>NC_056524.1:149598457-149670985 GCF_019175285.1 Sceloporus undulatus | reverse complement strand
GAAGTCCAGCCACTTAAACCTAGGTCCACACTGGAGAAATAATCCAGTTTGAGACCGCTTTAGCGGCCCTGGCTTGGTGCTAGGGAATCCTGGGGATTGTAGGACGTTGTGGCACCTGAGAGAGAAAGCGAAATGTCTCACAAACACTACGGTCTTCACAATTCCCCTCGCACTCAGTCAGGGCAGTTAATGCGGTCTCAAATTGGATTATTTCTGCAGTGTGGTTTGGGACCTGAGACGCCTTGTTGAGGGAAAGGAAAAGCGACAGACTTCCTTCGCTGAGCTGTGAAGAAAGTATGTTGCAAAGGGGGAATAGTCTGGGAAGGCTGCTGGCTGTGTCCACACTGCAGAGTTAATTCAGTTTGAGACCAATGTTGTCTCCATGCGGTGGCATTCTGGAAAGGGGAGTGTGTTGTGGCCCTGGGGCCACAACACACTCCCCTTCCCAGAATGCCACCGCGTGGAGACAACATTGGTCTCAAACTGGGTTAACCCTGCAGTGCAGACTCAGGGTCCGTACACACAGGCCAAAATAAAGCTGCTTCGGGTCACTTTGGAGGTATGCTGTTTAAATGACACACACATCTTAAGCGGCCAGAAGCTGCGCCAAAGCTGCGTTCCGGTCCTTAGACCTGGAGCATGGCTTTGGCGCGGCTTTTGGCCTCTTAGGGACGCATGCAGCATTTAAACAGCATACCTCCAAAGTGACCCGAAGCAGCTTTATTTTGGCCTGTCTGCATGGGCTCTCAGCCTTCTGGGCGTTATCCCAATACGAATACCTCCTTGCCTCTCTGTCTGGCTGCAGCCTGACAACACTCTTCCTCCATTCAGCACTGCAACATTGCTGCATTTCTCAAGCATCCAGGGAGGTTCCCTTGGCTGATGCTTCTCTTGATCAAGGCATCTCCTTAGGTTCTTCCCTCACTCTTCTGCCAAAGAGGTCCATCAAGATCCAGAAAGGAAGGGAGGGAGGGAGGCTTAAACACATGCATCCCAGGTACTGCTGCGTTTGATTCCTCCTCCTTTCTTGCACCAGTCTGTGGGTGCTGCTGCTGCTGCATCTCTCTCTCTTTCTCTCTCTCTCTCTCTCTCTCTTTCACTCCCCCCATCCTCATATTTTGAGCTGCTCCTTCAGCTCAAGGGGTGATCACCATCTTCCCCATCTCTTCCTGGGAGTTGCCTTTTGTCTCACTTAAAGATAGGAAGGTGGAAGAGATTTATTTTTTTCTCTCTCCCTTCCCAGGCCTGGTCATCCTTGTTGCGTTTTTGCTTCCCACTATAGGCACGAACCTCCAGGATCCAGATAGGCTGCCTTTAGTGTGTTAGGTATATAGGGGACCTATTGCCCGCTCTAACGCTTTTCCTTGTTGCATTTAATTATGATTAACATTTATTTATAGAGCGCTGTAAAGTTTACATAGTAAGGGTCAAATAAAATAAGGGGAGGAGGGAGAGAATAAAAACCTGCCAAGCAGCATACAATCTAAAACAACAACATTACGTGATTAAAATCTCTCTAAAATAATATTAATTAGTATACAGTAAAAACAAAGTAAGCAACAGATTAATAACCAGTAATTTGGAATGCCTCTTATGCACTTATAGTACCCTCACTCTCACCCTTGGGAGCTCTTGTCTTGTATCTGGTCCTTTGCCTTTCTTGTCAATTTTGCTAGCAATCCTACCCATTCCTCTCTTTCCTCTTTTTTGCTATTACCTTTCTAAACTTATACAGTGGTACCTCGGGATACGAAATACCCAGGTTACGAATTTTTCGGGATACGAAAAAATCCCATAGGGATTTATTGTTTCGGGTTACGAAAGTTTTTTCGGGTTACGAAAAAACTCCGGCGCTATTTTAAATGGAGCCGCGGCAGAGCCGCGGCTTTTCCCCCATTAGCGCCTATGGCATTTCGGCTTAAGAAGGTTTTTCGGGTTACGAAAGCGGCCGCGGAACGAATTAATTTCGTAACCCGAGGCACCACTGTACCGACAAAAAAAGATAAGTAAACATAAACCAGACTGTCACCTTTGTCTTCATATTAAATAAAAGTTTCCATTCCCCTTTTGCAGACATTACTGCTAGTTCTGGGTGTTGCGGTGAGTTTGCAGCAAGGTCTAGAGCACAAAAGAACTATTCGTTTTATAACAGTAATGAATTTTCCACCTTTTAGGGAGCCAAAACATGTCAATACACACATCTATCCTAGTTATCCTTTCATGTGAAATAAGATTTCCCCCCTCCCCTTGCCTTACCCTCAATTTGGATATAGTTATTGATTTAAGTTGCATTCTTAACTTGGTGTCACAGATTCAGCCTTTCCTTTTTTGTTCCAGGGGAGCTTTTTCAGTAGTCCGTCGCTGTGTGAAGAAATCCTCATCCCAAGAGTATGCTGCAAAGATCATCAATACCAAGAAGCTGTCAGCCAGAGGTAACTGCCTGAATGCTGGTTTTTGATCAGCTTCCCATACAGGGCCACCATGAGGAGCTGATTTTAAAGTTCTTTATTTCAAATGATATGACAAGCAACAACTGTGATTTTCTCCGTGTCAGTACTTCAGGTTGTTTTGTTTTTGTTGTTGCTGTGCTGCTTCGAAGTTAAAATAATCGTTTTCTGGATAAAAAAACCCCTAGGTATTAGCCTTTGGAGTATTGCACTACTTTCCTCGATAGTATCTCCTAGTGGTTTGGTGCTAGGTTTCTTGTTTTTTTGCCTTTTTAAAAGTATTTACTAAAAAATCTATATATGTCCTTATCTTGGAAATAACTTGAATGAACTCTGTGTGTTATGCTTCTGAGTAATCATATAAGGGATTGAGTTAGAAGTGCCCCTGGAGATCATAAAATCATAGAGTTGGAATAGACCACAAAGGCCATCCAGTCCAACCTCCTGTCATGTGGGAATACACAAAATATACCTGACAGATGGCTATCCAGCCAAAAAGATCCAAAGAAGAAGACTGCACCACTCCAAGGCAGCATGTTCCACTGTCAAACAGCTCTTACTGTTAGGAAGCTCTTCCTAATGTTTAATTGTCCTAGTCTCTAGGGCAGCAGAAAAGAAGCTTGCTCCCTCTTCAATATGACATCCCTTCAAACATTTAAATGTTTCATATCACCCCTTAACATCCTCTTCTTCAGGCTAAACATACCCAGCAATCCCATAGGGCATGGTTTCCAGACCTTTCATCATTTTGGTCACCCTCCTCAGGACATGTTCCAGCTTGTCAATATCTCTCTTGAATTCTATTGCCCAGATCTGGACAGTATTCCAGGTGGGGTCTGACAAAAGTAGAATAGAGTGATATTGCTGTTTTCCTCTATCTAGATGCTATATTCCTATCGATGCAGGATAAAATTGCATTGACCTTTTTAGCTGCGATAGCACACTGTTGACTCATGTTCAGCTTGTGGTCTACTAGGACCCCATTCGCATGTACTGTTATCAAGCCAGGTGCCATCCATCCTATATCTTTGCATTTCCTTTTTTCTGTCCAAGTTTTTCTTTCTGTTGAAATGCAATTTGTCAATTTTGGCCCAGTCCTCTACTCCCTTAAGTTCATTTTGAACTATGATCCTGTCCTCGGGGATATTCGCTCTCTTATCCTAATTTGGTGTCATCTACAAGTTCAATAATCACGTCCCCTATTCTATCATCAAAGTCGTTTATAAAGATGTTGAATAGTACTGGGCCCAGGACTAGGCACCCCACTGGTGACTTCTCTCTAGGATGAAGAAGAACCATTGATGAGCACCCTTTGGGTTTGGTCAGCCAACCGATTACAAATCCCCCTAACAGTAGCATTGTGTAGCCCACATTTTACTAACTTCTTTGCATGAATATCAGTGGGCACCTTGTTGAAGGCAATTTTTAAATCAAGATATGCTGCATCTACAGCATTCCCTTCCTCTACCAAGCTGGAAATGTTTTTCCAAAAGAAAAAAAGAAATAAGATTAGTCTGGCATGAATTGCTTTTCAGAAACCCATATTGACTTTTAGTGAACATGGCATTCCTTTCTAAGTGCTTACAGACTGTACGTTTAATGATGTACTCCAGAATATTTCTTGGCTTGATGTCAGGCTACTGGATAGTAATTGTTTGGGTCCTCTCTTTTTTTCACCTTTTTGAAGTTGAGGACAGTATCTGCCTTCCTTTAGTCTACTGCGAATTTTCCTGTTCTCCAGGAATTCTCAAAGATTGTTTCCAGTGGTTCTGTAATTGCTTCTGCCAGTTCTTTTAACACCCTTAGATGTAGTTCATCTGTCCTTGGAGACTTGAATTAAGACATACAAATTAGACTTATGTGTTCGTTTACTTTTCAGTATCTAGATGCCATGTTTCAGTACAAATTTGCGCATATGTTGGGAGCAAGGCTCTTGGTTGCCAACAAAAAAAAAAAATTAAAGCTGCAATAATTGTATCTGGATGTATTTATTTAGTCTGCTGTGGAATAGTATCTGAATGGGAGCCTTAATCCTTGCTTGTATTGTGAAATGATGTTTTTATTTTTTCATTTTTGTCTGATTGTATGGAGGAAGTTCAACATTGTGACATATCTGACATGGAGACCTCCATCCATGTCACGAAGGAGTACTGTACATACCATACAATTTTTGAAGGGCTATTGGAGGCAAATTCAAGCATGAGTTTCTTTTCTTGTGCTGAAGTCTTTTAAAAACAATATATTGGATACAAGCTGTTACTATCAAACACTGACCCTACAAAGTTCGTATAAAATTATGTTGTGAAAAACGTAATGAGTTAAATGATACTCGTACCTTCATAAATGGTGTACTCCATAACGTTTCACTATTCATCATAGATCTACTGCTCATTCCTCATAAGGTAGACAAGTTGATGCAACTATACTTTGTGAATGATAAGAAATGTATGATATAGAGCCATTGCTCGGCATGCTTTTTCTAATTAGTTGTGTGTACCGAGTGTGTTTTCAGAGGCAGGTAGAATATATATATATATATATATATATATGGCCAGCCTTGACTTCAAAACCAGTAACATGATCATTCTGTAAAATGAAAAGAGATGAATTTGCCTGTCCTCAAGTTTCAGTGTAACTAGGTGAAGGCATGCAATCTTCTGTTTGTGCAATTGAGCTACCTTTGGTAAAATGTATCCATTTTACTCTCTGTTTCTTTCCTTTTTATTGTTGTCCTTTCTCTGATGTAGTGGTGCTGCTTTCCCACAAGCACATGGGTTTTCTAGTTTTGTTTTGTTTTTAAATTTTGAGCAGTAGAAGCCTCGAATCCTTCAATAATGGAAACTGACTTTCTGAGGTTTTCTCCGACTAATCTGGAATGTCTCCCAGTTCATATCTTACCTTCACTGTAAACTTGATGGCTCTAGACTAGTAACTTTCCTCTTTATTCTCTGTCAGTAATGTGAAGATAATGGACACCTTTGTAAGAGTTATTCAAAGATTGTTGACTATAGATGTTTACTACAGGAGTGAAACATTGCAGAACGTAGACAATGGGAAATAAAGCCATATCAGAATAAAGTGACTGGAGGTGTGCATTGAAAGAGCTGCTGTAGTGTGCATTTGATTCCCCTGTTTTCTGTCTCATTTTCTTATTGCAGACTAGGAATGTTTTTGAACCTATTCCAGTGGCACTCTGAAAGATCTATAAGATGATAATTTAACATCGCAGTGTCCAAACAAATACTCTGTTTCTATTCTTTCTCAGCTTTCTCTGTCATTGTTTTATTTAGAGATTTGTAAGAACAGAGAAGAAATAGCAGATGTCTGTAAGTGATGTACCAAAAGTGGTGAAAAGATCCTGTAATAATAATGAATATCTTGAAATATGAACTCAGCTTTAGGTGATTGATTCTGAAAAGAAAAGAAGATAATGTCCTTGCCATAGGGCAGCAATAGAAAGCAGTGACATAATTGAGAGATAATTTGAGGAACAGCATGGTCTAACTTTAATGGAGTCTTCAAAGAAATCAGTGATGGAAGTTAAAAAGGGAAACTCTGTAGAGCCAAGGATAACTCTGAAAAGAGTGGAGAGCAAGGGTTGGCATTAAAGGATTTCGTTATTCCATTGCTGGTGGTGTGAAAAGGAGGCTTGAATTGAATAGGATAGAATGTGTGTGGCATAGGGGACATTATGAATAAAGATGATGCCAGCCTGTCATACAAATTTGTTTTGCAATTTCTAGGGCTTCTAAGGAGCTGTGGAAATGGGGAGAACTGCAGGGTTGATAGGGTTGTGGAAGCATCTTTCAAGTAAATGTCTCTGATATATAGCTGGAATACTCTTGGCTGCCCTTAGGGCTGTTCCCACTATACAGGCAAACTGGGAAAATCTTGATGGTGCCAAAGTTCATTGGGGGCCTTCTTTATTTTTGTAAGTCTCTTTAGGAATATTGGCGGCCTGGAGAGCCATAGCCTTTGGAAGAGGCACACAAAAGCAGTTCAGTAGTTTGGCAGAGTGAAATCTTATGCATTTCTAGTAGCAAGACCAAGAGTCTTGGCAACACAGAGTATTAACACCATTTCAAAGGGGAGGAAATAAAAAATTATGTATACAAAGAAAATAAAAATAAGAAAATTGTATTCCAGTCAACTCAGGACTACCTGAAAAGGGATCTTGATAAACTAGAAAATTTGGCAGAAATGAATAAAATGAAATTCAGTAAATGCAAAATTCTACATTTAGGTCACAGAAGCCAAATGCACAGGCGTACTTGGTTGAACAGTACTGTATGCAAAAAGGGCTTTGGAATTATTGTTGATCATAAATTGAACATGACTCAGCAAAGTGATGCTGTAGCAAGTGGGAATAAAAGAGGTGAGTGTTACTTTAGTCTGCATTAATAGAAGCATAAGTTGAACATGAGCCAGCAGTGTGATGCTGTAGCAAAGAAGGCAAATGTTACTTTGGCCTGCATTAATAGATGAATAGTTTCCAAGTGAAAGGTAGTAATAGTCCCACTATGTTCTGTGCTGTCAGGCCTCATCTGGAGTACTGTTACGAGTCTGAGTGTCTCATTTTGAGAAGGATATAGACAAGTTGGAGCAGGTTCAGAGAAAGACAACAAAGATTGTAAGAAGTATGGAGAACAAAATGTGAGGAAAGGTTGAAGGAGGTGGGCATGTTGAGCTTGGTGAAGTGAAGAGTGCAGGGTGACATGATTTCATCCTTTGAATACTTCAAGGGCTGTCACAGAAAGGAGGGGGCAACCTGCCACCGAGGGTAGGACCAGGTCCAGTGGTTTGAAGTTACAGGAGGGTAGGCTTTGATTGAACATTAGAAGGAGGTTCTTGATGGTAAGAAAAGTTTGGAAATGGATTGCCTAGAAAGGTGGTGGGGTCTCCTTCTTGGAACATCTTCACAAATTGGCTGCATAATTACCTCTTAGGGATCCTGTATTGAGAAGGGGTTTAGACTGGATGGCCCATTTTCTCCCTTCCAACTCTATGATTCTATGACACTCTAACATTTTCATTTGCGTATTAGAGCAAAAGTCCATGGACTAGCTCCAACTCCTGAATTTCATGCCTCCCCGCTTTCTTCCCTCACCTTATAAATAGGTGACATGTTAGGCTTAGGTCCCATCATATGTTAAGAATAGAATCCTGAGAGGTAGTTAAGATAGGCAATGAATAAATAAATAGGCTTGCTTTTACCTTTTATTGTGTGCTAGAAGTTTGATATGCAAATCTCTTCCAGTGTGAATTTCCACATTGACTGGGAAGTAAATGGTTAAAATCCATTCAAAGGGAATGTACATGCTAGGGTAGCAGTGTAAAAACTTCAGTGCTTCAGGAAAATAACTATCTGTCACTCAGTTGTCATGGCTTCCAAATCGTCAGATAACGTGCTCACATAAGATTTTAAGTACCCAAACAGCTGTTGAGCTGCAGCAAAATGCAGGACACCAGCAATTGCCAACTAAGCAGAGGGCAAACCAATGAGTTTGAAATGAGAAAAAAAAAAAGCAAAGGAAAAAACTCAGCCAGAATAGAATGGCTTTGACAGACGGCATCAATGACAAAGGAACATTCTTGTGACGGCGAGCTAATTAAGTTTTACATTTTTCAAAATAAGTGCATGGGACACAAAGTTTACAGCAATTGGTTATAAAATGGAGGAGAATAAAGAAGGATAATAAAAGATGAGAAGGGTAATGAGAGACTCCTTGAAACTTTGTGTCTAAGGAACCTCTGCTGGAAATGAATGGAATCTGGCAGAGTGTGTAGGATCAGATATAGCTCTCCGTGACCTAAGAGGTGTTTAGTTTCTGTGGTGCTGCAGGGCAGTCATGCAAATCAAGACTATGACTTAACTATTAGGTTCAGAGGGTATTGCAGCAAAAGTGACACTTGATAAGATGACCAGATTACAAAAGGGAGGCCCCAAATCACTTTCCCTATGAATGAGAATAGTTTCTGACAAAACAACAACAGTAGTTCACTATTTATTTATTTCATTTATATGCCACCTTTCTGCCAGAGAGGGAGTAGTTCAGCATTCCTTCTAAGTCATAAATTTAGCTTGTTGGCTATTACTTCCTTGACATATCTGCTAACGTATCTGCTGTTTACTGCATCATATTTTAGCTCCATGTTCTACAGTACATGCTTGTGCCCCTCCATCGTATATCAGTACCCTAATTATAAATTGTTAACAGTCAGTTCAGAGTGGATCACCCGCTTACATCCATTTGCATGGGGGGGGGGAGCAGTTGTGGTCTTCCAGGTGTTTTTGGCTTATAATTCCCACCAACTTTGGTCAGCATCGCCAGTGGTGAGTGATTATGCCAATTGCAGTCCTACAGCATGTGAACGCCACAGTTGTCGACTACTGCCTTAGTATGTGCTTCAGAAGATACAATGCTATTTTAAATGACATTTTTTTTGAGGCCACAGGGACATCAAAGAGGGAAGCAATTGCTTGCTTTGTCACTGTTGTGACCGTGGTAATTTTGCATTTGGTCCAAATTGTGTCTGGCTTGAGGTCAGCAAAAGCAGGCGTGAAGAACTGTCATATGGTGTGATTTCGTAACAGTGGGTCGGGAGGTTTGAATGGAAGATTGCCTTGGTTGCTTGTTACTTTGTGCTGGACCCATACCCACAGCTCTGCTTCCTGCACTCTAATCCTGTGTCTGCCTCTTATATAAGGGTTCTCAGCATGTACAAAGCTGATACTATACAGTTTGCAGCAGCCCAGAACTTCATACTGCCAAATATTGACATAGATTTGGAACTGTGGATTTCAAGATTAAAACCAATGGGTGACTTGAGAGCAGAATCTATGCTTAATGTGATAGAATGTCTTTTGTTGTTGTATAACTTAGTAGACAATGACAGGCCATTCAGCTGCTTTTAAAGTCTGTGTTGTTATCTGTCTTCTGTTTATGATACTGCTTACTGTTGTCAATGTGATGCCCATAGCCAAAGTTTCTTAGGTCTGGTGTGGTTGTAACTTCTTTCTTAAAATATTGTCAGAAATCTAAAATGAGTAGAATTAAGGACAGTGGTTCTCAAACATTTTATAAAGCAGAGTTGCTTCCTGGGAGGTAGCAGCATGATCTCTCATGAGTCCTTATTCACACCTACATTTGAAAATGAATCTTGCTTTCCACTTCTGCTTTCAATGAAAAATGTGCTGGCTTTCACTGAGAATGTTGCCATTCCGTTTTTTACACACACACACTGGTTAAAATAAAAACTATCTCTTAAGTCCCAGTTTTGGGGTGGGGAGGACTGAGATAATAATGGCTAGGGGTGGCTTTCATTTTTTGTGGAATATTAAGGTTGTGTGTAACTCCAGTCTCCCACTCCTCACCAGGAGTTGTTTTTATTGATGAATTCCAGCTTCTAGCCTTTACATTGCATTGTCCTGTTTGTTTTGGTTGCAATCGCTTGCCCTATTCTTGATGGGCTTTGCTATTTGGGAAGTTGCTCCTTCTGTGGGTGTGTTGCATTCATTAGGTTTGTGGATTGCAGTAATATTGTGTCCCCCTGAATAGTTGTGAAGAGGTAAATGATTCTTTTATTCTTCCTCTTTTCAGCCAGTTTTACTGGAGAAGTAGTGGTGAAGGTGGCTGTACTGTTGTGCCTATGTCAGCCAAGGCATGTAACTCTCCCTTTGCTCTGCCTTAAGTACTTCTTAAGGGAGGCATGCACTTCTATTGTGGATTGCATGCTTTTTCTAGAACTGTCGTTCCTTTTCCCTCCTGTAGCCTTTAAGAACTACCAGATCTTCTGGGCTGGGAAGATGGAGATGAAGGTACAAGGGGGAAACAGAGTCCTTTGCCACATGGATATGTGCTGAATGGCAGTTGGTAAAGCCTCAGATACAATTGCAAGACAGTATTATTCTGTGGTGACACCAGGGATTCTCACAGTTGTGCCTTGGTTCTTACTTGGTGGAGGGAAAGGGTTGTTGATCTCTGTAATATGTGAACACTTGGATACCATGGCCTAAATCCAATTGCTAATCCTAATTACAGTAGACCTATTGAATCAAATGCTGAACGGTAAGGCAATGTTTATGTACAGTTAATTCCATTGACTCAATGGACTAGCAGTTTGATTTAGGTCCTTATGTTGTCAAGAAATGCCTGATGGTAAAATGTGTTGCTAAACTCTATGAAAGGGAAATGGTGCTAAGAGAATCAAACCAGTCTTGGAACAGAGACTGTGGATGGTCTCTTAATTAGCCCTGGTTTAATATGTTAACAATATTACTAAATATCAGAAGTCATTGGGCTAGCAGTTGTGCTCAATATTAGATGTCATTTAGGCAGTCAGTGGTAGCTTTTCCCCCAGTAATTGTAACCCAAACCCTGAGAGCAAATAAAGCACTGATATTTTAAAAGGGCATAACTGACAGCTTGTAGTCTGTTAAAACTTTGTCTCTTTATGGAATAATAAAACAAATATTGAATTAGGTAGGAAGGAATATTGAGGTATTCACATCCTGCTGTTAAGCACCTAGCAAAATCTTTATGTGGAACAAATTGTTTGGCAAACCACCTAGTTTCAGACTTAGTGGAGGGCAGGGATACCACATTCATTTGGAGGAGTGTCTGATGATTAAAGCAGGGCATGAAGTTGTTTGGCCAAAATGTGTGTTTGCATGCAAGCAAAGTAGAAAGAGAAAAACTCTTTCCTCTGCTATCACCTATCTTCTCTATGTGTCTCGCCTGAAGAATATGCTATATATTTGTAGACTGACTGGGGCGGGAGGCACTTAGCGTGTTCTGAGTCTTATACAGTAATAGATTCATCTTGGAAATATCTGTAGAACTGTGTTCAATGCAATTTGATTTCTGGAAGTGTAAAGAAAAGGCTATCACCCACACAGAAACTGTGGGAAAGCATCATGCGAAATTGCTTTTGTTCTAACATTTTGTTCAGTGAGGGTGGGCTCCTAACATTTAATAAGCATTCCCCCTGCTCCTCCAAACCACCTGCTGCATAGTGGTAAAGGCCGTAAATTTAATGAGTGAGGCTGCATCCACACTGCAGAAATAGTCTGGATTTACACCACTTTAACTGCCCTGGCTCAATGCTAGGGGATTCTGGGAACTGAAGTTTGTTGTAGCGCCAGAGCGCTCTAATAGAGAAAGCTAAATGTCTCACAAAACTACTGTTCTCAGAATTCCCTAGCATTGAGCCAAGGCAATTAAAGTGGTATCAAACTGGATTATTTCTGCAGTGTGGATTGAATGTAAGTTTCTAATTCAAATCTTGCCTTGGTGAGTTCACCAGGTGGCCTAGGGAATCAGTATCATTAAGCCTGAGCCCTTCACTTACTGCAATAAGAGGCCAAAATGAAAACCAGTCAGATAGGGAGGTGTTCATGATATCAGAGAGTGTGTAAAGTAGAAGAAAACCCATCATACAGCATTTCTACCCAGAGGATCCCCAGGCAGCAGGACTAGGAAAAGCCGTTCCATCACTGTCACTCTCAAAGACAAAACAGAACTTGCAGAGCAGGCTGACACCAGGAGTTGGATTTAATTGGCTGCTTTTTGATCTGGTCGAAAGGACCAGATTTCAGAGTGGCTTCTGGCCTCTTTGAGGATGTATGTCATCTCAACGCCATACCCCCAAAGCAGCCAGAAGCTACATCTTTTGGCCTGTGTGCTTCAGACCTAAGTCAGTAGTCCCAAAATTTTCTTGGGCTACCATCCCCTTTTATCTTAGGAGACAACCCTATGCCTACCATTTATACTCAACTCTAAGTTGAGAAATTTTTGCCTTGAAATTGTCTCCAAAATCCTGGGTAGACTTATACATGGGGTAATGGGTCCTTTGAGCAAACCTCTCCCCAGCTGGGCTGCCTTCGCAGGGGGGAGCCCAGTTGGGGAAATACTGGGAAAAGCGAGCAAATGCCTCCCAGACTCCCCCCAGCTGAGCTTCCTCCATGGGGGAAAGCCCAGCTGGGGACAGGCTAGGAAGGGTGAGCGATTGCCCTGGAACCTCTCCTCATCTGGGCTGTCCCCTTAAATCATATAAAAATCCACATTTTTGACCCCAAAGGTTGACCTTGACTTATACACAAGGTCGACTTACAGTCGAGTACATACGGTATTTCTTCATATTAAATCTACTGTTCTACTGCAAAATCAAAACAACCAACCTCAGTCATTGCTCCCTTTGCACCCAGTCACCTTGGGAGCAGCAATCAAGCAGCTGGCTGAGAAGTGACAGAGAAAACGTTTGCTTATGCTTGTCTTGTGGCCACCCCCTGAATCTTTCTACTGGGAATATAACTTTATAGGAATGTCCCGGCTGCTAGCTTGTAGGACAAGGCAAGGTTCTGACTCAAGGTTTGCTTCTCACCTGCTTCCTCTACTGTAGATCAAGGTACAATCAAAATCTCAAAGGAAATGTCACAAGCCCAGAAAGATAGACATTCCAGGCACAGACAGTGCTCCAGAAGCAACAGAATCTGGAAGTGCCAACATGTAATATTAGCTAGCGAGGAAACTACTGCACAGAGAGGCACAGAACCCAGTACCTAAAAATTTAACTCCAGGTCTAAAAAAATGTCTTCCTTAAGCCACTGGGAGGACAACTTCCATCATCCAGAGTCAGCATGGCCAATGACCATGCTCAACAGGTGTTATAGTCCACAACTGGGAAGCACTACATTAGGAGAGTCTGGTCTAAACTAAACAACATCATTCATGTCAGTTTTCTTTTCCCAAATGTGTAAATTCTGTCTTGAACGAGTACTACACAGAGGAAGTTGCTGGGGCGGAGGAGGTCACTTCACATACACAGGAGGCAGACAGCTGGAGGAATGTCACACAGAGAAGTAGGCCAAGAGGGGATTGTTCTGGGAGCTTGCAGCTAGAGAATCGATTTGAAGCTCTTTCCCTTATCAAGGAGGACAAGGAAGAGCAGCATGGACAGACTTCAGAGACAGAGCAGGGGAGCCTGAGAGATATACCAGAGGGAACAGTCGCTGCTAAGCCTCAGAGGAGGTGTGTGGTTGTAGCTGGGGACTCCTTGTTGAGGGATACAGAAGCAGTGATTTGTAGGTCTGACAAGATATCTCGAGAGGTATGTTGTCTCCGTGATGTGACAGAGAGGCTGACAAGACTGGTCAAGCCTACTGACTAATGCCCCTTCCTTTTGGTCCATGTGGGAACTAATGATACTGCAAGACACAGCCTTCAGAACATCAGAAGGGATTATGAAGCTTTTGGTAGGAAGCTGAAAGAAATGGATGCACAAGCTGTCATCTCATCTCTTCTGCCAGTCGGAGGGCACAGTCCAGGAAGGGAGAGGAAAATAGCAGATGGTGCCGCCGAGAACTATTTGGATTCTTTGATCATGGGCTGCGGTTCCATGAGGAGGGACTTCTTGCAATGGATGGGTTGCATCTCACGCCAGTTGGAAGAAATGTTTTTGCCAACAGTCTCAAGAATTTGATCAGGAGGGCTTTAAACTGAATTTCATGGGGGAGGGAGACAATATCAAGAAAGACAAAAGGGCTGGAGAAAATAGCCAAACTGACATAGAAGAAACAAGACAAATAGTGCAAGGACCCAACAGTGGGGAGACAAAAAAACTTGCACAGGCAGCAAATAAAGGGGACCCATGGTCTGCGATGTCTCTACACTAATGCACAGAGCATGGGAAATGAGCAAGATGAACTCGAACTCCTAGTACAACAAAGCAAATATGATATAATAGGCATCGCTGAAACCTGATGGGATGAGTCTCGGAACTGGAATGTAGAAATAGAGGGGTATAACCTTTTTAAGAGAAATCGGCCAAACAGGAGAGGAGGAATAGCACTATATGTCAGAGATATTTACACCAGTGAAGAGATCCAGGACATCAGTACTGGAAGCCAGGTGGAGAGCATCTGGATAAAAATTAAAGGGGAGGGAAACAACAAGGATGGTATTGTGGGAATCTACTACACACCCCCAAGTGAGATGGAGGAATTGGATGATGCCTTTCTAGAACAGATGACTACACACTCAGAAAGGAGAGATGTAGTAGTGATGGGTGACTTCAACTATCCTGATATTTGCTGGAACTCAAACTCAGCAAAATCCTCAACATCTAGCAAATTCCTCACTTGCCTCGAAGATAATTTCATTTTCCAAAAGGTGGAAGAGGCAACAAGGGGGACAGCTATTTTAGATCTGATCCTAAGCAACAAGGATGACTTGGTTAATGGGGTGCAAGTGGTGGGATTCTTAGGTGGAACTGATCATGTTCTCCTGGAGTTTGTTATACAGTGGAAAGGAGAAGCCAGGCATAATCAGAATTTAGAGCTGATTTTAGTGAACTTAGAGAAATACTGGGGATGATCCCATGGTCAGGAATACTAAAAGAGAAGAGAGTTCAGAACAGATGGGAGTTTCTCAAAAGGGAGATACTGAAGGCACAATTTCAAACAGTTCCAGTGAGAAAGAATAATGGGAGGTGTCTCAAGAAACCAGGATTGATGACTAAGGCCTGTTACAGACTGCCAAAATAAAGCTGCTTCGTGTCTCTTTGGAGGTATGCTATTTAAATGATGCATGGGTCCTAAGAGTCCGGAGGTCGTGCCAAAGCCACACTCCATTCTTAAGCACTGGAGTGCAGCTTTGGTGTAGCTTCCGGATTCTTAGGGTGCATGCATCATTTAAACAGCATACCTCCAAAGAGACCCAATGCAACTTTATTTTGGCAGTCTGTAACAGGCCTAAGAAACTTTCAACTGAGCTAAGGTTTAAACAGAACATGTATAAGAAATGGAAAAAGGGGGAAATCAAGAAAAAGGAATTCAAAGAAATAGCTAGCATGTGTAGGGGTAAAGTCAGAAAAGCTAAAGCGCAGAATGAACTCAGGCTTGCTAGAGAGGTTAAAAACATTAAAAAGGGGTTTTTTTTTGTTACGTCTGCAGCAAAAGGAAGAAAAAGGAAACGGTAGGGCCACTGCGGCAGAAGATGGCAAAATGCTAACAGGAGACAGTGAAAAGACAGAAATACTCAACACCTTCTTTGCCTCAGTGTTCTCAGAAAAGGAAAAGGGTGCTCAACCTGAGGATAATGGAGCAGAGGACAGAATAGTGGAATTTCAGCACAGAATAAGTAAAGAGATAGTACAAGAATACCTTGTTAATCTAAATGAATTTAAATTTCCAGGACCAGATGAATTATATCCAAGGGTATTAAAAGAACTGGCAAATGTAATATCGGAGCCATTGGCAATAATCTTTGAAAACTCCTGGAGAACAGAGAAGTCCCAGCAGACTGGAGGAGAGCAAACATTGTCCCCATCTGCAAAAAGGGAAAAAGAGAGGATCCTAACAATTATCGTCCAGTTAGTCTGACATCAATACCAGGAAAGATTCTAGAGCAGATAATTAAACAGAGAGTCTGTGAACATCTAGATGGCAATTCCATAATCACAAAAAGTCAACTTGGGCGGGATACAGACCGCCGCTTTGCGGTGGTCTCCCGCCGGCACCATTTGCTCTGCGCGGGAGCTGCAGCAGCCAAACCGCGCGGCTCCCGCGCGGAGCAAAAAAGAAAGCTCCATTTCGGAGCTTCTTTCTGCGGCGCCTTTATGACATCGCGAGGCGCCGCTGGCGCATTCGCGACGTCATAGGCGCCGCGACACATCTGGACGCTATGTGTCCAGTACGTAAACATGGCGGCCCCCATGTGAAAGGGGTGCCGCCATGTTGTACGTATTCTATACGTACTAGGGTTAGGGGGGTGCGGAAGCACCGCCCCTTCCTAACCCTAGTACGTATAGAAGACGTACTATATGGCGGTTTGTATCCCGCCATGGATTTCAGAGAAACAAGTCATGCCAGACAAATCTGATCTCTTTCTTTGATAAAATTACCAGCTTAGTAGATGAAGGGAATGCTGTGGCTATAGTATATCTTGATTTCAGTAAGGCCTTTGACAAGGTTTCCCATGACATTCTTGCAAACAAGCTTGTAAAATGTGGGCTAGACAAAGTAACTATTACATGGATTTGTAATTGGTTGACTGGCCGAACCCAAAGGGTGCTCAGCAATGGCTCCTTTTCATCCTGGAGAGAAGTGACCAGTGAGGTCCCACAGGGCTCTGTCCTGGGCCCAGTGCTATTCAACATCTTTATCAGTGATTTGTATGAAAGAATTGGGGGCATACTCATTAAATGTGCAGATGACACCAAATTAGGAGGAATAGCTAATACTCCAGAGGAAAGGATCAAAATTCAAAATGACCTGAATAGACTGGAAAGCTGAGCCAAAGTTAACAAAATGAAATTAAACACGGAGAAATGTAAGGTACTGCACTTAGGGCGGAAAAATAAAATGCACAAATATAGGGTGGGGGACACCTGGCTGAACGAGACTACATGTGAAAGGGATCTGGGAGTCCAAGTAGACCACAAGTTGAACATGAGTCAACAGTGTGATGCGGCAGCTAAAAAGTCCAATGCAATTTTAGGGTGCATCAATAAACGTATAGTGTCTAGATCAAGGGAAGTAATAGTGCCACTATATTCTGCTTTGGTCAGGCACCACCTGGAATACTGTGTCCAGTTCTGGGCACCACAATTCAAAAAGGACATTGAGAAACTGGAGCGTATCCAAAGGAGAGAGACTAAAATGGTGAAGGGTCTGGAAATCATGCCTCATGAGGAACGACTTAAAGATCTGGGGATGTTTAGTCTGGAGAAAAGAAGGTTAAGAGGTGATATGATAGCCCTGTTTAAATATTTGAAGAGATGTCATATTGAGGAGGGAACAAGCTTGTTTTCTGCTGCTCCAGAGAACAAGACCTGGAACAATGGATGCAAGCTCCAGGAAAGAGATTCCACCTCAAAATTAGGAGGAACTTCCTGACAGTAAGGGCTGTTCGACAGTGGATCACACTCCCTTGGAGTGTGGTGGAGTCTCCTTCTTTGGAGGTCTTTAAGCAGAGGCTGGATGGCCATCTGTCGGGGATGCTTTGATTGAGATTTCCTGCATGGCAGGGGGTTGGACTGGATGGTCCTTGTGGTCTCTTCCAGCTCTACGATTCTATGATTCTAACCTGCAGCGCTTTGATTTGGGGAGGAAATTTTTGAAGCTGTCCCCCCCCCCTTTCCCCTTCCCCCCCTTCTTCCCCCCCTTCACAGCGGTTTTGTTTCTGCATCATGCAGATGAGATTGGTCTGTTGTAGACCTGAATATGGTAGAGACTTGTACTTACCTTCCCTCTCTCCCACCCACCCAGCCACCCACCTCAGCTTGCAAGACTGAATTGGATGCAGAGGACATTGTGCTGCACTGCAGCTTGAGCAAGAGGTCTGTCATGAAAAACGAGAACCCGCAGAACAAATTAGCTAAAGCCTGAAGCACGCTGGTGGCCTGAACTCTCTAACAGAAGCTTGTCTTAATATGGCAAATGTGTGTCTGTGTGTCCCCAGCAATTTATCCACAAGTTTGCGTACTGACCAGTGCTTTGTCCTAGAGAAAGTTTTGATTCCAAGAATGAGTGGAGGGCAGTAGTTTATTTATCACAAATGCTCAGTCCCTCTGTTTGTGTGTGTGCATGCATGAACGAGAGAGAGAGAGAGAGAGTTGCTTTTTCCTCCTGCTTCCTCATCTTCTTTCATTCTGCAGTATATAATTAAAACTGTCAGAATAGGTATAGATAAGTGTTTCAAGGGGCTAAAAAAAGGAATAACACAACACAGTTTCTTGATTTGTGTGTCTTTGGTCTTGTTGGTTCATTGGCAACCAGGATATGGTTCAATAGGTAGCAGTCATTGCAGAACTTCATTGGTCAGCCTTTTTCTTTATTTAAAGATGATGGTGGGAGTCCTGTGCTTTAGGGTGGGGTTTTTTTTTTGGGGGGGGGGGGGGGTGGGCCTCACCTTAATCCTGGTCATGGTATCAATTTGGGTGGGGGGGGGGTGTGTGTACTGTTTATGGAAGGGGGGGGGGGAAGGAGTAAGTTGATGTCATAACCTGCATCCTTCCCCTTGTGCCAGCTGGCATTTGCCTGGGCGCTTTCACTTGTTTTTGTGTGTGTGTGTTTTGTTTTTTGTGATGGCCAGCTTATGACCAATATTGCAAGACAGTGCACACTGTAGTGATAGAATATATATTGTTGGAGTAAATTGACTTTAAAGGGATCACTGAAACAAAAGAGATTATGTGAAGGATCTCTGCCCCTTGCAGGAAATATTTGTCAAAATCTGTGTTTCAAAAGTGTTGGGAATGACATTTGCAGAGAACCCAGTCTGGGAGCTGCTTTGTTGTGATCCCTCACAGAGAGAAATTGGTGCTCTCCCTGTGAGGAGTGCAGTGCGTGGGCAAGCAGGGTCAGCCTGGCTTACAAGCTGCCTGAGCTGCCTCTCGGTTTACGCTGTATATTTTATAAATGTGCTGTGGCAGGCAAGATTTCAGCCTGCTGTTTGTCTGTCCTGTCTGTGATCATGTCAAGTCTCGGATTACCTATACCAGCAGCGGTAGCTAAGGAAAGAGGATTAAAATGCATCACATTGTGAGTGCTTCACAAATCTTAAATTTCTACGTTAGGGGCTAATTCATTCTAAATGTATTGATGGAAGGGAAAATGCAGGCAGTCCTTCGGTTAGCTTCCCTTCCTGTACAGATAGGTGTAAAGAAGTATCTTTCCAATTCAGTCTGGGAGTAACTGGGAATCAACAGATTTCCTGTATGGCTTCTGGATACTCACAAAGTTAATCCAGCCCATAGGTTGGATGTGGACACTAAGAACCTGATTAGAGGTGCTGACATCACTGTGATGAAACCTAGAGGCCTGTGCCCTTGAAATGGACTTCACACCATGAATGGTCCCTAACCCTCTCATATTATCTCTCCTCCTCCCTGCACCATTTATAAGAAATAATGTAATGGGAGGCCAGGAATGCTCTGTGTGAGGTGCTAAAATCTCATGAGCAAGCACTTGGTAGTGAGTACATCCAAGGCGAGTTGGGACTAACCAGAACCTTATGTGTGGTAGTGATAGCATTGCTTCAGTCATGACCGGATGAGAAAGTGGGGAGAGAAGCTTCTAAAGCCAGTTCTAGATTTGTTTTGCATGGGACTCAGATACCAAGTAGTTGAGTATGTGGTCTGGAATTATTTGCGCTATGCTTTATAGGTCTGTCTTTGACTAGAAGAAGGTGGTGCCTCTCAAGAAGAACGTTCTAGGAAAATAGAATTCACAGAAGCCTTTGTTAAACAAAATTCTGTGTGAAACTCCTTATTAACTCATTTTTAAAACAGCATTCTACTATCAAGGAAATCTAACTGAGGATGCTTCATCTCTGGAGGACACATAGAGCTGTAGAAAATTGCATACTTTACCAAAGAATTAGATGTTCTTTCACCAAAATTTATAGCTTTCAGCAAAGTTGCACAGATCTTGACTGGCCTTGGAACTTGGTGTTTCAGACAGCCTACTTAGCTCCAGAATTGTCTAAGTATTGCCAGAATATGACATAAATTTGTAGATTATCCCGTTTTGTGCCAAGCTTGGGGGGACAGTATGGGAATATTAGGTTCATCAGACAGAAAAGGGTCACTTGACATGGTCAATGAATTTTTGGAGCCGGGCTTTCAGTTATTCCTTTAGGGTTATGCCAGTATAACAAAGTGATCCAACTTTGGGCCCTCCTATGCAGTAGAGATCTCTTGGTAGGCTTGGTAGCCACTTCTAGATATTAATTTATTAAACCCTGTAGTTTGAGTATGTAATACTAGTTCACACCTACCCCCTTCTGACTTTTCTTCAAGATTGCTCTGCTGTGGAAAGAATCTCATGTGCCAGCTGTGATTTGCATGTCTGCTGCACTGAAGTTTCTCCTTTCATAGTGGTGCTCCCTAGAGCTGCTATGTCTTGCCATAGAAACTGCTGTTATATCTATTGATTTTTTTGGTTTACAAAGTACACTTTTCTACACAAAGTTGTAACTAGGGATAAATCAAGGCAGCAGATAAAACCTACCTAGAAAAGGCCTATTTGTATTTTGAGTTAGCCTGAAAGTGTTTTGTTGAGTCAGATAAGTTTTTAATGTAAACCATGCAGAAGGACTAGCTCTAAAGAGAGACAGTATAGATATGTAAAGTCTAAGGCTTTCATGGCCGGCATCCATAGTTTTTTGAGAGTTTTTCGGGCTATGTGGCCATGTTCTAGCAGAGTTTCTTTCTGATGTTTTGCCAGCATCTGTTCAGAGAATGGAAAAACTGGGTCGTAATATAACTGTGTGAGCCTGGAATGCAGGAGTGATTTGCCATGTGTATTGTTCTGTGTTGATGGCTGGCCTCAGCCTGGGAAACCATTCAGAGTCAGGGGCTTTCCCAGCAGATAATGATCACCAATTAGCAGACATTAATCCTCGTTTGCATTAGCCTCCCAGGCTGAGGCCAGCCATCAACACAGAACAATACACATGCAAATCACTCCTGCATTCCCAGGCTCACACAGTATATATACACCCAATTTTTCCAGGCAAAGCATTCTCTGAAGATGCCAGCCACAGATGCTGGCGAAACTTCAGAAAGAAACTCTGCTAGAACATGGCCACATAGTCCGAAAAACCCACAAAAAGTATAGATATGATCACTACAGAGGCTTGCACAGAGTTTTGCAGCGTCAATATGTGCACTATGAAATCTGAGATAATACACTCAGTTATAAGTTGTCTTATAGCAGATTTATTACACACTTTCCATTTCTCAGTGGCACTATGTTGCAGATTAGTGACGCAGAATCTTATATGTTACTTATGAAAAAAGCCTGGAAATGTACCCTCTCTTTGATGTATTTGCTTTACGTACAAATGCATAAGTAGGGCGGAATTGGTGAGACACACTCACTTCTACAGCAGACAACAGATTTGCTGACCATGCATCAGATTCCCAGACAGTTGTCAGATCCCAAGATGGTGCAGCAGTTCTCAGCTCTTTCTGTCTCTTCCCATGTTCAAATTCAAAACTGCAAATTGGCTTCCCATCAGTTTCTTCTCTCCTCCCCTCCCCCTTCTCAGAGGTGTGCTCTTTTATGTCTGGTGGTGAATATGTGAAAGATAGTTATTCAATAGTTACTAAAGTTCTTAGGTTGAATCCTTAATATACCATTTCTGGTACTATAGGTGGTGCATAAGAGGAGGCAGAATTAGACGCCTAGTGCCCTCAGATATTTGAGGCACATTGTGATGAGGGCTAGAGTTGCACCCTTCTGTTTCCATTTAATTGGGTGACTTCCACTAATCATAGAACAGTAGAAGTGCTGCATTTCTCAAGCGTGTTGAGATGGGTATCTGTCCCATCTGACCATGTAGTAATGCTGATTGGATGCCAGCTCAACACGACAACATGAGTATACATTTGAGTGTGCCTAGCTTACTAAAGTGCCAGTCTTGTAAGTGGAATTTTACCACATGACCTTTTGATGTATTAATTAGATGACACTGACCTGTCGGGATGAGGAATGATGCTAAATTTGGGCCCATTTTGTAACCTGAAAAGCAGTTGCCATAAGGTCAGGTGAAGCGCTCTGTTTGACTAGCCAAAGATCCATGTAATTCAGCAGTGGTCTCCTTGATACTTCTGAGGAGCCATGGTCCTTCTTATGGTTTGTCTTTAGAACTGGATATTCTTCAGCTGCCCTCTGCCATCTGAGGTGTTGCAGGTGGCAGCCGGGGAAAGGACCTGCACTCTGGTGGCATTTTGATTGTGGAACGCTCTCCGGGAGTGTTGTTTGGCAGGTGCCTTGAGGTACCAGGCAAAGCCCTTTCTAATTGCCCTGGCTTTTTATTATCTGTAAACTGCTTTTGTGTTGTTTGGGATTTTGTTTTTAATTCTACTGATGACATTTATTTATTTGATTTATATTCCACCTTGCTCCTAAAACTGGGACTCAAGGAAGCTTATAATAAGACTGTTGTTACCAAGAACAGATACAAATAAAAACAGAGAAGTCATGTTAGGACACAGTTAAATTATAATATTAAAAAGACAGTTGAATTAAAAACAATTTAAAAGCACATCAGTAGAAACAAGTACAGTAGCTGCCTGTTAAAAATGTCTTCCTCATCAACCAGTCTGTTGGCAAAATACCACCCGAAAGGCCTTTAGCTGCTGGAAGAAGGATGACAGGTGGGAGCAATGCAAGCCATCTTTTATAGCAGTGGTCCCCAAACTGTGCTCTTTAAGGGAATTTGGTCTTCAGCTCCCAGAATCCCAGACTATTGCCCAACATTGCTGAGGCTTCTGGGAGCTGAATTCCAAAATCTCTTAAAGGGCACAGTTTGGGGACCACTGTTTTATAGGGAGTTTCACAAGTTGGAAGGAGCCCCGCGAAGGTCCTCTCTTGCTTGCCTACCAAATATGCCTCTGAAGGTAGCAGGATGAAGAGGATGGCCTCTTACAAAATCCTCAGAGCCTGAGCAAAAGTACAGGGGAGTATACATTCCTGCATATAGCCTGGACCCAATTTGTTTACTACACTGTAGTCTAGACATGCAAGTCTTATGTTGTTCTTCTTATTTTATGATGTGCTTTAGTGCCTTAGTTTGTTTTTCTCTATGCTACCCCAGGAACCTATTGAAGAGTGTAAAACATAACAGTAAATAATAAAAAATATTCAGATGTTTACTGCCTGTTAACATGAAGTGGTCTGATCATAAGATTGTTAACCAGTGTCCTTGTGTTGCATCTTTTATACAGTGCTAAAGCTGCATGCTTGACCTATTTTGTGTGGATCTTTGGCAGAGCGGGGAGAGAATGGGATAGGAACTCCCTCCTCCCTTGATTTGCCTTGGATGTATTTAATTTCCATCACTGTTTAAGAGCTGGCATAGTGTAGTGGTTTGAGCTTTGGAGTATGACTCTGGAGACCAGGGGTTTGAATCACAGCTCGGCCATACTAAAATCATTGGGTAGCCTCGGACAAGTCACACTCTCTTAGCCTCAGAGGATGGCAATGGCAAACCCTCTCTGAAGACACTTGCCAAGAAAACCCCATGATAGGACAACAACAACAGTAACTGCAACTGCTCAAGTGGTTGTTGCCAGAGAAGACTTTCCCTAGAAATTGTATTAGAGATTCTAGTAGTTAATTTCTCTTTCTAGCAGTTGGCTTGTCATTAACACCAATGTTCCTGAGGAAGCGATGTGTTGGTTCTTGAAGCTCTGCCTCCCTCTCCAATAACTCCTCGATACTTTCTCTGGTTTCCTGCCAGTTGTATGGTTACAGTGTTCTCTGTGTTGAATTTTGCATTGATGGGATGTCTGCTGCAAATGGTATGCACTTGCAAAAAAAGGAGTGAATAAAATTTGCAGCAGTTTGCATATTTAATTGCTGTTGATTGGTATCTGCTTTGGTCATGGGTGCTTTGCATACTCTGAGTGTTTCCTTTGCCTCTCTGCTGAAAAGAGAATGCTTACCTTAGTATTCATTCCTTTCTCCATTGGATTCTTATCTCTGCCACCATTGCATCTCTTCAAGGTGTGCTATGAAACTTTTTCAGGTGGAAAAATAATAAAATACAGAAGAACACTAAATCAAGCCTCATTCCAAAATGTTACCTGAAGAAGATCTCATAGAATTTAAAAAGAATGTGAAGAACAGAATTGCACTGCTAAGCCTAATTGACTGGGAACCAGACGAACTATGGACATTGTCAAAGCAGAATGCAGAAAGTTGCTAGGTTGTTGTTGTGTGCCTTCAAGTTGTTTGTGTCGTATCAACCCTAAGGCCTATAACAGGTTTTCTTGGCAAGATTTGTTCAGAGGAGGTTTGCCTTTGCTTTCCCCTGAGGCTGAGAGCATGTGACTTGCCCAAGTTGACCCAGTGGGTTTCATGGCCAATCCTAAATTCAAACCCTGGTCTCCAGACTCAATAGTCGAATGCTCAAATCACTATACAAAGCTGGCTCCAGAAAGTTGCTATTTTTAGCCAAAAAGAAAAAGAAGAATCAATGGATGATGAATGAGACACCTCAAATAGTAAAGGACAGATAAGAAGCACAAGGAAAGGTAGATAGAAATAGAGCCAGAATCATAAATGTAACTATTACATTATGGGGAAGGGTGTTAGCAGTACGCTGATGACACCCAAATATACTTCTCCATGTCCCAATCAGCAGCTACAATGACAGATGGCATTTTCCCCCTCAATTAATGTCTTGAGGTGGTAATGGGCTGGATGAGGAAAAACAAACTCAAGCTGAATCCAGACAAAACGGAGGTACTTACAGTAGGGGCCCACAAACCAGGTATAGGGTTGCAACCTCCAGTCCTAGATGGGGTCACGCTCTCCACAAAGGATTGTGTTTGCAGTCTGGGCGTGCTCCTAGATCCGTTGCTTCACATGACAAACCAAGTGAATGCGACGATCAGGAGCGCCTGTTATCAGCTCGGGCTGATGTGCCAGCTGTGACCTTTCCTGAAAGTAAAGGACCTAGAAACTGTAGTACATTCACTGGTAACTTCGTGACTTGATTTTTGTAATGTGCTCTAAATGGGGCTACCCTTGTGCCTAGTTTGGAAACTTCAACTAGTGCAAATATGGCAGCCAGGCTGGTCACCGGAAAAACTAGGAGTGACTGAATAACACCTGTCCTAAAATGTCTTCACTGGCTGCCTATTAGTTTCCAGGCACAGTACAAGGTGTTGGTTATAACCTTTAAAGCCCTACATGGCTTGAGTCCAACCTATTTGAGGGATCGCCCATATAATCTGCCCCACACACCCAGGTCAGCAGGGAGAAATCTACTGCAGCCTTTAAAAACCAGACTAACTGCTACCTCCCAGAGGGCCTTCTCTGCATTTGCTCCCAGACTATGGAAAGGCCTGCCGGATGAGATCAGTCAAATTGCCAGCTTAGACACCTTTTAAAAAGCTGTCAAGATGGATCTCTTCCGACAGGCCTTCCCTAAATAAAAGTGTCCAGCCACAGAATGATCACCCTCACATCATGTATTAGCCCACCACTCTGTCCTCGTTATATTTTTATTGTGTTATTAATAGATATTTTAATCTCCAGTTTTTATTGTATCATGTTTAATTCTGTTTTAAGGGGGGGAATTTGGGACATAATGTTGAATGTGGATATTTTAATGTGTTGTAAGCCGCTTTGATTGTCTAGTCACAGAAAAGCAGGATAAAAATAAAACTTTTATTATTATTATTATTTATTATTATTAGTGTACAAGGATATAGAGGATTGGAAAGAAACAGAAGCTGATAACAAAAAGGAAGAACAAAAAGAGCTTTTCACAAGATCTGTGAAATTAAAGGGAAATTTAAAACAAGGGTGGGAATGTTCTATGATCAGCAGACAAGCACAATACACAACCAAGATAAAATATCAGCTTCAGCTGATACGCCAACTGCGCTCCTTCCTGGAGCGGGAAGACCTTGAAACAGTAGTACATGCACTGGTAACCTCTTGGCTCAACTTTTGTAATGCACTCTACATGGGGCTACCCCTGTGTCAAGTTCAGAAACTTCAACTGGTACATAATATGGCAGCCAGGCTGTTTACTGTCACATCTAGATTTGCCCACATTACACCAGTTTTAAAATCCCTTCACTTGCCTGCCTGTTAGTTTCCGGGCAAGATACAAAGTGTTGGTTTTAACCTTTAAAGCCCTACATGGCTTGGGTCCTGACTTCTTGCAGGAACACCTTCTCCCATATCATCCTCCCTGCATTCTTCGTTCTGCTGGGAAGAATCTGCTTCAACCAAAGAGGACTAGACTTTCGTCAGTGACCCAGCGTTCCTTTTCAGCAGTTGCTCCTAGACTCTGGAACAACCTGCCGGATGAGATCCATCAGATTACCACCTTGGAAACCTTTAAGAAGGCTATTAAGACAGATCTCTTCTGGTAGGCTTTTCCAGACTAGGTCCACCTCTATTTTCCTGCCTCCCCCCCTCCACTTCTCTCCCCTTTTCTCCATCCCTTTTTCCATCCTATCTGGTCCCCGCTATACATTTCTTTTTTACAAATCTTCCACTGATTTTAACTGTGATTTTATACTATTGTTTTAATATCTGTCTGGTTTAATCTCTTTTTAGTATTACTATGTTTTTATACTGGGGGGGAGGGATAGGGGTTTTAGAATTTTAACTGTTTCCTCTTTTATTGTTGTAATCCACTTGGATTCCAAGTGATTAAGCGGAATATAAATAAATATTATTATTATTATTATTAAAAAGACAATGGAAGCAATACAGAGAAAAGCTGTGAAAAGTGAGGAAAGAATAAATGTCACATGGGAAGTAGAATCATACAAAACTTGAACCCCAAATTTTGGAAACTGAAGTGAAACTCAGAGCAATTGAGAGGAATGAATCATCAGGAACAGATGACATACCAAGAGAGCTGCTGCAGCCTACAGAAACAGAATTCACTTTAGTTCTTCCAGCAAATATGGAAAACAAAACAATGATTCACAGATTAGAAATGGTCAATACATGTTCCTGTCACCCCAAAAGGAGACATAAAATATTGCAGTAACTATAACACCATTGCACAAACTTTCCATGCAAACAAATTCATGCTCAAAATTCTATAGTAGAGAATCCTACCATATATAGAGAGTGAAAAATTCCAGGGATGCAAGCTGCATCCAAGCAAGGAAGAGGCACTACAGATCACATTGCAAACATGCTTGGAATAATGGAGTGCACCAAAGCATTTCAGAAGAAAAGGAGCCTGTGATTTATAGATTATAGCAAAACCTATGACTCCATAGATCATGAAAAGCTATGGATTGCTCTTTTAAGAATTGGGTGTGCCACTATATTTGATCGTCCTGATGTGTAACCTGTATTCAGAACAGAAGGATGTTAGAACTGTTAGAACAGAATATGGAGAAATAGAATGGTCCCCAGTTGGAAAGGGGGCCAAGTAAGGCAGCATTCTATCACCCTATTCATTCAGTTTGCATGCAGAAAATATCATATCCAGACCAGGTACAGACATGGAGGAAGGAGGAGTGAACACTGGCGGAAGGAATATCAATCTAAGATATGCAGATGACACCATACTAGTAGGAGAAAATAGCAAAGATTAGGAGCAATTACTAATGAAAGTCAAAGAAGAAAGTGTTCAACAGGCTTACTGTTGAACATTAAGAAAACAAAAATAATGACAGATGATTACTTAACTTTGAAGTATACAATGAAGACATTGGAATAGTTCAAGATCTTCCATACTTTGGCTTAGTCACTAATCAAAATAGAGACTACAGTCAAGAAATCAGAAGAACTGGAAAGGGCAGAATAGAAGAACTAGACAAGATCCTGAGGTGCAAAGATACACAAGTGAACACTAAAGTTAGGAATGTTCACTCCATTATATTTCCATCACCATATACGGGTGTGAGAGCTGGACATTTAAAAAGCTGACAAGAAAAAAGTGTGGCACTGGAGAAGAGTTCTGCAAATACCACGGAGGCCTAAAAAGAGAAATGGATTTGCACTGCTTTCTTAAAACAAATCAAGCCTGAACTCTTCCCAGAGGATGACTAACCTGAGGCTGTTGTACTTCAGCCACATTACGAGA
Organism: Sceloporus undulatus; assembly: GCF_019175285.1. Taxonomy (NCBI): domain Eukaryota; kingdom Metazoa; phylum Chordata; class Lepidosauria; order Squamata; family Phrynosomatidae; genus Sceloporus; species Sceloporus undulatus. The sequence continues at coordinate 149,642,955 of NC_056524.1, read as the reverse complement.
GGATGATTGCATACCAGATGTATGGACTCGATCCAGGCCACAGCTTTGGGCATACAATGTGAGTAGAGTTGTTGAGAATAATGTATCTTGGTGATTAGTTTTCACTAATTTACTTGTTATTTTATGGATAAAATCACTTGGGTTTATGCTGAATTTGGATGCTAATGTTTTTAATAGAGTTGAAGGTGGATGCCATAGCTGACTACTGTATTCAGTTCTATTCCTGTTTCAAACCTTATTGTGGGATGGAAGCAACTTTGGTTGCTCTAGGTGATGGTGTACATTAGACATAGGAGGGAAGCTCAGTTAGTTCTTCTAGACTCTCAGCAGTCTTCTGTACTGTGGTATCCTTTTGGATTGCTTATTTGTATTTACCTTAGAAGGTAAAGTGTTATGTCCTTCCTGCAAGAATGGTATCCAAAGATGATGTTGGGGGACCCTTTCCTCTACTTGGTGGCGTTTTGTCTGTCAGGTGCTACATGGCTCCTTCCTGTCCTCCATGCTTTTCAATATCTGCATGAAACGGCTGGGGAAATTTGGATTGAAGTGTAATTGGTATGTGAATGATAGTTGGTTGTACAACTGTTCATTTAAAGGATGCTGTGATTTTTGAATTAGTGTCTGGAGACAGCTTTTAACAAGGATGAAGATTAATAACTTGAGACAAGATAGAGACACAGTGGGAAGGGGAACCTATGGAACTGGCTGGTGAGGTACAACCGGTCTTTCATGAAAGGCCAGCTGGGAGTCCTCCGAATCTGCGTCATCATGAGGAGTTCAGGTGGCTGTAGTGTCCAGAAGTTATTTTTACTAGCTTAGGCCTTGCCTCACTTATCCATGTGCTACTAATGTCCAGACTTAACCCATTGTAATGCACTGTACCTGAGTTTAAAAATGATTCAACAATTTCTGCTGATGTGGTATGAAACAAATGAGGCAGAATGCTGGGATCAGAGGAGTTGGATCATATGGCATCTGTACCAAACCAACTGCCCTGGACACTTAGTTTTCCAAACCCACTTTCCTATACTTGTTTTATCTATTAAAAACTAAATAAGGGATAAAAATTGTGTAGGCCTCCAAATGTTTGTTGGAGTGCAATTCCCAGCATTCCTCATCACTGGCTGTGCTGATTAAGGCTGTTGGGAGTTTTATTCTAACATTTGTAGCGCTGCACAATTACTAACCCTTACCTAAATGTCAAGGGATCATGTATTTGAAAGATTTTTTTCATCCATATTAGCCTGCTGGATTCTTAGAATCATGCTGAATGTTGATTTTGGTGTGTCTGTGCTGGATGTGTTTGCTGATGTTTGATTTTACTCTTTGTTTTTCTTAATTGTTCGGGATGTTCTCATGTAAGCAGCCTAGGAGGCTTTTCCCCCTGAAAGACAGCCAAGAAATATTTTAAGTAAATTACTTACATAAACAGTCTTTGAGACGATTGCATTCAGGTTTTCATAGTTTGGCCACTAAATTGTTAAGGAATTCATTTGTTAACATCTCTTCAAAAACAAACGTTTTCATTTTTGTGTATTAGTGCGTGTTTGTCTCTGGTCTTTAGTTGTATGTACACTTACAGAACTGAAGTTTCAGATGTAGCTAAATATGGTGGTAGGGCTTTGGTGCGGGCTCTTCCGGGCTCTTAGTACAGATGCATTATTTAAACAGCATACCTCCTTCATTTTATGGATTTTGTTGGGAAAATGTGGTGGTGGTAGGTAGGAGTAACGTTGCAGATTTTTTTCAGTTTCTCAGTTGTTTTTGATGTCTTTATCCATGATATGTATCTGAATAGTTTGTGACAGTGCCCACTCTTTTTGGTTGTTCTCTTACATGGATGGTTGTTTGCAGAATGTAGTATTGGGAATTACTGCTTAACTCCTTAGCACTCAACCTCAAGGTTCAATGCTTTACGTAAAATGGTTCTAACAAGAATATGGTAGTACTGGGGAAAATAATCTGAAGATGTGGTCTGAGATATCAGTGTGTGGATGACACCTGGTTTTGTCTCTTTGTTCTTCAACAGATGTACATAAGGCTGCACCTGTCCTGCATTGATTCTTGGGCATGGAATCCAAAAATGTGATTGAATCCAAGAATTTGTTTTTTGGGAGAGCATTAATCCTCTAGGTGAGGATGAACAAATAAATGCCAATAAGGTTGGGAGGTACTGTGAGTCAGTAGTTTGTCAACCAGGCAAGGTATGATCAGCATGCTTTAGATGGGGATTGCAATTCCGTTAAATGCTGCTTGTCCAGCTTGGCACTTATAAGGTGTTCTGGACAACAGTTCCCAGAATAGGCTACTGACCCAGCTTCCTGAAACTGATGAAATGTGTAGTCCAAAAACACCTGCAGAGCCAAAAACATCCATCAGAAAAGGTTCAGTTGGGATGCTTATAGTTCCCATTTTATCATTTAGCTCGCAGTACTTTTGACAGGTTCCAATGATAATGCCAACTGCAACCTTGCATAAATAGTTATAGCTCAGTCATAATCATCCTTCTGAAAACCTCCCACTTACACTGTTGCCATGTATTGTGTGGGGCTGCTTTTAACAACTGCTTCAGGCTGGGGCTTAAAGATTGGAGTTAGTCTAGAATGGAGCTTCAATTTTATAGACTGTACATTTTAATTTAATTACCCTGGCTGCTAGGTTGGCTGCTAGTCCATTTCCAGTTTAAAGTGATAGTTTTAATCTTTAAAGCTCTATGTGACTGGAGGTTTTCATCTTATGCCATAAGGGTTCCACCAAAGCAAATGAAGTGGGTGATCAATAGGGACTTGGTCTTTCAGGTGAATGTTGCTTCCAGAGACATTCACAGAGAGGTTCTTCTGGCATCATCTTTATAGTCATTTATGCTTTTTGATTACTTGTTTTAGCCTGTGTGTCTCTGTACTTTTAGTTGTGATTTAAATAGTGTTTATTGTTATAATATTATTGTATGTATCTGAACTGCTTCAATAATTTATTATATGATGTGGCTTTATAACTACAGAAAAAATAAAAATAAACAATTATTTCTAAAAGTCACCTGGAAGGAGGCATGATTTGCATTCTCACTTTGAGCTCGCAAAGATCCAGCTCCTACAGCAGACTTTCTAGTTCAAATGCCTAAAGCTGGGATTGACAACTAGGTACTCTCCCTTGTTGGAGCTGATAGGGGTTGATGTTCAAAACGTCTGAAGGCAATGAGGTTGTTAATTCCTGAACTAACCTAATAGATCCTAGGGCGTTTCCTTATCAGTGACTGGAGATCTTCTAGAAGTAGGACTGTTACTTGGTCTTTTTTAAAGATAGAGTTAACAGACAGCCCAAATAATGAAAAATGATAGTAATACATTAGATTTGTTAGAATAGCCTTTCTCTGATGTGCTTGTATATATAAAACATATATCAAAAATTTCAGATTATGATGACTGTCTCCTAAAAGGTCCTCTTAGAAATGTTTAAGAACATCATGTTGGCATTGAGTTTAGCATTCATCCTGACCAATAGCTATGCATGACCTGTATAGATTAACAGAATTCTGACACACAGGTCTGAGTGCCTCTGGCCATGTACAGAGTGTTTCCCTCAAGAAGAAAATGGTTTTTTCCCATTGTGAAATGAAAGTCTCCTTATCCCAAGAGTGGAAATTGACACCTCTATTGTCTCATCCATCCAGCATTTATATGAGCACAATTTTCTAAGTTCTTTGGCATCATTTTCTTTTGGTTCCTCCTTTAAATCATTTGTTACATGCCCCCCTATGCTTTACCCTCAACTTATTTATTTGTCATATCAAAATCAATAATTTTGGCCCCCACACCTGCCCGCGACTTATACTTATAGTGAACTTATAGTTGAGTATTACAGATTTGACTGGACTGTGTTCTAGTCTGCTGTGTGCTGGCAGACTGTTCTCCAAAATCTTTAGTAAACCAGCACACATGTATGTAGTCTCACTGAATATACTCTCCAAGCTGGTGTCAGACACTTCAGTGGTGCCAGTTACGCATACATTTGGATTTACAGCACAAAACTGCATTTGCAGCACTATGCTTATTACCATGCAGATTTAGCTATCTCCAGTAAAGACATATGTGTGTAGCTAGTTGCTGTGAGGGCTAGGTGCATACATTTGCTTTTTGTCTTTTATTTGCTGCTGTTCGAACATGACAGTGGGAAAAAGTAGAAAAAGTGAATGAGTGTGTATGTGTTTATAAACTGGAACGATTGAGGGTAGAATTTATTTGGAGAGAGCAATAGGGGCCTGTGAATAGACACATGCATGTTTGAGGGAGGTGGGAACAGAAGCTGAGACTCTCTCCAGACTAACTCTGGAAATCCTAGAAATCAAGGTAGTCTCACTTCTGCCTTCTTTTGTCATTTGGCACCATGATGCAGTAAAAAATTTGGCCTCGCTTAATCAAATGCATTCTTGATGTCATGGAATGTTGATCATTACTTGACCAACAGGTAAATAAATGGCCAATAATCCAACCACAGTTGACTGTTGAAACAGACTGTAAGAGAACGCACAGTACAAAGTGAACTATTTAACCTTTCTTCACTGTCACAGTGGGCTCTGGTTTTGTAGTCTTTTAAGATCCTGAATTATTTTTCATAATCTTCCTGTTTTAATATATCTTCTAGTCCAGATGGGTTTTGCAGTCAATGGGTGAGGCATATGTCTGGGGAATTTCTTTTTCTGTATTGCAGAGTATAGCATGCAGATATAGATGGCGTGTGTTCAGCCTGTTGGCTCCTTGCCTAGGACTTGATGCTTTGCATCTGATCTGATGAGTGAAGCATGACCCAGGGGAGAACTGCCCAACCCTGTATTTGCCAGGGAAAGCACAGACACATGGAGAATAGCATGGGCGTCTCGTAGACCATTCCCGCTGTTCTGGTCCCTAGTGTTTGCTGGATACGTTTAGTGTTTCTGCTTCACTGCAGCTGCTACTCTGTTCTGATACTGTGCGGTTATGTCAAAAGGTTATGGTATTTCATGGGTGATAGGCCTAGAATTTCCTCTGGACTGGTGAGTGTTAGGAGACTGTATCCTCAGTAGTGCCCTATTAGGACAGATGGAGGTTAGCAAGAGGGCCAGCTCTAGGCTAGAACTAATTGGTAATGTACTTGGGAAGGTTTTTATTATCCTCAAGCTTTCCAGGGTGAGTGTGTACAGTTGGCTAATATGAACTCTTGCACAGTTGAAAGGCTAAATTAGTTCCTTGTTAGCTGAAGGGCCTGGAGTTTTTCCTGGTGAAGATCTGTGCCATGGAAAAGAATTACAATTTGAGTAATATTGAGAGCATTTAGATTTACATGAATATACTCCTGCTTACGTGTTTAAGGGACCTGGGGGCAGATGGAGGGGCAGGGTAAGAATCTTAGAGACTTCACTGAATCTAGAGGTCCCACTCCGTCCAGACTTTAGATTCCCTGAGTATTTAGTAGAAGGTGCTCATATAGTATCATGAAAATTCTTTGAATTTATATATTACTTTTTGAATGTTTAAAGCACATTGCACCAGTGATTTTAACCCTGTAGGGTAGGCCACTACTACTTTCCCTACATTTCAGAAAGGCATCATGAGGCTGAGAATCTGATGAGTTTCTGATAGAGGTGAAACATGAAGTAAAAAGGTCTACCTTGATTGGACTACAGGTATCTTTCCATTTGTTTTATTAATTTGTTATTATTATTATTAACCTTTATTTATAAAGCACTGTAAATTTACACAGCGTTGGTTGCATTCTGAATGGAATTTGTTGATAATATATAGGAAGGGGTTATTCTTAGATACAAGCAACTGCATTGAATAGGTGGACAGTTATATCAGCAAGCCACTGTTGACTTCAAGAGACCTTGTATAATCTTGAAACAAAGATTTCATTATAGCTGTGAATTTAAAGATGCATTCTGCATAACACGCATGGATTGTCTGTGTTTTCTTCTATAACAGGTGCTCATTCATCCCTGTTGTTTGGCTGTTGATCTTGGATGGGATTTAAATAAATTAGTGTTCTCTTACTCCCCTGGATAAGCTGGGTGGTATTTCTTTCAGGGGACCCACAGTCACTTTGTTGGCAAAAGTAGCATAGTTGCAGCTAGAAAGAGCACTGAGTTGGAGTCATAGTACTTACTGTGTAATGCTTGTGGAAACTTGAGACTGCATTTACCATAACTGCTTTTTGCACTCCTTACTATCAAGACCCTGCAAGAGAGGCTTCTGTCTCTCATGGGACATATATCCACAGTACCTAATGCCATTTATCTTATGCTGTCATGAGGCATTGTTAAAAACAAAACAAAAAAAGTCGAACTCAGGAATCAGTTTCCTGACAACAAACATTTTCCTTGCTTCTCTGAGGAAACTGTTGGGTTTGGTTGACTGCAACCAAAGAGGATGAGTTGTATGGTGATTTGGGTATTCACCACAAAGATTAATCTCCCAGGCAGATTAAATCTGATCTAACATTCATCCTATCTTCAGCAGTAACCCACAGAAAACCAATTAAATCCTATGAGGTTCAATCAAGTTACTAGAAAATTTCCAAGTGATGAAATAATTTTCACACCATACAGATTGTCCCAAATTCATTCCATTTTTAAACTCAATAAAATCCCATTCCTGCCATCCACCAAAGAATGCGTTGTTTCTTGGCTGTAACAAAACGTACAAACATTGGTTCAGCATTTTCAATACATGATCTCAAAAGATATCTATATCTTGAACTGTATACTTTTTAAAAATGAAGCTAGGGGTCTCTAAAACACCAGTATTCCAATACAATTTCAACAAAACTCCCAAGTTCTTGTGTTGCTAGAGCATATTTTTAGCAAGATTTCAAATGCCTATATAGGGACATAGAAATGACTGCCTATATAGGGACTTAGGCACAGCACTTGCCAGTTATCCATTATTTCACCTTAAATCAACTTTTCCAAACTTCACTCCTCTCCTTCCTTCAAACATGCTAAGAGCTTCCTAGCACTTGAATTTTTTTACATCTCCAGAGGCCTCAGCCCATTTCAAAGTCTGTTGAAAGCCATGAAAGATATATCAGCAATTCCAGGGTGAAGCAACCTTTATTGCTGGAGTCTCTCCCCTCTATATCTTTTTTTCACTAGGCAGGGTTTTTAATGCAAGAAAATGTGATTGAGGAGGAAGTCCTGCCTAGTTGGCATCAACAGAAGTTTTGACATCATACATTGCTAAGATTTTGTGATTGTATAATTTTTATCAAGCATCTCCTCCCTTTTCCTATACCTTAGGTAGGGGTTAGGACCATGGAATGCAGATGTATATCACAGGGGTCATGAATGCAGATAGTCACAACTGGAACAAATGGAATGGAGGCCACACCTAGCAACCTTCTGGAAAGTCTTCATTCAGTTGCTAGAGGTAAAGCTCATTTGTTTCACAACACTGGAAGATGTTCAATTCCTGTTTTTATTTACTTCCAGTGTCCACAAGCCTACAGAGTTTGCTGCGGAAGCTGGGTAAAAGAATTAATGCATGGTTTTCTTCACAGAAAGCTAATTACTTGACTCAAGGGTCAGAGGTAGTTTGAATGACCAAGACAGATTTGATTTCCATACTTTCTCTGGTCTCAGCCTCCTTGTCATCTTCCACTGTGTGTTGTTATTGGTTTTTGTTCTTGTTGTTGTTGTGTACCCTCAAGTAACTTCTGATTTAGGGTAACCCTAGGGCAAACATATCATGGCGTTTTCCTGGCAAGATTTGTTCAGAGGAGGTTTGCCATTGCCTTTCCCTTGAGGCTGAGAGAGTGTGACTTGTCCAGCGTCACCCAGTGGGTTTCAGGGCTAAGCTGGGAATTGAACCCTGGTCTCCTCTATGTATATATCAGTTGACCATTCTGGAGGTTGAACAAGAGCATTTGTCAATCTCTAGTTATGATGGGAGATATATTGGTGACACTTCTCATTATGTAAACAACATAGTGCCACCTGACTAGTCTTTTCCTGGTGGTGTGGGATGAAAGGTATAAATCCAAGAAGACTGGAGGTTCTTCCCTTCCTGAGATTTTTCAATGATGGTTGTATGGTAGATGTGCCTCCCACTTAATGAACTTCAGTAATATCAAATCTTGATTTCATCTTCATTACCCAGAATACTCGAAATATCATCCATCTGCAACTTCAGTGTACAAATACCCATTCATTAAAGCACCAGCTGCCCAATCTTTCAAGTGTTGTGGGTCATGATAAGAGTCAGTGCATCACATGTGCTCATAGGTTTTTAATTGCTGTTAAAAAAACTGGTTCTTCTTTTTTTTTAACATAGCTGTTAAAATAACAGAGATTAAGACTTCTTTTTTTAAAGCCTAGATTCTAAAGGCCTACAAACCACACAGTCTACAATATTGACACTTTTTGTTTGTTGTAACAATCAGTGGGCAGTTGTATGGAATGGGGGAAGTCATTTTGCTTTCTTTAATCATCTGCATACAATGGCAGGAGAGAGGCAGAATATCAGGAGGGCCCCGAGGCAGTCAGATTTCACCTGATTCCCTCCATCTTTCTGAATATAAATGTGTGTGGGATGAGGAAGCATATTCCAACCAGTTTTGTGGGTGTAGCTCCACTTCTTAAAAAGCACTACCATGTATCTTTATGCAGTGGCAATTTCTCTCCCTTCTTACTCTTTCCAGAGAGGTAAGGCTACCTGTTGTGGGAGATGTTTGCGCTTGACCACAGAGATACCAGATTATCCTCAGTCTTCATTCTTACTTGGGAGATCAGAGATCAACATGCAGCCATGTGGATGATCTGTGCCTTGCTTTGTGTTGGGAGAAAGAGTGGCTGACTATCACATCAACCAATGGTTAGCTCCACACTCACAGCAGCAAGTGGATTTCTTGATGGTCACAAGGAATATTGGTGTGTCCCTTACTATAACTCTTGTTACAGTTATGTTGGGGTGATAATTTGACCAGATCATATGAGCATATAACCCATCCTATAAAACTCCTCCTTTGTATTAAAGAATCCTTTAATGTCTTATCCTGTTCTTCTTGCTTTGTTCCATTTTGGGATGTATCTTTCAAAAATTCTGAAGTCAGAAATAGAATTATTTCTGTTTGAAAATCAAACCTAAGTATTAGAGTTGTTGGTAATGATAAGAGAGCAGTGCATGCTCTGAATTTTTAGGGTGTGTGTGTGTGTGTTTGGTGGGGACATTTTCTTCAAGCACTGCTGTATCTGGAAGGGCAAAACGTATGCATAGATTTCTGCGTGTAAGCTGCTATGCATGATTCAGGAAAGGTGCCTGTTGACTTTCCAGTATATCAGTGCCTTACTGTGTGTGTGTGTGTCCACTTTAAGAGGGTTCATCTGCAATGCAGCTGTTAGCTGGAAAGTTCTGTAAATCAAGAAGGAGCAAGCTAGTCTTGCTCTTGCCTGCATTTGTGGCTGGGTCCTTATTGCTGCAGTAAGAGGCAGAATAACTGGCATGAAGAGGCTTGGAGGGAGGCATTGTTGGGAAAAGTGACTGACACAGTGGTTGCTCTGACTGAAAAGCATATGAATAGCATGTGAAAATGGGAAATCCTGATCTTCACATTGTCTTCTTCTTGTCATTTCTCTCAACCCCTCTTTCCCCCTATGTCTAATCAGGCATTTTATTTCTCAATGGATACTGTCGGAATTTCTGTATTGCCTATTTATATTTACTGTTGGGTTCATGGGAAGGTACTATAGTGGACCCTTGTTATACGCTGGGGTTTGTTTCCAAGATCCCTGTGGATAACAAAATCTGTGTGTGCTCAAGTCCCATTAAATATAATGACATAGCAAAATGATGTCCCTTATAAAAATGGAAATCAAGGTTTGATATTTGAAATTTTTACTTTTTTTTTGGTACCTTTTCAAATTGTGGATGCCTGAATCTGTGTATAAAAATCCGTGTATAGGAAGGGCCGACTGTACTTAAGGTACTGGCCTCTTTAGCAGATAGGCTTTTTGACTTGTATCTCTTTCTTAGGTAGTAGCAAAATTCTTCCGCTGTGGGGAGCAATGTTGAAGATATTATTCAGTAAGCCATAATGTGGTTAAACTGAAATTCTAGGAAACTAAAACTTTGCACAGAACCTCTACAAATTACCTCTCCTCTGTAAACAAGATGGCATACACTTGTAGAGAGGCCTCCTGTGAATGGTAGGAAGAGCACAAATATGAATATGTGTTCATTTCATCATTCCATGATGATCTTACAGGGGGACAGGACTGTGGAATAGGGCTTGAATGTTAAAATAGATCATGTGGCCCTCAAGATTTTGATGGATTTCAACTCCCCAGCTAGGATAACCAGTGATGAAGAATGTGAGTAATTGCAATTCAGCAACATCTCTAGAGGGACACATACTTTTCACTTCTCACATAGACTAGGAAACCTAGAGTGCAGGCACATCTTCCAAGTTTACATTCTCTTGTAAGCAGGCATTGTGCAAAGCTGCCCAATGTGCTGTGACCGGGGATTCTATAGGGATAATATTGGGAATGGAGGGGGGGAGGGAGTGGAAAAGCACACTGAATTGATGACTGGTTTTAATAATAGGGGCAAACAAAAAGAAACTTAGAGGCATGGCAGAGATGCTCCCAGAAGTGGCTCTTAAACAGTGTGCTGTGGAAACCTTGCAATGTGAAGAAATGTGAAGACCTGGAGGGAGAACTGGATTTTGTCCCATCCCCCCCCCAAAAGAAGCATGTTTTTCCATTTTTTCAGTAGAAACATTGGACGCTTTTAGGAACCTAAAGTAATGAAATATTATTGCATTTGCATTTTTTAATAACAACAATAATAATAATTTAAAAATGCAAATGCAAATATTATTATTATTGTATCCCACCTCTCCCTGTATTGGATCGATTTTTTACTAGTCAGAATGCCAAGAATTGTGTAATTTGAAGATCTCTAGGTAAAACAGTTTACTAAATTTGAAACTAATAATTCCTGTTTATACTGTAGACTTATATAACACTCATATCCAAGTTACATTTCTGCACTTGGCAGGTGTTGCTATCTTTGAGTGGAGTATACTGGGAGCAGTCATGCTGAGGACAATGAACTTGAACTGTTAGACAGTTTAGTATTTTCATTGTACAGTTGAACTTTATATCCAAATGTGTTGCTGGCTTAGTGTGCATGCACGAGACTGTATGCTTCTGTCTAAGAATACACCATATTTTGCTTGTTACAAAATTTGTGGTTTCTTTTTTCCTTGCTTCTTTGATGGCAAACACTGAACTCCCTGTAGTCAGAGTGAATCCGCTTGCAGCACTCTTTAATATAGGGTATACATTCACAATTTTGCTTGTCCAGGTTTTTGTATTTTTAAATTTCAGATGTCATCAGAAACATGACAAATAGTACATTTTTATGCTAACTATGCTATGAATGAAGCATGTCATGTTTCTAAATCAATAATGCAGATTTGATGTAGATATGATAAGAAGTACTGAACATATTTTGATTCTTCCCAAAATTGCAGTTTTGTTCCTGAAGAAAACCGAGGAAAAGAAATGCCTTCCCCAACCCATGGTTTCAAAATTTCCAGAAATGTTCCATCTGTATGCATGATGAGGTACTTGGTAGAGGATCCCACCCACCACTTGCACCATTAATGTAGTGACTGTCTGTTGTGTATCATTTTCCATTAGCTAGAACATGGACAGATGAAACACAGGGCTCATGTTCCCCATTCATGAAAAGATATTCTGACTCTTATGTGCCATTACTGATTGGAGAAAAGACTGAGGGTACCTTTCCCTGCTAGTCTTCAGGGAGCATGGCAGGGACCTCCAACCCAGCTCCCTGTCCTATGCCTGACCTTTTTTCATCCAGATTAGGAGCAGAAAGTCTCCATCTCAAGTATAGAGTAATATAGTGCTGTGTGTATTTGGTATAATGAACTATTCTATGTATAGTTTTCATACTTTTAAAAATGCTAGGCAGACTTGGTTGCCCCCCCCCCCCCAATGTGCGTGTTTGTATGTGTAAAGTGGACTGCTGAGGAACCAGGCCCTGGCAATACTGAAGGATGTGTAAACTGGCCTAAGCCATGTATAAACCACATGCCCTTTTGCTGTAAGAGGCTATTTTTAGGTTTTGCTTCCTGGGATATGCTGTTCACAGCCGCCTATCATGATGGAAATGTCACTGAGGCATAGGAACGGACTCCTAAACCTTCTGTTAATATTCCTTCCTTCCAAAATGTCCATGTGTGCAGTGGCTTCACTGGAGAAGCTGGTGTTCTGCCATCAGTCCAAAGGCATATCATAATATGGCTTAATGTACTTCACAATTCACTAGAATGTAGAAGTGAGGAATAAACTTTACCCACATTAATTAATTAGAGGTGGAAGATGAAGCTTACACTTGTAAACTTGCATTCTTTGTTCAAGCCTACTATTTTGTCCAGTGTATCACTCTGTCACTTGTAGCCTGCTCTTTCCCAGAAACTCAAATAAGTTATATAGCCTTTGGGAGAGGAGAATGCTGTGCTAGCTCAAATAAGAATTATCCCTTTGTCTTCTTGAAAATCCCAACTATGTACATTGTCTGGTTTGCTAGGAATTTTACTGTAGTTTAGATGTTTCATTTCAAGATTTTTAATACTTGAAGGATAGAAATCTACTGAGGTCTGTGGTAGAGCTCACATTTTGTGATGTGTGGTGCAGTTTGCTCCCTGCATTTATTTGTCCCTCTTCTGAGCTGGCATGAAAGAGAAAAGTGATAGTAAGGTTGTACGTAAGTGTTCTCCAAGTCTTTAGAAACTATCTCGTTCCAAGCATTTCTTTGCATCTCGGTGTTTTAATTTTTAGGCACTAAATAGAGTTGTTTTGCAACTGTCTAATGAGGACAAGGCCCTTTGGAAAAAACAGCCATTCTGAAAGGTTTTTGAAATACAGTAATGTCATGTTTCAGAGGTACACATTAATAATTTCATCTGTCCTAATTTGCGTGTTTTTAGAATATGAAGAAGTCAAAATTTCTCTCAAAGCATTTTTAGTGCTCAGGATTTCAAATAAATGGAAAGATGATTGTGATGATTTTTGCTAATATTATGAACCAAGGGGGAAAACAAAACAGTCCAGACAGATGGCTTACCAGGTGTCACCTAGACTTCTAGACTAGTTGTTCCTAACTCGGGGTAGGCTCTGCAGACCTTGCTGGACTTCAGATATCCCAGTCCTTGAACAGTGGCCATGCCAGCAAGCTCTTCTGGTAGTTGAAATTCAACATTTGTGGTCCCGTCCACTAGTTGAAAACTTTTTGTTGTTGTTAACTGCTGTTAAGTCAACTTTGACTTATGGCGGCCATATGAATGAGAGACCTCCAAGTCACTCTGTTAGCAGCAATCCTGCTCAGGTCTTGCAGACTCATAGCTGTGGCTTCCTATCTATCTGGAATGCGGTCTTCCTTTTTACTTACTGACTTCTACCTTTTGTCTTTTCTGTCCTCTCATGATATGTCCAAAGCATGGCAGTATGGCTTCTAGTGAGAATTCAGACTTTATTTCCTCTAATACTAATTTATCTTTTTGTAAGTTGATGGTATCTGTAGAACTCTTCTCTTCAGCATCACATTTCAAATGAGTTGGTTTTCTTCCTATCAGCTTTTCTCACTGTCTGACTTTCATAACCACAGGTGTAAATTGGAAATACAGTGGCATGGACAATCCTAACTGTATTATTCACTAACAGATATATCTGTATACTTGAGGATCATGTCTGTAGTTCCTTCATAGCTGCCCTTCCAAATCTAATTTATCTTTTCATTTCTTGACTGCAGTCTTCATTGTGCATAATAACTGAACCAAGGTATGGATGATTTCAATGTTTTCATCATCTGCTTTAAAATCATATAAATAAACTGTAGTCATTATTTTGTTGTAGTTTTTTTTATAATCAACTGTAAACCTGCCTTTGCACTTTCTTACTTGATTTTCTTCAGTAATCATTCTGAGTCTTTGCTATTTTATGCTAGGGGTATGGTGTTATCTGCATAACTTAAATTGTTCATATTCCTTCCTCCAAGTCTAATCCTGCTTTACATATGATATATTCAGCATACAAGTTAAACAGATAGCATGATAAAATGCAACCTTGCCTGACACCCTTGTCAACTGGAAACTCTTCCATTTCTTTGTATTTTGTTTCAATAGTAGCTTTTTGTCTTCAGTTCAGGTTATGCATCAGGACAATCAGATATTTCTTTAAGAGCTGTCCATAGTTTTTCACAATCTACACAATCAAAGGCTCTACTGTAATCTATAAAGGACAGACTGATTTTCTTCTGAAGTTCTGTGGTGTGCTCCATTATCCAGTGTATGTTTGCAATATGATCCCTAGTGCCTCTTACATTTCTGGGCCCAGCTTGGATATCTGGCATTTTTTGCTTTATGTATAATAAATGTTTATGTAGTGGAATTTTGAGCATTATTTTGCTCACATGAGAAATCAATACAGTGGTATTTCCTTTCTTGTGGATTGGAATTTATATTGGGCATTTCCAATATATGAGTCATTATTTTGTTTTCTATATTGGTTGACACATTTTAGTTAGAATTAGAATAAATTCTGCCTTTGTAGATTGAAGCAGATTGGTATGCCATATATTCCTGGTGATTAATTTCTCCCAATTGCTTTGAGTGCAGTTTCTACTTCTCTTGGTAAAAATGTAGGTTTATATTCAATAGTTCTTCCCTGAATGAATTTGTCGTCCTTTCAAATCTTTTATAAAGTAATTCTTTTTTTCTTGTTTCTATTGTCTTTTTATTTGAACTTGGTCATGTAATGTGTTTCTCTACTAGTTGTATAGCATCTCCACGCTTGATTTAAATCTTTGCGATTTCTCATATCTCATTGAAGACGTTTCGTGTTCTTCTTTTGTTGTTGTTGTCACCTTCTATTTCTCTGCATTGATTTCATTTATTATTATAGTAGTTTCTGAATAGTTTTTAATGCGCTTCTTTAGCTGTACTTTAATTTTTGATATTAGCAGTTCGTGATGTGTGCCACAATGTGCTCCTGATATTTTGCAGAGAGAATGCCTCTTCTCCATCTCCTGCTTCCAGTTATGTAGTCTATTCTGTACTGATCATCAGGTGATGTCCATGTATAAAGTAACCCCTTGGGTTGCTTGAAGTATGTATTGATGTTGAACAAACTGTTGGCCTCGCAAAATTCAGTCACTCTCCTGCTTCATTTCTTGATCCTAGGCCAAATTTTCCTATAGTGTTTGATTCTGCTCTGTTTCCTATTTTTGCATTCCAATAGCGTATGATTGATAAGTCCTATTTTGGTGTGTGATCAATCTCCTTCTGGACTCAAGTGTAGAGTCTCTCAATTTCCTCTTCTGCTGCTTCTGTAGTTGGAGCTTAAACTTATTTTACAATTGTATTGATGTTTTTTTCCCTGAAGTCCTATTGATATTATTTCTTGAGTCTTTACATTATATATTTTGTCTGGTTTTATTACATCTCTCCTCACTATTAATGCTACCACATTTGTTTTTAGATTTTAATTTCTTGAGTAAAAACACTGTAATTATCTCACTCAAATTTGTCCCATTCCTGTCCACTTTAGCTTTCTCACTCCAAGTATTCCAGCGTTTATACACTCTGTTTCTTCTTTTACTATGTCCAGCTTCTCCTGATTCATACTTGTCACATTCCATGTTCCTATAATATTAGTTGTGTAGCTTGGGACTTTCCTTTCATCTCTGAGCACATCCATCCTTTGGGCTTGAGTGTAGTTGTGTCATTAGCTACAATGCTACTTATAGCTGTCTTAGACTTTACACCAGTAGTTTGTTAATGCCTTCTGACCTGGGATTCTCATTTTCTGACACTATCTTCTGTTTTATTTTTGATTGTCTCATCATAGAGGTTTCATGGTAAAAGACATTCAAAAGGGGATGACCAGGCCTCCTTCTGTACAATACTAACAAGTATTAGCTATGGTGCCACTGCTGTTGTATCTGAGAGATCCTCTTGCTGGTGTTACTCTCCACTACTGCTGCTGTCCAGTAGCTATTTGACACATTTACTCTGGCTCTTCAGCAAAAACCTGTTTGACATGGAAGTCCCTACTAGCAGCAGTTCTGCCATCAGCATAGCCTCTTGCCTCACAGGAGCACACAATCCCACCACACCACTGTGTAAAAGTAGTGCCAGGGTAGGAGTTGAAACAAGTGCTGATCTTGATTCCTTCAAGGGCTCACAGACATGCCTGTTTGAATGGTGTTCAGTACTTTTCTTTAATTGTATAAATGCCGATGACTTACTGACATCTCTTACAGTATTTCAAGAATAGTTCTCAACCTCTTGAGAAATTCTTTTGTATTTAAAGTATGTCCATTTAATTTAAGGTAACCCCAAAGTTTCTCCAGGGAACTCTGCTGCAAGAAAGATTTAAATTACAGTTGCTCCCTAAGACTGTTCTTGCTGCTATTTGGATTGTACTCTGGCATCTCTCTCTCTCTCTCTCTCTCTCTCTCTCTCTCTCTCTCTGAAGGATGGATGTGGAACTACCTGTACCTTCTGTTGAGTGATACTGGACAGATTTAGACACTGCGATAAGCCAGGATTCTGAAGATTTAGAAAGAAGGCATCACACTGGTACATGCTGCCCAACTGCTTCCACTGCAGACGGGAACAGCAGAACAAACTCTGGCCTAATTAGTGAAAATTTGTCGGCATAACATGTGCTTAGGTGACTTCTTATATTCTAAAAATAAAACACACTGGCTGTGTTCAGATGCCATGATAAGCCAAGCCTCTTAGTATTTAAAAAGAAAAAGAAAAAAAAGAAATCTGATTTATTGATGATTGGTGCCCAGTAGCTTCTAGTACAAAGGGAGCAATTAAACAAACCACAGGGTTTGTCTTAGGAAGAGACAAGCCAGAGTGGTGGATTTGGATGTCACAATAAACAAGCTATGATTAGGAATTGTGTAGTGGGACAGATGGGACAGTGTGCATCAGTATGCTGCTTTGTTCCTCATAAGCCATATTTATGAAGACATTATGGTTATGATGTGGTCAGAATGCAGCCCACATGTTTTATTTTTAGAATATGTTAAATCTAAGACTAGTGTAATAAACCTGTACCTTTAACATCTCAATATCCTTGTGACTAGCCCTTCAATTCTGATATTGGAGACAGTCTACTCTTTTTTGATGTAGTACTCTTTGGCCAAGATGCATATGATGCTGTACATCAAAGCTGGGTGGCTGTTGGCTTTCCAAATAATTTTGACTGGCATTTCACATAATTTCTTTCAGTTGGCCATGTTGGCTGGGGATTGTGAGAAATGATAAGTGGAAATCCTTCTACCTTTGCTTTATGATCCTTTCTTCTCTGTGATGATTCCTCATTGGGCTGGAATATGTGCATTTGAATACCTTCCAAGGTTGGCTCCTCCACTGTAGTTCCATGGTATTGGCAAAAGCAGGGAGCACCAACCAGCATCCTATGGGCAAGATCCATTTCACAGGCATACTTCTTGTGCCTTGGTGGCATTACCAATTTTAATCTAATCATGGTTAAAATTTTGTTTCCAGTTTAATGTGTGAGGGAATCTCATGAGCTTATATTTATAACTTTTTTAATAGAATAGAATAGAAAGTAAATGTATAAAGTACATGGGAAAGTAATGGTCACTTTGCTGCTCAGTTCCTTATGGAGCTGTACAAGATCTCAGTTTCTTTGATACAGGTGCTGACTCCCCATATGTACCCGACTATAATTTGAGAAATGTGTGCCCCAAAATGGACTCCAAAATCATGGGTCGACTTATATACAGGGCAATAATACTGATTATAAAGTTCCTAAAAGAAGTGCCCACCCTTCCTTCATAGCCAAGGATCTTTAAACAGCTTCCCTTTTGAGTTTTTGCATGCTCTCCTCTGTGTGTGTGTGTGTGTGTGTGTTATCTCTCAGCCTTTCTTCATAGCCAGAACTAACAAACAGTTGGTGAGGCAAGGGAGAGAGAGAGTGTGTGTGCCAAAACTTGTACCCCGTTTTGCAAGCCATGAGCTTTGGAAATGCTGGTGTGAAGGGAAGAGGGGGAGTCGTACCCCATTTTGCAAGCTATGAGCCTTGGGAATCCTGGTGGTAAAGTGCGGGAGAGAGAGAGTGTGTCTGTGTGCCGAGGTTTGTTTCCCCATTTTTCCATGCCAAGACTATGACCCTTGGGAGAAGTCCAGAGAGGGAGGAAGAGGAAGGAAAGTGGTGCTTTGTTTTCCCCTTTAGATCTTTTGTAACATGCCTCAATGTTTGACCCCCAGTTTATCCATGGTTCATATCAAAATCTGTGCTTTGGGCCCAAAAAACTGCCCTGACTTATACATGAAGTCGACTTATACATGAGTATGTCATGCACATGAGCTTTATACCTATGAAGCTCACAGAGGTGATCAAAGGCTTTCATGGCCGACATCCATAGTTTTTTGTGGGTTTTTCGGGCTGTGCGGCCATGTTCTAGAAGAGTTTATTCCTAACGTTTCGCCAGCATCTGTGGCTGGCAACTTCTCTGAAGATGCCAGCCACAGATGCTGGTGAAACGTCAGGAATAAACTCTTCTAGAACATGGCCGCATAGCCCGAAAAACCCACAAAAAGCTCACAGGGGTAGTTTGTCACCTTTATTATACAGCCTGACCGTAGGTTGGAGTGGTTCACTGGGACCCTCTATGTTAAAGTTGGGAGAACAGAGATACCTGCAAATATCTGCCTCTAGAAACTCCTCCTTCTGTTTGGGACTGTTATGTAGGAATATGGCATTTAGGCTACCCTTTCTTGTACACAGATGCTTCTTGCTCCCTTTCCCCACCCTACCTTCTAGTTGTAGAAGCCCTTAATTAGTTTGAATGAATGGGTCCATTTCTCTGCAAAGCAGGCTCTAGAAATTCTCCTTCAGCTTGTCTTATCAGTAGTCTTGTACTGCAGAGATAGTTGGCTAGAAGAAGGATTTTGTAACTTCCTGCCCCTTCATTTATGGCTGTTGAAAATAAATTGGCTTTTAATTTATGGCTTTTCAAAGTAAACTGTGATCTGTTAACTGGAGAAAAAAATGGGCACATGGGTGGATCTTTTCCATTTTAGAAATCTGGTTGTCATCATGGGAGAGATTCTTTTTCAAGTGTGCAGTGCCTTGTATGGAAATCCTGAGCTTTCAATAAAGTAAGAGTACATTTGTATGTTAATGGTGGAGGGAAAGACTGTGAATAAAATACTTCTCCTTGGCTAGAAGCATTTAGCTAATGGTTCTAATAGTGGAGGAACATCAGTGTCCCTGTTTTCACAGATACTGTACTTATTCTTTCCTCTTATACTATTTGTTCTCCTACATTCTGGTCTTTTCCAATCCATATTATCATATCATATATAATTTTTCTGTCACATTCTGTTCTTCCTCAGTCCATATTAAAAAAGCCAAAGATTTCCAGTTCTGCATAACTCTTCTTTTCCCACATATTTTTCTGTTAATTCCTTATTTTTTTTAAAATAATAATTACACTACCTAAAGAGTCTGAACTGTAACCTGAAAAACCTATACTGTTTACCCCTCAGCAGGAACTGGAATCAAAGCATCCTCAGCAGTCCCTTGGCATCCACTTGAGTGCTAGTATAAATGCTGATGCACAATGCAGTATACTTGCTCTGCACCGGTGCCTTTTGGATCACTACTACAAAAAGAGATATTGACACAGGGGTCAAGGAAACATTTTAACTGGATGTTAGTGACCTATGTAGGTATATAAATTGTATTCTGTAGTATCTACAGACATTTTTTATTCCAACAGATGCAAGAACTGACATATTCTAATGATTTTTAAAATACAACTGATATCAATTTTTTAAAATATATTTTATTAGCATTTAAAAACATAATTTCATAATTACATTAACTCATACAGTCAAATAACAATCCGTTCATATCCTTTAAATAACAAAAAGGGGAAAAAACAACCAAAAAAAAACCACAATAGGTTTACAAGTATGTCAATTGAGGCAGTCTTTAAAAAGGATTTCCAGATTTTTTACAACCATGTTAAGTAATTAAATTAGCATCTTTGATAGGCCACTCATTTCTTTGAAGCTGCATGCAGCATTTCTGAACTCGTCAACCTTTCTGGGAACCTGGTTACAAGCAAGTCATGCTACATCCATGCCTGCAGTGTTGTTGTTGTTTTAATTATAAGAATGGAATGTATTATTGATTATTATTACATATACAGTATATAATTTAAAGATCAGGTAGAATAGTTGAGTATGCCTGGCTAACTGCCATGAACCAAAAGCTTTTGAGAACCTCACAAGACCACAACATACATGTTACTTGTTGCTTATACTGTATATTCAAGACTGAAGCAACAAATATTTGCAACAAGGTAGGATCATGTTAGTTCTTCTGTTCAGCTGCTCTGGCTGGGATAGTGAGGAGCAGTAACCTTGCTGTTGTGTGGGTGGTGCTGTATTGTGGCAAAGATCAGTCCAATACCTCTGCTTTAGAGAAACCTGAGTGATGCAAGAATTAAGATGTCTGGACACTGGTGCCAGAGTCCTGTGGTATCTTGTAGAACGCAATAGTGATGTAGACGTCTCCATATGAGGACTATGTCGCTGATGTATTCATTTTAACAATTAACTTTACCTCATAAAGACAAGTGTCTTGTATGCCAAAACTACAGATCTGTAGTGGTGATTAGGTGGCAAACATATTCATGGTGTGTTGTATTATTTTGTTTATTTTATCTCCAAAGACATGCCCTTACATATTGAATGTTTTATCCATGGCTCGTTTCTGAAAGGGCATGTTTAATAAACCAATGTGTTCTTAAGCCAAGTAGCTCTTCCACTTAATAGGAGAGCTAGTAGAGAATGCAAAAGCTGTGGTGTGGTGTAATTCAGTGACGAGGTAAGATTTTAAAAAGTTAGCACTATATCTTGTGCATAAATCATCAATACAATTTGTGTCATCTGATTTGGAATCCTCATCTTTTCTGTAGTGACATACACAAGCTCAGAGGGGAGAAAGACATAGCCCTGAGTGTAGATGATGAACAGTACAATTCTATTTAATGAACTACTAGACAAAAGAAATTTTAAAAAGAGAAACATACCAATAGATCTTGTCAAAAGTATTTCGCAGGATTAAGGATCATGACAGCTGCTGTTTATGTTACATTCCAAGCAAAGTGAATTGTTATAAATCAAGACGATTAAAATCACCTCACCAAGAGAAAACTGCACATGATCCACCCTAGTGCCTCACAGAGGGGTCCCATGTGTACTGGGCCTGGAATGGGGCCGGCACTGGGATTCAAGGCTTGGGCAAGTCTTGTGATGCTGGCTGGCTGGTCATCACAAGGCTTGGGGAGAGATCTTGGGCGAAAATTCACCCTGGCAAAATCTCATGAGACAGGAAGTCTTGCAAGTCTTAGGTTGAGATTTGCAGGCCTTAAATACATGGTTCCCACCAGTTGGAGCCACTTGTCGATGCAATGCAACCCATCTACTCTATCCTTGTTTCATGCTTATGTTCTAAACTTATCGCCAGGCTTTGGAGGGGATTTTCCCATTTTATTGGAACATAGGCATTTCATCCTCCCTGGGGGTATTGGATATATGGGATTGGATGTTTACTCTTGTTATATAAAGTGTACTTGAACTTGGGTGATACTTAGCTGTTGTGTGTTGTCTTGCAGTTTTGGTGCTGTTTGGCAGGTGCGTCCTGTGGTTGCAGTCTACTCTTTGTACATGCACTGAAATCCCACAGCATGTGCTGCTTTCTCACACTAGTGTTACTGGAAGGTGACAGGGTCAAATTTTGTTGATAGCCAGACTGTGGATGGAGTGGATACTCATTGTCTGGGTAGTCATGGGCTACCACTCTGTCTTACCAGCTCACCTTAACCACAGTGCTGGGTATGGTACAACCCATTTACAGAGGTTTGGGCGGGTGGGGGATGCCATCGCCATGCAATTTCTGCCATGGTTTAACGGTGGGCCCTGCGTTCCATCCACCTGAAGATACATTTAATTTGGTTGCATCTCAGCAAATTATCTTGATAGTGGTGGATTTATGATTATGATGATAATTGATTTATAAGCAGATGATAGATTTTTGATAGCATTATGAGTGTTTTATAGCTACCTTGTGACTGATTTACACACCCGCTAATGATTGATTTATGCCCTTGTTATGGTTGGTTATCCTTGTACTTTGATTGATTATCACCCATTTATAATTGATTTATGTATACTTTATGTTTGATTTGTGACCTATTTATGATTGATTTATGTTTACCTTATGATTGACTTATGATATTTATGATTGAATTTTGAAGACATGACCCCTGTATAAGCATTAAAGTTGTGGTCATCTTTTACCCATCACACAGTGTCTGGCCCCTGATATGTCCCGGCTCAATCTTTATCTCTGACTCCTATTTATTACACTAATCTGAGGAGGTGATAGGCAAATGCTTTCTGTGGAGGGTGGTCTCACTGTCACCTGCTTTTGTCTTAAAATAAAAACTACAACCTTAGGCATACTTTAAAAATTAATTCCCCCTTAATACTCAGTTTGTGTAACAGCAAGATGAACAGGTTAAATGCTGCCTTTGTGGGCATGCGGCCAAGAAAGGGAACCAGCAGAGTGAAGGACCAGTTTTCTTGGTGTTTGGTGCTCAGGCTGTCTGTCTTGTTGGCTCAGTTCACTGATAATCAAATTTAGCAAAGAAAAAAGTTTTAATTTAAAACAGCACACCATGGGGATGAAACCATGACTGCTTGCCTAGTGCAGGCTGTTGATTCAACTAATGCCATGATTTGGGTCCTTTCTGGGAATTCCTGTGAACTGTAGCACTCTGGATTGTTACCCCATTAGCAATGCATAGGAGCAGACTGAAACTTTCAGTTTTATCTAGCACATGTAACTTTATTTAAAGAAGCAGAATGAAAAGTGAGAGTGAATAGATAGGTGAGTGAATAGGTTGCACAGAATAATTTTTATATAAGAGTTTTAAAAATCAATTGGGGAGAAATTGTTGGGGGGGAATTGATTTCTACCCTGCATCCTAGCAATATTGACATTCTGTGTGAGAAAATGAATATGATCTGCCATCTGTTTCTGAATAATGCAGCCTACTGGATCTTGGCAAACTAAAATGAATAAAATATTTACGGTCTGGAAAACAAAGCAGTAGCTTTAAAATTGCTTTTTAAATTTTAAATAGTGAATTGCTCTGTAAGTTGTACAGTTAAAACAATCCTAGATGTGGTGTTGCAATCACAAGACATTTTGCCTACAGCATGGATTGAGAAAAGGAGAACAGGTTTGAAGACTTTTTGAATGTTGTTTCAAGCAGGCTCTATAACATTCTGGTCCCAAATGATGGGATGACAGAGTGACTTTAACATTTTATGTTAAGTCAAAAGCAGCTTACACAGAGACTATCTTGCTTAATTATGATTGCTCCGATTTCTGCTGTTTCAGGGGAAACCAATAAATAGGCCTACTTGTGATTCATTTGTATCATAGAGATTATTATTATTATTATTATGATTTATATTCTCGAGGAATCCAAGCGGATTACAACAGTAAAACAAAATACAGTTAATAGAAAAATACGTTAAAAATTCTAAGATCCCCATCCCTCCCCCGATCATAAAAACATAATTAATGCTAAAAAGAGATTAAACCAAGAAAAGACATTAAAAATATTAATATACGATAACAATTAAAATGAAATAAGAGTTTCTAGCGGGGACTGGGTAAAATAAAGATAAAGATGGAGATCCTATGAAAAAAATGTATCTGCCAAATAATGAGATTTTTCAAATTCCATAAATTGTGATCTGTGTAGAAATGATATTTAAGGGCTTATTCAGATCATTAACAAGCAAAGAAACACTTTTATTGCACAATTGTGTTAACATGTAATTGCCTTGTCCTCTTATGAGACTCCATTTATTCATGATATATGCATGCTAATCTAAACTCAGATATATCATCATGTGAAATACTATTTTATATTGAATTAAATATAGTTCTTCCTTACTGGAGAATCATAATCCTTTATGACATCTCTCAGTTTAATAAAAAATGTTATTCCTTTCACTTCAAAGAGTTTCTATTCTTTTTCATATAACGGTAGTCTCTAGGTCTGGGGCTCCCAACCTTTTTGGACTGATAGGCATATTTGAAATTTTTGGTATGTTGGTGATCCTTTCATAAGATGTCTGCCTAGGTGTATGTGGCCAAGCACAGAATACTAGTTTTCCAGAAACTAGAAAATGTTGAAGGTTTAAAAAGGTAACTTGGTTAAGAACTTAGACTCAAGAAGATGTGGTGTTTGAACTCCAAAATACAAAACCACAGTTTTCTACCTCAGCACCCATTTCATAGAAAGCAAACTGATAATATTCAGAGGGACACAAATGCGAAAAAGACATGCATTTACCCACTCTAAAACTGACATACCGAGAAGATGAGCATATTTTTGCAAAATGATCCCCATTGTCATATTTTGACAAAAAGACACACACACACCCTTCTAAGCTAGGAATGTTTTTGATTTATTGGCAAAGTAAAAGTATAATCCTGTCAGAGAGCTTAGAATGCACCAAGCATTTGAGAACAAATCTTCAGTATAGCTTAATAAGGCTTCCTGTGACTTTAGATTATTATCTATGCAGGAATAAGCTTTTAGTAATAGACGTAACACATAATCTCTAATAATGATCAGAGATGGCCAAGCTCTACTCCCATCTTCAAAGAAGTAAAAAATAAGATGAATGTAATTCTACACCAAAGTGTACATGCATATTAGAAGGCTTGAAAATTCATACCGTGTATGAAAATATGTTAGATATGCACTTTTTTTAAGGTAGTTTCCCCAATAGCCTTTTAAATACAACGTTACCTTTAAAATGTGCAGTTTGGCAAGCAGTTTCTCCCAATGTGTATGCAATTTTGTGCAATTTTGTTTTTAAAACGAGAGAATGTGAAAACTGATGGGATACTTGTTTTCTGCTTTATTCATAAGTTCAAGAGGTCCTAACTGAGTTGGTTCATATTTAAACGTGAACCAATGTTTTCCCACCATCTCTAATTTAAACTAGAAAGTGGATGCTTCCAGTCTCTCACTGAGGCTATCTTGGAGGAGGAAGGGAGCATGGATAAGTCCAGAGCTTGATAGGAATAATTCTAAAGTATGGTTTAGTGATGTAGTCCAAATTAAGTTTTAGTTATTGCTTCCAGCTCTTTGTTCCATGCATAAAGCAAGGGTGGGCTGGAGAGACACAACCTCTAGGTAAGAATAAAGTAGTGCTACATTAAGTTGGCTCTCTTCTCCCTGTTTCGGTTTTTTAAAAAGCCTCTACCACCTTTCTTTGGCTGCGTCAGCACAGCAGAAATAATCTGGTTAGATATCACTTTTACTGCCATGGATCCATGCTATAGAATTCTGGGAATTGTAGCAGAGCTCTGGTGCCACAACAAACTACAGTTCCAAGAATTCCATATCATGGTGTCAGACTGAATTACTTCTGCTGTGTGGATGTAGCCATGATGGTTTTCACCATTAACGTCTGATACAGAAACTTGCTGTAATTGGTTGTTTGCAGTCTGAAAGCTGTAGTGTAGATTTCTAAGCCTTAGGCAGACTTTATGCCTAAATACAAAGCATGTGAAATGTGGTGGTGAGGAAGGGTTCTATGGATATAGTGGATTGCTAAAAAGACCAACAACGGAAAAAAAAGTGGAGGGGGCTAGAGCAGCAAATCAGGCCTGAACTCTCCCTAGTGTCAGAATCCACAACTGAGACTGTCATACTTTGACCTTGTCATGAGAAGGCATGACTCCCTAGGAAAGACAACAATGCTTGGCAAGGTGGAAGGCAATAGGAAAAGAGGAAGACAGTATTGCAGATGGATAGACTCAGTCAAGGAAGTCACAATGCTGTGTGTACAAGATCTGAGCAAAACTGTTGATGATAGGGTGACTTGGAGGTCTCTCATGCTAGGGTCACTATAAGTTGAAGTTGCTATGGCCATTGATATGATTGTTAATAACAAACAGAACAGCTGTGAGGGACAGCTGTGAAGACTGATTTTTTTATTTCCAGTAACGGGCCCTAATTGTGAGAGCAAATTTCTGAAATTGAGGGTTTGGATCTGGTGACTTCTTGTGGGGAAAATGGGAGCCCTGTCAAAATGGATCTGGTGTGTGGCAATAAGT
The DNA here is from genome assembly GCF_019175285.1 of Sceloporus undulatus. NCBI lineage: Eukaryota > Metazoa > Chordata > Lepidosauria > Squamata > Phrynosomatidae > Sceloporus > Sceloporus undulatus. The sequence continues at coordinate 149,616,683 of NC_056524.1, read as the reverse complement.
ACCCATATTATACACTGGGGTTTGGTTCCAAGATCCCCCGTGGATAACAAAATCCCTGGATGCTTATGTCCCATTAAATATAATGACATATCAAAATGGTATGCCTTGTAAAAAATGGAAAATCAAGGTTTGATATTTGAAATGTATACATTTTTTGAACATTTTCAAACTGTGGATGCTTGAATCCGTGTATTAAAAATCCATGTATAAGAAGGGCCGACTGTATGTGAATAGGATACTATTGGAGGAGAAGTTGTGTTGCTTTCTACAGACCTGTTGGTAAAGCCTGGCAATGGTGGGAATAAACTGAACATCTTGTTAGTAGCATATTGTGCATGGTTCTACAGCACCCTCTACATGTTTATTTGACAAGGGTGTTTTCTAGAAGATTCTGTGTCGGTGTCTAATGACCTCCAGCAGTTCCTCCCAACAATTTCATGGTTGGATTTATCTCTGTGATAGGAACAGTCCTGCCCTTTGGGGGCACAATGTCACAGAAATAAGAGAGGATTTGTTAAGCCCAGGGCTGATAACATTGTATTCTGAGAACCCAAATTCAAGTTGAACTTCTGTAGCCTTATATAAACTAGCTTGACGTATACATTCTGTTGACATCACTATTTTATCTTACAAGGAGCAATATGGTAGCTAGATTGAAAATGTGGAAAGAAAGGGGTTTAGAATATATAGTTGTAGAACTATAGCAGATTGTCTGTAAGGCTGGTTTGACTGTAAAATGGTTAGCAAACTGGAATCAAATTTGGTGCTCTAGGAAGCAGGCTAAATTATATAGCCTGTATATTGCATGTCAGAGCACCTCTGTGTCATCTTACCCTCAAAACAGTCCATTTATTCCTATAAAACCATCCTAGTGAGGGCATAACAGAAGCAAAATTTGAACTGGAGGATACTCACTTGTAGCTTACACTTGTAGCAGATGTTCTGCACCATTTCTCTGTGCTGTTACATTTTAAATTAGCATTTCCAATAACGAACATGAAATTGTGAGTCTTTGGCAGTCTTATCTTCTTTGGAATAGTGATGGAGGGAAATGGAGGCCAACTGTTATGGCTCTGCTACTTTAAAGGTTTCCCCAGCTAGTAGATCTCAGGTATATTCATGCTTTCCCCCATCAGCATCACCAGCATCAGCACCATGTATGTATTATCCCCATGTATGTGGGGATGAATTAAGATCCCCTATGTTAACTTGGGTGTTCAAGGAAGTACCATGTTCAATGAGAATTTGGTCATCCCTTATCTCCAGCCTTTTAAAAGTTAAGTTTTCGCATATGATAGGACTTGGTTTTTTCTCCCCTTAACAGAAGTGGGTGGAGGGGGTATAGGAATATCCTTTCTGTTGAGCCTCTGCCCTGGAAACATATTGAACATGAAAAATCAGGACTAGCACCATCTAAGTAATGACATGCAGTTCTTAGCTTAAAAACAGGTTTTTGATAGGATTAATTTACAGGTGAGTTAGAACAGAGCTAAAGAAAGTAGGTTTTGTAGCAATGGGCCACTTGTTCTGTGATGGAATGTGTGTGGACTCATTGATTTGAACAATCTTGGGTAACGTATATGAGAGAGCTTTTCCACATTTATGTAACATTTATAATAGCAGTTTAGAATTGGGAATTTGAAGAAGAAACAGCAAGGTGATGGGAGTGTTTTCTGAGAGGAGCAATATTTATTTTATTTAAAACATCCAGAAGCAATGGATGCAAACTGCAGGAAAAGAGATTCCACCTCAACATTAGGAGAAACTTCCTGATAGTAAGGGCTGTTCGACAGTGGAACAAACTCCCCCGGAGTGTAGTGGAGTCTCCTTCCTTGGAGGTCTTCAAACAGAGGCCATCTGTCGGGGATTATTTGATTTAGATTTCCTGCATGGCAGGGGGTTGGATGGCCCTTGTGGTCTCTTCCAATTCTATGATTCTATGCTCCTCCCCAGCACATTTCTTCAGCAGGACTCAGGGCAGCCCTGTTAATATCTAAAGGTGAACATGAATGAAGATGGTGTAGGAAGGAATCAAAGAGATGAGCCCTGATGAATAGCATTATCTTCAGGGACTCCATGTTAGCAAATTCCTTGGCATAGCTCTGGATGGGGAATAGCCAGAGAAGAACACCCCTACTCATAGACTGGCCTCTGCACTGGCATCCAGGCTTGTCCTTTCCTCTTTTTCAAGAAAGTATGTTTTTGCTGGTTCATCACTCATTGAAACTACAGACTTTTATCTTCTCCTGTTGTCTGGTGCAATTCATGCCTGCTTGTTTTTAATCACTCAATTGTGCTATTTCAACAGCCATGTATTAGTCACGCAGTCAAGTGGAGAATCAGTTTTAATAATCTGATTCACCCACTTGCCTGAGGACTCAGTCCTTCCCTTGTAGGGAGATTAGGATCAAAGATGACGGCCACTTCAGTCCCCAGAAAAGTACATGGTGAATTCCTTTACGTTCCTGCTCATCCCACTTAAAAAGCAAATAATGACAGTGTGCATGTATCTATTCTCTGTATGCCAGATGGCTCTGTTTACTCAGTACTTGACTACTTGAAAAGCACCACACCAATAGTCAATAGTGTTTTCTGCACTCCAAGGGGCATGTTTCTGTCTTGAAACTTTAGCTCTTTGCTACATATTTTTCTTTTATGCTGCATTTTATTTTTGCAGATCTTAAGTAAGAACATAGGAAACTACCTTATATTGACTATTGCCCCATCTACCTCAATATTTTCAACTCGGACAGGTACAGTAGTGGCTCACCTTAGATTAAAGAAAGATTTGTTCATACCTCTGATTTAGAAATCTCTGGTATTCCCTGATGATTTTCCAGATAATTACTAACCAGGCTTGATCCTACTTAACTTCTAAAATCACACAAAATAGTGTTCATTTGGTATAGTGGTATTAATCTTGGTTGTGTTTTTTTAAAAAAAAATTAAACCACTGCAATAACACTCTTATTGGTCTATAGCAGGGGTAGGCAACCTTTTTGAGCCGGGGGCCCGGTTGCTGTCCCTCAGACAACTGGGGGGTCGAAGCCAAAAAATAAATAATTAAATAATTTTTTAAAAAACATTAAATATATAAATAAACCAGGACAAATGTAGGACAAAATTTTCAAATGGAAGACACTTTTTAAAAAAAATTGGAGGACACGTGAAAAAAATTGCTGATTTTTTAAAAAATGTTAATATAAATGCATGTTTCTGAGGCTTCTATAGACAATTGCCCCCCAAAGGCCCCAACAGCAATCGGTGGCAGGACCAGGCCGGGGGCCGGTCCCAAGGCCTTGCCGGGCCGCATCCGGCCCGCAGGTTGCCTACCCCTGGTCTATAGTTATTAATAAATTAATCACTCATTTAGTTTCAACTCCTGTGCCTATAAAGGGTTTGAGCTTTGAATATACCTAAATCTTAATTTATACTCCAGGTATTCATGAAGATAGCAAAACAGCATTATTACCTAATTCAGTGGGAACAAGATGCAATTCTTTCATTATATCTGGTGTAGGAAAAAGCAAATGCATCCATTCTGTTTTCACCTCAAGAATTTGAAAACTTCAGTGTGCTTAAACCAGTGACTGTCTACTCCCTTTTAGCTATAAGCTTGTGATGGTCAGGAAAGTCTTGTTTGGGTTTAGATGGTCCATGATCTCCTGTTCTGTTTTGTTGTATTTTTTTTTTTTGAAGTTGTCTGTTTCTCAGTGCATGCTCCTGCATATAGGAAATGTGTTGTTTTAGATGGTTGTGTTATATGAAGTGTTAATACCAATAATGGGACCTAACAGTGTATTCTCAAGCATTTAGAAGGACTCCTATTTGCTCAATTGGATTAAATCCAAAGGGAGTGAAGCTCTAAGGACATGAAGTTACTTTGAAGGACCAAGTAAAAATTTGCCATTAGTACACTGAAGTGTGGCAAATATTTAGTTCTGTCGTGAGATGGGGGGAAAAATCTCCCTTCTTGTGTGTGTGTGTGTGTGTGTGTGTGTGTGTATGTCTCTCTCTAATTTATGTACAAAAAAGTGGCAGTGAATAAGGTTTAGCATAGTATGTTGTACTAATTGTGCTGCAGAGCATTGCCTGCACTTCCCTCATATCTATCTATCTATCTATCTATCTATCTATCTATCTATCTATCTATCTATCTATAAGCAAGCCCAGATTTGGTGCTAGACAGTATCTTTTCAGTTGTGTTGGATATCAGAAATCCAGCATAACTGCAGGGGATTTTCTGTCTTGCTTTAAATCTGGGGTGGGGAGCAGGAGCTCATGTGGGTCCTTGACAGCACCTTTTACCTGGCTCCCTTCTTCCTCTCTGGGGCTTCCTTGTGCAGAAGGCACTGCAGATGCTTCTTGGAGTGACACTCACTTCCCAGGCAGCCAGCTTCAGCATCTTTTCCTCCCTGAGCAAAATGACTGGGTGTGTACCTTCCCACTGCTGGGTTCATCTTGTCACAACCAAGGACATGCCTCTGCCCCCTCCATAGCTTCAAGCTGCCTCCTGCCATGGGTAGTGTGTCGGTGGCAACATTGAGATAGCCACCTTTGTATATTCTGCCTTTTTTGCTAAAGGTGAAGGTGAAACAGACTTCCTTGCCTAACGCATTAACATTCAACCTCTCAGAAAAGGTAATACTGCCACCTGTGGAGGTAACACAGATTAAGCAATTTTTCCTTTGTTGCTGTGTCTGTTACAGACATGGGATACAGAGAGGTACAGGACATTGAGTCCCCCTACGCTTTTTCTGAATCTGACCACAGAAAATCCTGTTCGGTTCTAATCATCTGCCTGTTACCAGGTTCAGCCCTTGTAAAATACATTTTGAAAAAAATATACACCCTGGCAGGAATGATACTCCCTTTTGGCCTAGTCCTCCTGTGCCATCTGTTCCATGCAGGTTATCCTGAATCTGTGTAGCATGCTTCAAGCACTTGTAAATTTTTTGTATACAGTGTGCTCTTCTCTAGTTTAAAAAGGAAAAGGGACAGAGGAGCCAGGCTTAATGGGAAACAGTGTATGCAGTGTGTCTATTCTGATTTTTCTTCCTGCCTAAGGGAGATGTTTCCTGCATGTTTTGCTGCACTAGCCTCTGGCAGGGAATAGGTTTGTGTTTGATCCCTGATAGTGTCACTACCCACACAGTGAGTCACTGGTAATGCCTTAGCTCTTATTTTTAGTCCTGTTGCTGCCATCAGTCTGTAACCATTAGCCAGCAAGAGACTTAAGCACTGTGATAAACATGTTAATCTCTCTCGCTCTTTCTCTTTGCCTTCTGCTTCAGCTGCATTACTCCCAGATACAGTTTTCCCCAGGCTCTAATCACTGGCCAGGGGATCACTGCACTGAGTAATTTAGGCCATTCACAGCAAAGGTGCTAAAGAATTGCTGAGTTTGGATGGCGGTAACAAAAGAAGGCCAATTTCCCACACTCAGTTGTGGATCATTTTTCAGTGTGCTTCTGATGATGTAGTGTCTGCTGCTTCAAGTATTCTTCATTGTTTTTTAAAAAATGTCCAAGGAATTCTACAACCTGCTGCTGATTTTTCTGATACTGACAGTTTCTTTCAGTTGCTAGTTGTTTTGACTTTTGGCATTTGTACTGTTAAATTGCCCTTAAAAAAAGAACGGGCTTTTGGACCCAATACGATTGATCATGCATCACCCCAGATCTGGGGGAGAGAGGGTCCAAAGAAATGTTGATAATTCTGGGTTCCTACTAGTAATTAGTATTAAACAGTTACGTCACATGCAAGATGCGTATACATGACTGTGTATGTGCAGATCATTATACACTATTTGCAGGGGTTTGGTTCCAGGAGCCCCATTGATACAAAAAAACAACAACCATGGAGGCTCAAGTTCCTATTTAAAATTTAAAGCACCTTCAATCAACTGCAGCCAGTCAAAGAAGCCATCCCAGGACAATAGTGGCGACAAGGTATGGGCACCAGGTGCACATTCTTCATGTTTTGGCTGTGGCACTTATGCTCTTTCCCTCCAAAGGTGAAATTAGTGGTTGGCATATTCCCAACAGGAAACAGGAAGAATGTGCACCTTGAGCCTGATCTTACTCTCCCCGCCCCCCACTCTCTTAAGCACATGGAAATCAGATCCTGGGTAGTGCTGGCACACAAGGCAAACGTGGCAAGCATCTGTGGCTTACTTACTCAGCCTCTCCTGTGCACATGGAAGTCCCAGCATGCTGGGGATGCTTGTTGTCTGCTGCCCCCCAAAGCCTGAGCTTATTTTATGAGCAGGAGATTTTTGGATGGAGTACAAGAGCAAGAGAATTGTTCTCTGTGCTCTGAAGAAAAACCTGTCTCCAACAGCCTCAAGTTTCAGAAAGGAAGGATAGCAGTGGCAAGCCCCAAGTGCTAGGTGCTTGCTGCTTGCCATTTCAGACTCATATACAAGCGTCATCCTGGGATTGAGTTACCTGTGCACAGGAAAGGAGGAGGTGATAGCAGTAAGCCCCAGGTACCAGGCGCTTGCCACTTTTGCATCACATGCTAGTATCATCCCAGGATTGACTTTCATGGGCACAGGAAAGGGAGAGGCAGTTGTGGTAAGCCCCACGTGTGTGCTGCTTCTGCCTGTGCGTAACATCCATGTCCAGCATCTGCACATATATCATGAGTACAGTGTGTATGCATATGATAGCCTGTCTACAAGTTGGAATGATTATAGCTTAGGTTTATGGCTCACATGGGCTCCATGTACATGTATGTACATGTGAAGCCCCTTCTGTGTACACTTCAATGCTAGATGTTTCAAAAGAGAAGTGGACGATGGATCTTGGCAAAATTCCTTTGTCAATTACTTATCATGTCATCTAGGCAGGTTGGACTGTTTGAAATCAAACTGCTTTGAATTGGGGATCTGGATCATTGTTGAAATCATCCAGCAAAAACCTTGATTCAAATAACTGATTTAAAACAAGTACAGTCGGCCCTCCTTATCCATGGATTTTTTTATCCATGGATTCATGCATCCGCAGTTTGAAAACATTTTTAAAAAGCATAAATTCCAAATAGCAAACCTTGATTTTCCTTTTGATATAAGAAACACCACTTTGCTATGTCATTGTATTTAATGGGACTTGAGCATCCACAGATTTTGTTATGAACCAAACCACAGCGGATACCAAGGGCCCACTGAACATAGAGAGATCTTGTAGCACCTTTGAGATTAACTGAAAGAAAGAAATTGTCAGCACAAGCTTTCGTAGACTTCAGTCTTCTTCCTCAGATGCATTAAAACAAGCTTGATTACAAGCTAGCCACTCATGTTTTTTCATATATTTTTTAAAAGGCTATGTGATCACTGTAGTGTGCTAGTTCAGTACTTGATACATTTTACAACACCAAGGAGGATGTACTTGTATATATTTTAATAACTTTGATTTTTCTAAATTTAGGAAATAGTCAGTTATACTCATTACTTGTGTCAGATTATAGACACAGTGACAGTAAAAACCAAATCTTTCTCCGCTCATGTACACAAATTAATTAAATGAAAAAATGTCCCTGGCGGAGTGAATTTTGGTGGAGCCTCTCATCCAGGACAGCTCCTCTTTCTTACTTGCTTGCTTCTTTTCCTCCCTTGCCCTGGACAGTGTGCCAGGATTAGACCCCACAGTGCAGCATTATGAAACCAGTCTTTCTTTTGCCCAGTTTGTCTAGTGCCAGGATGGGAAGGGGCATTGTGACAACATTATTTATCTGGAGCAAAGCTGCTTGTTGAGTCTCACTTACTATCTAAAAGCAACACCTGTATAGGGCTGTTTTTCCCCCCATTTGATGGAGAAGGTAAAATGCTTATGGTCATGTACAAAATGGTTTTTCTTTCCCAAAGAACATTTCCTATATTCCACTACTTCCTTAATTCAGGAGCACAGTTACCTTTGGGCACATGCTTCAACATGTTTTTAGAGTAAGACCTGAATAGCTTATGAGGAAGAGCAGCTTGTCTTTGGATGCCTAAATGGTTTCTCTTCCAGGTGTAGAGTTTTATCCAGTGCTATTAGAGTATCTGTAGGACTTTCTTGAAAATATACGAGGGCAGGGGGAACAAACCTTAAATTTTTCTACCATCTCCCCTGCAGTCTGTTGCTTGATGAGGAATGTGATCATACAGATCATTTCAGCTATCCCATTTTATTTTTTCTCCATGTTTCCAGGTTATGTTTGGAAATTGATTGGGGGTTCTTTGATTATGTGGAAGAGGTTTGTCTTAGAGTTTGGACTGCACTGCTTACAGTGATCCATTTATATTATTCCAGAAATAAAGACTGTGGTTCACAGATGTAAAAAAAAACCAGATTCCTTTTACTTTAAAATTTACTAGCAGTGCAGAACAGCTGTTCCATTATACTCAAACATCCTTGCTTGATAGGTTGAGCTATTGTGGACAAAAATCTCAAGAAATAGAATGGAGGAATCATTGAGCATGATTTCCCAGCGCATACTAGAAGTCTGCGGCTCAGTTACCCCTTGCTTCTTACTTTTTTAATGCAGAATTCACTTGGTTCAAACCTTTATTCTTAAGAGTTATACCTCTGATATGGCTTTATTCTCAATTTCTATCTTAGACATCCAGTAGTAGTTTTTACTGTCTTTTTGCCAGGATTTTTTCCCCTTTATTTTAATTTTTAAAAACTTTTTTAAATGTGATATATTATTTATTGTACTATCAACACAATGATATTACCTGTGTGATCACCACTGTCCTCATTTTTTTGCAAAAGGTTATCTGGTAGGAACGGGTAACAAGTTGGAATATGTAGGTAACATAAGATAGACATTACAAATGAGAGCTAGACATTATTTGAAGAAATGTTTTTATATTATGTTACTACATATTGCACATATGATATTTTGTGTATATGTGTTTTATACACACACACACACACACACACACGTCTGAATTAATTATACATGATTTACAATTTGACATGTGATATTAAAGCCATAAGTGATCAATAGAGCTGGTAATTATATAAAAAAAGAGGGGGAGAAGGTTATCAAAACATATAATAATAAATTTGTTTATTTATATACCGCTATTCCAAAGATCATAGCGGTGAACAGCAAGTAAGCTAATTAGCAGTAAGCTAATTTGCCCCCAACAGTCTGGGTACTCATTTTAGAACCTCCCGGAAGGATGCAAGCCTGATTCGAGCTTGGGCCCTTTTGCTGGTCTTAAACTCGCAACCTTGTGGTTTTGAGTGAAGTGCTGCAGTACGGCATTAACCACTGGGCCAGGGGCTCCTATATACAGGAAGTAGTTCAACATTTTTCCCCCAAATAAAAGGCATAGTGATGACAGATTATTTCGGTTATGGGAAAAGAGACCCAAAATTGTATGCTTCCCCACAAGGTTGCGATTTCAAGACCAGCAAAAGGGCCCAAGCTCGACTCAGGCTTGCATCCTTCCGAGGTTGTTAAAATGAGTACCCAGACTGTTGGGGGCAAATTAGCTTATGCTAATAAGCTTACTTGCTGTTCACCGCTATGATCTTTGGAATAGCAGTATATAAATAAACAAATTATTTATTATATATTATTATATTATTATTATTATTATTATGTTCTGCACCTCCGGAATAATGTTTCACAATCAGCTAGTGTAGGAAACAAAAGGAAAAGTTCACCTAACTGTTAAATAGAAGCTATCTATCTGCACTGAAGAAAAGTCTATAAAAGAAATGTCAAATAAACACAATTCAGAATTAAAGAAAAGGCAACAGAACCATTATTAAATGAAGAAAGGGAAAGGGAGTGAGTGACTTACAAGAGTCAGTAATACAGCATCATGGGAGAAAAACTGGATAAGAACCTAAGATGAAGACTCAAATTACCTAAGTAACTGGTTAAGCAATTTAGTCTATATGCCAAAACTGGCTTTTCTGTTTCCATTTGAAAATAGAAGACATCCGATAGCAACTGCTGCTGACAATAGCATTTGTAATCTGTTGTGTAGATTAAACAGTAGCGAATCCCAGTTATTTTGTGAAGAAATGACAATGTATTTGTTGCATTTGGAAGTAGATCTAGGTCGAGTTAGAAGCTCAGTCTTTTAACGTAAAGATTCAGAGAAAAAGACTGCATCCTAACCATCTCAGAAGTGCTACGAGATCCCTTTGCATGTATAGTTGGAAAGTTAGTCTTGCCTTGTAGCTTACTTCCAAGTAAACCTCTCAAGATTGCACAGCAACAATGGATAAAGGTGTCAGGTGGAAACTATCTATGAAAGATTTTGGAGTATCAAAGGATATGAATGACCTCATTAAAGGTAACTAGAGCCACTGAAAGATGATGTTTAAATGTACAGTTGAAGCTAAAAATATCAGGGATGGGAAGGCTACAGTTGTAGGAAAATGAGTGTACTGGCCAAAATTCTTCATTCTTTTTTCCCACTATGGTAATAAGCAGACCATAGCAGGAGTTAAAACTAATTCAATCTCTGATTAGCTATTTCGTTTAGAAAAAAACCTTCAAGGGTAAGAATGAGTGCAATGCAGCAGAAGGCTTTAGAAGGTATTTTGGCAGTGCCAGATTTTATGAATTATAACATGTAGAAATCTTGACTGCAGTGTATCGTTGTTGGGAATAAAGATTTCCCATTTTCGTTGAGATACGAAAGTAATGTACCCCAATATCTTTTAAAATGGGGGGGGACACATAAACCACACCCATTTGTAGATTCTGTTGCTGCTGTTGCTAAATTTTACTGCTGTGTTATTGAAATCCAGCAGAGGCAAATTAAGCCAGTCAGCCCTTTGAAACAAGTATTTTGCTTTGGGACAAGGAATAAAGGTGTGCACCTTCTTTTGACAACAAGTCCACCCCAGGAAGCGTGTTTCAGGTTGAAAACAAAGAACAATCTTCCTGTGCTCCCAGTTTTTAAAACCAGAAACAATACTCAGCAGCAGGGATAAATGCAGCACTGGTGGATTGGAATCACAGTGCGTTATTAACAGCAGAAGTTGTTTATAATTTCTCCAAATTCGGACCATCTCCAGAGAGGTCTTTCTGGAAAAACTAAAATAGTAACCAGTGAAACTCAGCTTCTCTCCTCCATGCACAAATTGGCCTCATCCTGAAAAAATAATCAGAACTATTCAAGCTGGATGAAATCCTTGAAAAATACCCTCACTATTTGATATAACCCTCCTAACTTACTATTACTATATAAGAATTTGTAGGAGAGGTCTATTTGTTTAAATGTTGCAATTATGGCATTTATGATAAGACAATTTCCAGTGATGTAATATGTGTAAAATGCGAAGAAATGTTTAACAATATTATATGATGTTTTACTTGTATTTGAGCAGAAGGAGGGAGGACTAGGGGATTGGGATCAGTTACTACTATTTTTAAATGTTATATTGGACTGTTATACCCCCCTAGATCCTCGGACAGTAAATGGGGGATATAAATAAATATTTTTTATTTTATTATTATTATTATTACTAGGGAATGCTGGAAATTGGTGCAGTTTTATTTCACATATCATGGTGATGGTGGTAATGGGCTATAAAAGGGATGGGGAAAACAGCAAGCACAGAGAACAAAACAGAAGACAGACTTTGTTTCTTCTACATGCTGTCCTCCTAAATGAGATAAGGAAGTTTTTAAAAACACAGTGACTGAATTTGTTTTGGTTAATAGCTGCCAAAATAATTACAGCCAAGAGCTGGAAGAAGAATACTAAACCATCTGTGGAAAAAGAGTGTAGGAAGGTTTGGAATACTGTCTTAACAAGTAAGCTTTCTGCCATTATTCAAATTTGTCTAGGCACAGAAAGGAGTGCAGATATATTTATGGAAACCATTTATTAATATTCTTTCAAAGAAAATGAAAGTACTCGATCAAGTTGGTAACGCCATGGTAATATTTTTTAACAATTTCTAAAGATGGAGAAAAGTACCTGTGTGTGTTTATACACCACACTGATACTGTATGTTTAAATTATCACATCTCCAGAATAGCCACTCACAACCACAGGTGAACATATTGGATAATAAATCCATTTCTAATTGCAGATGTTTGGGATAGGACAGATGAGAAAGAACAAAGAAGTATTTACCTTGATGGTGCCAGCAAGAAGACACCCGGAAGAAGGAAGACCAAGGAAGAGATTCTCGTTGGCCTGAGAAACTCTTAAGCTGTACATATTTTAAGATGATGGCAGTCAGTGGCGTAACTACTATGGTGACACTACTATAGGGTGATACCCAGGGCAAAGGACTGCCCCATTCCCTCCCGTTAATTCACCGGCCCTCCTCATCGCCACTTCGTCACCATGGATGAACAAGTGAGGCAGCGGGAGGCAACAGAAGAGATGTGTTCACCCTTCCTCCTCCGTGGCCAGCCTCTCCCCAGGGAAAAGCCTGGCAACAGAGGATCTGGGAAGGGTGAGCTTTCACCTCCCTTGCTCCTCTGTGGTTAGGCTTTCTCCCCAGGGAGAAAGCCTGATGACAGAGCATCGGAGAAGACAAGTGTTCATTCCTCCTGTCCTGTCAGCAGGCTTCTCCCCAGGGAAAATGCCTGTGATGGAGGAGCCAGGAAGAGTGACCATTGTTTTTTCTTCTGCCTCCATTCCCCAGCTTCCTCTCCAGGCATGGAAGAGCGGGAAGGGCGAGTGCTTGCCCCACCTCCTCCTCCCTCACTGGGCTTCAGCCCCAGAGATTTCTAAATGGAGCAGCCAGGAAGGGAAGCATGTTAACCCTCTTGCGCTAAGCAGGAGAAAGGCCCAACCATGTCTCACCCCTTCTCTTGGGGTTTCACCCAGTGTGGTTCGCACCCCCCCCCAATATGATGATGATGGTGGTGGTGTGATGGTGATGATGATAATGATAATAATAGGGCCAAAGAAGCCTTTGCCCTGTGCAAGCTATGTGGCTTTAAAACTTACTCAAGCACACTCTGCTCTCACCTTTCATCATAGTTCCAATAGGGATGGAACACCACCTTCTGAAGGATTCCAGGTGTGAGAAACCAACCTGGGCAGGGGAGGGGGTCCTTTCACATTATACACGTACAACACTGTGATTCCATTCCAACTACCATGGCTCTGTCCTATGAAATCCTGGGATTTGCAGTTTAATAATAATAATAAATAAATACTTTATTTATATACCGCCCTTCTTCCAATCAGGGCGGTGTACAACACAATATCAACACAATATACAAAAGCACCAAAAGCACATTAAAATTTTAGGGTTTGCGTTCAGAATTTTTAGCCTCACCAGATTGCAAACTCCAGGATGTACACATGGCATGGTTATTTGGTGAGGAAGGAGCGAAATAACACCACATCCAGACTTCATCGAGCCCAGGAGTACAGCATAGTGCTGACACAAAGTGAGACCACAGTGGGAGTAGCCATTTAAACTGATGGTGCTGCTGTTTTTGCTTCTTGCTCCTCCTAACTCCATTTATATCCCACTTCCCGCCAAAACTGAAGCTGAAGGCAGCTTACAGTATTGCTAAAAATATATAAAGCTCAACATTAAAATAAAAATAACAAAGAAATTTGAATCGACTACTAACTATAGTAGACGTAACTGAAGCAATCAGAAAAAATAAAGAAGGCAAAGCCCAGGAACCAGATGGGTTTACAACTTCATACTATAAAATCTTTGATGATGAATTAGGTATTCCTGTGCAACTAACAATGAAGACCATTTAAAGAAAAAACTACCCAAACCATTGAAGGAGCCAGACATAGTACTGATTCCTTTTTTTAACTGTACAAGTAAATGTTTAATGTTTTATCATAAACAATATATGGTAAGCTTCATTGTGTGCTTGATCTCTCTATATATAATTACAATTAATTTTTTTTATTGAGAATTGAAATAATATGACAAAACAATCACAACAACACTACACAAACAACACTACACCAACTAAGTTAAAGACATCCCTTACTAAATCTAATCTAAATTACATAAATACAAAACTAGTACTGATTCCTAAAGAAGACAGAGACTTAACAGATCCCAAACACTTGAAACTCATTTTGTTCCTAAATTCAAATTACACGTTTTTTGTTCAATACTGGGTGGAGAGATTTTTTTTAAATGTTTACATGCTTGGACTGACCAAGGCAATATAGTTTTGTACCTTAAAGATATGAGAGAAAACCTGAGATACTTTATGGATATAGTGGTCATGAACAACTTAATGAAAGGAAACTGAGTCTTCTTTTCAAGGCATGGAGAAAACCTTTGATAATGTGAATTGGCAGATGATGTTTGAAGTCTTTAAAAGAATGAATATTGGTTAAAATTTTACTAATTGGATAAAGGTAGTTCTGGGGTTTGAAGCTAATAAAACAGAGGTGGAAAGGATATTGTGCATGGAAATTAACTGAATTGTCACAGATGTATGTAAAACTTTATTGAAAATTGAAATTAGAAGTCCTAAAGGATCCCATGATCAAATTGGCACAAAATATAGGATTTCCAATACAACTGAATTAGGGAGGGGACATGAACAAAGGGGAATAAATATACTGTATGGTGCCCCAAAAATTAAGGTTATGCTGTTATAAAATGTATTGTTGATGGCACCTGATTCTGGATAAAATATCAAGAATACATAAAAATAAAGATAACAGATGTTGGAAACTGCACAAAGGTATCAGGAAGCTTTTACTATTGCTGAGGGTCATGTACCAAGGCAAGGAAACACTGGAGCCAGATAAACAATATGTAAATTAACATCCTGAAAACAGAGAGTCCAATGAAACCAGAATTGTATTTGTTGGATTTTTTTATGATAAATTGGAGAAAGAATTTGGTAAAATATGGTCATAGTGGCAAGAATTATGTATGCCCATAAATGGAAGGAGGACAGGATCCCAACACTGGAGGAATAGTTATTAAAATTGTATGATGTAATGGAAATGGACAAATTAACCCAATTAATGAAAGATAGAACACTGGAAAATTTTAACAAAGGAGTTGGGTTTTAATGTTCTTAGAGGAAAGGTGAGGGAAATGCTGGCAACTCTGGGACTCAAGGATGTATAAATGTCACATTTCCTGCTGTGTTGAAGGGAGGTGTTGTTATCCCTTTTAAGGATAAACAATCAGTCAGTCCTCCTCTGGCCTGCTCAGATGTGTCAAGGGAAAGGGTCTAGCATACATGTAATAGCTGTCTCTTCTTCAAGGATTTTTTGTACCCCCTGAAGCTGAAGAAATGGGAAGGAATCCATTATTATTGAACAAGCAGAGCTCGAAAGTTAAATTCACTGGGACTGTATCAGCTGTAGCATCCAAGCTGGAGTGGATCTCTGCAGTTTTATCTGTAAAGTGCTGTGCAAATTCTTCGCAGTGGACTGCCAGTGTGCATTTCTGTCTGGTGGCCAGAATGTAATAAACTTTTGACCACTTGAAGCTGTTCCATTGTGCAGACACAATGGTGGCAGAAAAGGATACTTTCTTTGCTGCCCACACTACCACAGAGTAGGCCTTCAGATAGGATGTTCCTAGCGTTTGGACAACACAATATTAATAGTGGAAAACATTACTGACTTGGAATAATTACTAAGGAAGGCCAAGGAAGAAAGTGCAAAGGAAGGCCAAGGAAGAAAATGCAAAGGCAGGCTTGCTGCTGAATATAAAGAAAATAAAAATAATAACCACAGAGGACCTATATAAATTCAAATTGGACCATGAGCAAACTGAAATAATAAAGGCTTTCTTGTACCTGGGATCAAGCATTGCCCAGAATGAGTACAGTCAAGAGATGAGAAGAAGACTAAGAATGGGAAGGGCAGCCATGAAAGAGCTAGAGCAGGCTCTCTTAAAGACTAAAGATATCCAACTGAGTACCAATATTAGAATTGTCCAAGCTATAGTACAGTCGGCCCTTCTTATACACGGATTTTTATACGCAGATTCAAGCATACACGGTTTGAAAATGTTCAAAAAAAGCATAAATTTCAAATATCACTCCTTGATTTTCCATGTTTTATAAGGGACACCATTTTGCTATGTCATTATATTTAATGGGACGTGAGCATACACGGATTTTGTTATACATGGGGAATCTTGGAACCAAACCCCAGCGTACAACAATGGTCCACTGTATTCTCAATCACTGTGGATGTGAGAGCTGGGTTGTGACAAAAGTAGATGAAAAGAAAATCAACTCATTTGAGATGTTGGAGAAGAGGGCTGAGGATACCATGGACAGTCAGAAAGACAAACAAATGGGTCCTTGAGAGAATCAGGCCAGAAATACCCCTGGAGGCCAAGATGATTTAATTGAGGATGTCATATTTTGGCCACATCATGTGAAGGTTTGACTCATTGGAAAAAAAAAACAATGCTGTGAAAGGTTGAAGGCAGAAAAAGGAGAGGTGGACTGCACACCAGATGGCTAGACTCAGGCATGAGTCTGCAGGAAATGAGCAGATAAGTGGAGGACAGGGAGACTTAGAGATGTCTCATTCACAGGTTCATCATGAGTCAAAGTCGACTTGAGGGCAGTTAACAACAACAACAAACTGTTTGGTCAGACTTACTCTGATTCTTCCAACAGTATCATTCTGATATCTGTTTTGCTTGTTTCATCATCCCTAGTTTCCAGGAAAACTAATGGAGTCCTTTGGCTCCACTCCAAAATAGGGGACACTCTGTTCATGACAATGGAACTGCAGACAGTTTTGTGTTATCTTTTTATGTAACTTCTCATTCTTTGATTCACAAAGTTAATTTTCTTTATTTAAAGAACTAGACAGCCCCCCCCCCCATATTGTGGTATGTTGTTTAGGTTGTCCTTAATGCCTGCAGTTTGGGGAATATGGAAAAGGCATATAATTAAGTCCAATGTATATGAAGTTTCTGTGTATACCTTTGCATAACTTTTTAAGCCCTTATTCTTGAGGCATATGTGTGTTTCTGTTTAACTGTCAAGTTCTTAACAAACAAAAATCTGCATTATATTACCATGGAAACCACTGAGAACAGAGCAATTCTGTGAGGTCAGATTTGAATAATCTGCAAATACGAATTTTTCCACATCTCTGTGATTTCATATTCTGTGCTTTGATGGTGCAAAGGAATATACAGGACTCAAGAAGGGTTAATCCAATTTTTTAAAAAAAATCCCTGCAATATTGTATTTGAGACATAATGTGAAATTGAAACCATCCTCTGCTGCTATGTGGGATGTACCTAGATGGCTGTACATGGATTTCTTTCTGTCTCTGTTCTTTTTAAGAGTACCGAAATGCTACTTGACTAGTGTATTAATGATGAGCAGGGAGCTTTAGTTTCTAAGGGAGAGCTGGCAAGGTTGCAGGCTCTAAGCAACTGCTAGCAGGTGGATGCAGGTTAAGAAGCTCAGGAGAGCAGGTCAATCCGTTTTGCTTTTTTTAAACTGCAGTGTTTTGGATCACTCTGACAGAAGAAAAGACATTACAAAACTGTTGGCACCAGGCCTTTTTTTAAAAGTGTTGTTACTCTTCTTTCAAACTCCCTCCATACCCATTTTCTGGAATATTAAAAGGAAAGACATTTGTTTCTGGGCATCATCCATACCTAGCACCTTCATATGCACCTTGTCCTGCTTTTGTTTTTAGGGCAGAGTATTAGTATAATATGGTCATTAGTATAATTAGTATAAGGATCAGTATAATATGATCATAATAATGATTTTTGTCAAAGGTTGCTCCCTACAGAAACAAGAAACTTACAACCGTAGTTAGTGTGAGTAGTGAAACAGAGCAGATAACTGGAATCAAATTGTCATTGGGCCTCTAATCTAACAGATGTATGTGGTGTAGCTAACTGAAACCTAGAAGAAGGAGAGTATATAAAAGGTACAATTATCTGGGGGTGGACATAGAATCATAGAATCATAGAATCGTAGAGTTGGAAGAGACCACTAGGGCCATCCAGTCCAACCTCCTGCCATGCAGGAAATCCAAATCAAAGCATCCCTGACAGATGGCCATCCAGCCTCTGTTTAAAGACCTCCAAGGAAGGAGACTCTATCACCCTCCGAGGGAGTGCATTCCACTGTCGAACAGCCCATACTGTCAGGAAGTTCCTCCTAATGTTCAGGTGGAATCTCTTTTCCTGTAGCTTGCATCCATTGTTCCGGGTCCTGTTCTCTGGAGCAGAAGAAAACAAGCATGCTCCCTCCTCAATATGACATCCTTTCAAATATTTAAACAGGACTATCATATCAC
>NC_056524.1:149529458-149595457 GCF_019175285.1 Sceloporus undulatus | reverse complement strand
GGGTAGAAATAAATATCATCATCATCATCATTTGTGCCATTATGATCTTGTCTGTGTTGATTTCATTCAGATGTTTTGATATTCCAATTGGGATTGTTCCCAGAGCACTTATCACTACTGGAACCCTAGTAGTTTTCTTTTCTCAGAGGTACTAAATCTCAATTCAGATGTCTCAGTATTTTATAATGTTTTCTCTCTCTTTGTCTTTGATTCTTCTGTGGCCTATGCCACATCTATAATCCAGTCTTTCTTTTTCTCAGCCAGTTCTGTCTGCCATATTATGTTCTAATTGTTTGTCAGTTTGAATCTTTAAAATCTCTGTGTTACTTTGCATTTATTTCTGGGCATAGGTACAGGTTGCACCTGTTAAAAGACAATATGGTGTATCTGGTGAGAAAAATGTGGTTGTAAAATGTAGTATCTTAGTGAAGAGCAACATGCAGAATTGAGCAATGAGTTCAACTTGTACCTGTGGTTGAAGCTGGGTGTGCATAGAGGAGTCCAACCCCAGTGCCTTTTCTTTCCAGTGTCTGGCTTGCTGAACTCCTGAAGCATCACATTAAAAAGTGCCCCCTTTCTTATCCTGACACACTAGAGCACATCTGCCTCTAGCAACAGATATGTAATCATTAAGAGCTGGTGATGTGTGTGTTGTGCTCCTGAGACAGATGCTGCAGGGAAGTTTAAGCAGAGATTAAACTGCATCACAATTGGAAGAGCCAAGTCATCTGACAGGAATATATCCATTCAGTCCTTCTTTGCTGACAAGCTGGCTTGTTCCTAGCTGCCATCTGGCACTTGCATCTTGTTGTTAGTGGCAGCGAAGGGGGCAGGTTACCCAAGTCCAGGGTTTGACCTTGACAGTATAGAGACTGATTGGCTTTTCTAGTGTCCAACTTACATTCTGAATATACGGTGTTCAGGGATATCTGTTTCATTGGCTTAAAAATAAGTAAATAAAAAGCCTCATTCATGATTAGTAGAGAAAGAGCAAGACAGAAAATAATCTAAAAACAAACACTTCCCTGTTATTTGTATATATACCAACCTATGTATCTACATATTCTGGCTAGACATTTCTGATACTTGGATCATTTTTGTGTTCTCCCTGCCTGCACTTCGGAAAGAAGTACAGTACTTCCCTTTTGTACATGTTGCTTAAAAGTGTGACTTTATAGGGTGAAGGTGTCTGTGTGTGTGAGAGAGAGAGAGTGTGAAGACTGCAGGTCTCGTTCCTGCCTAGAGATGTTTTGGGCTTGTAGATTTTAGCTTTTTGCTGCATCCCTATCCCACTGAGCTGGCAAGATGATCCTTTGTTCTGTGGATTTAACTTCTGTATATGAAGAATACTTAAATGGGTTTTTATTGGGTTTACCAGAGAGGGGGTTGACCACAGTTTTCATTTCCTTTTTCATCTGGAAGGTGCACTTAATGTCTTTCAAGGAAGTACACACAGTAGTTCTCATAATTTTGTGTCCAGCATTTGTCCATTGCTTACAGGCATTTCTTGCTTCCTTGATAACTTTCTGTTTTCTTTGTACTTTACATGAGTGTGTGGTTTGGAAAGAATGCTCTGGCTGCTGTTTCCTGTACAGGATTTACAGATTCTGCCACCACAGTGTGCCTTTATAATGTTCATTATTTTAGGTATTTTGAAGCTGCAATTGGAATGTTAACTAAGTTGGATATGGCACTGAAGTGCAAACTCTGATCCTGGGAGGACTGTTTCTGTGTATAGCACTGCAATCTTAGTATGTTGGAGGTTGTTCCTAGGGCCAAAGTGGCATTGGCATAGTGAAGTCTGAAAGGCAAGTGGGTGGCCTATGCCACATTTCATATGGATGAATGCAAATGACATGTTGCTCTTCTGTGTGACTTTCTATATGAGTGAATTCTGTTCAGTCTTTGGAGTTTGCACTATAAGTCCAGATGTGTACTGCTCACTTTCTCTTTACAGTAAGACAGGTTTTCACCCCACTGTGGTTGCTAGATTCAGATCAACATTTCTCTTTATGAAAGGGAGTTTGAGAAGATTCTGCTATAAAGGCATTCACTTATTGAAACCTCAGAAGTAGATGGATTAGCTATTCTTAAATCCTGAATGTGTGTATTCTCAATGGAATCTTGTTTTATAACTGAGAGAGCCACACAAGTATTTGACTAAAGCAGTCAGGTGGCACTTTATTAATGAACACTTGATTGGAGTCTGTACCTGAACTGTCCTCTTCTTGCTTTGTCCTCAGTGCTCTGGTATCCATCCTTCCTGAAGGACACACTTCTTGGGTCTGAAGAAGCAAGCTGCATAAGGCATCTCCTATCTGTGGCTTGGTTAGAAGCATACATTGTGCTATGGTCTGATAGTTAATGTGACTCCTGCCGCTGACTCACTCTTTTGGTCTGGAGGATGAGTTGTGTGGGCCTTGGGCTGGCTGGGAGAGGAGCAGCTAGCATGCCACAGGCTAGAATTGTTGGTTCTCAGTTCCCATGTTGAGTGGCAGTAGTGCTAATCTAGGCCAGCAAAGGGATTCAGGGGGTGAGTGACTCACCATAGGGTCTTGCGTCTTTTGCTGTTGCAGCATACATGCCTGCCTTTATTTGGTCCCTGCTGGCATTGCTTTATTTGTTAGCTCTAAGGGGCTCTAAACCAAGAAGAAGGTATCTATTTAGCAGTTCCATGTGATTGAAAGGATAACAACATCTTCATACCATCCCTGCATCATTTGGAAAGCCAATCCAGCCATATAGGTAGCATTTAAGGGCATCTACTGTTCCCTGCATGGAGTGCATTTCTTCCAGTATAGACCTGGTCAAAGCCAAAATGTATAGTACAAGTCATGCTCTTTTTAGTCAGATGTGATGGCATCTGCTGGTGTTTGGTGGTGGGCAGACCCCAGGATGAATTTATGAAGCTGTCTTATGCTGTCACATATTGGTACTTCTTATTTGGGACTAATTCCAATCGACTTTCAAAGGTGAATTAGTGAGGACTGAGCCTGATGGTGACCTTAGCAGGCAGACAGATTCATACAAAAGAAAGCAAACTGTTTAGAACTTTACAATTAGAAACATTGAATTCTTCAGAGGAACAGCATGGGCGCTAGTAAAGACCTTTTGGAGGTTGAGAGATTTGGGGTGGAGGTGGGAATACCAGTTAATCTGGTCGTTGTTAACTGGATGAGTTAATGTTTCACAAAATTTCATGAAAGCAGACATACATATGACCACATTATAATAACTGAACATTGATTCTTCCAAATTATAGAAACTAGGGCATGATCATTTGTCTTCAGAAGTGTACATAGTTTATGCACCAACTGAGGCACAAAGTGTCATAGTACTTTTGTCTGTAGCTAAGCTTGATCAAATACAATCTTCCCGAGTCTGGTGACATCCAGATGTTTTGGAATATAACTACATTATCCCCTGGCAACATATCCATAGTGACCCTCACCTGTGAACCTGATTCATAAGAAGTCTAACATCATCCAACATGGTCTCTAGGGACAGTTGGATTATAAACCAAGCAACACCCCTGTCTCACTTCAACTGAGATTCAGTTTAGCTGTAGCCCATTACTAACTACAAGGACATTTGAGGACATTCACAGGACCCCTGTTCAAAATCATTTCTAGTATGCTTATTCATTACAGAGGAGAATTCATTAGGAAAGTGGTGTTTCATATTATGTCTTCCCCGAATGTAGTAATGAAGCCCTTCTAAGTAGTCACTCACAAAACATCCATTAAGGGGATTGACAAATTAGCTAAATAGGGATAGGCTGTGTCTGTGTGTGCAAGAAGTTATTCCTGTGCATGGTGTATCATAACGGGAACGTTATAAGGCTGTATCTGCACCTGACCAGAAATGTTTGTCCCTTCCTCTGAAGTTCTCTGAGCTTGGCCTCATTTCTTTTGAGATTGATAACTTTTTATTGTGACTTTCTATATTTATATGCCTTACCCTTGGGGAAATGGGAGGTGGCCAAGATAGATGGCTTTCCCTGTCCTTTTCTTCAGCCATACTTGCATTCTTCTCTTCTCCTCCACATGACAGCTGATTAGGCACACTGACCTTTTTCATCATATCTCTTTATTTGTGTTACATAAATGTTCCTGGTTGACAGTTCTGAGGTCTGTTCGGGTTTGCAGATGGCTTCTTGCTTCGTATATCTGTCTGAAAATATTCTGCCCCAGGCTTCATCCCATCCTTGCTAAGAAATATCAGTGTGATTTGTACTGTATGGGCAAACTGAGGAATTCAGAACTGGGACTTGTTTCTGCTGCAAGCTGTGAATTGTTTCCACCTTGACCAAACCTTTTACTATTACAGTTCCTTTGAGAAAAGAAAATTCATAGAGGATTAATGTAGTGTTCATCAGAGCTTTTTTTTAAACTTGGAATGAAAAGAATTTCAGAAATATACTGCATTTTATCATGTGACAGTACTGACTGAAGGATTAAGCTGTGTTTGAAAGTAATGCTGGAACCTGATTTTGAGAGCTAGTCTCGGTGACCCTTGGACTCTCGTGCTTACCTCCTTTTCTCTTCTGGTGTGGTTGTGAGGCAGATGTCAGTGTATTTTAGAGGAAATGCAGTTAATCATGAATTCTAAACAGTTTAATATTAATGCCTGCTCATTGAAATACTCCAGATTCTTGTCTGTAGCTTGAAGAAGGCTTGTTTCAAACTGTAGTTTGATGTAGACATATCTAAGATGTGTTTTGATTTTATAGAATCATACATTATGTTTGGGTTTGGACTGTACAGCAAGTTGTATGAAATCTAATGCACAAGTGAAATTTTCAGACTTCCCATTCTAAATGCTGGTGGAGAGAAAGGAATGCTTGAACTCTCTGCAGCTCATTGTCCCAACATTAAACAATGATTTAGATTTACAACTGAGCCAACCCTATGCTTACTGAACTATTGGATTTCTTACTATGTACTTCTGTGCATAGTGATGGCAAACATTTCTCAAATTCGATGCTTCTAGTGACAAGGGGAAGTGGAAAGAGTGAACTCCTCAAATGTTCCATGACGGCACAATAGTGGTACCAACTCATCCACCCACCTATTTGGTTTTTGGCTCCTTCATGCTCGGACTACTACCTGCCTCTGTCCCATCGCTAAGTAAATAGTTCTTTGCTTATGAGTAGCTGCTTTATGTGTGCTCTTCTCACAGCAGTATTTTTCCACATGTGCACAAATATATTGTAGGAATGGATTGCACATCCCTGTAGTGCAGAGCGCATAGCATTTTGTCTCACATATTGATATTTAATGAAAAAAAGGTGAGAGCATATATCTTGTTGGATGACTCCTCCATCTGGCATAGGAGCTAGGACAAGGAACACACTTCCCCCTTTAACCAGAGCTAAAATTTGAAGCATGCTGTCTCAAAGGCTGGCATGGAAGGGGAATCTCAAGTGGATGGCTTGAGAGTTCATTTAAAAGTCTATAATTGCAAGGCATTCTGATGGTTACATGAGCTTTTGGTATAAGCCTTTGGATTGATGATCTGCCTGCATTTCACGTGGGTCAGTGGTGGGGATCCCAAAACCATTTTTACCTGACCTTTTACTGGGCTTCATGGCTAATGCCATGGAGTTCCGGGAGGAGTCCCATGCACTCAGAGTGAGCTTGAATTCTTTGCTTTGTGCTTGTCTGCCTGTTTTGTTGCCCTGGAGACAGAACAGCGTGGAATTCTTTCCCCCTGACCAAAAATAGTTTCTTGTACCTTGTGACTGGAGTGCTCTCCTTCTTGGTTTGCAGCCAGCTGTGTGTCTGTGTGTGTAGGGGGATGCATGTAGATGAGGCAGGTTTCAGGGAGCATAGAGGTCATGGCTTCTTGTTGTAAGCTATGCATGTGGTATCACCACACTACCCTGCATCTTCTGCCTCCTGTGTCTCAAGAGAGTGTAAGATTTCCTGCAGCAATTGCTCTTGATTTACATCCCCTGTGGCACTTCACGGGTTATGTCATGACTGCTGAGGCTGTGAGCTGGTCAGCTGTCCATCTTGGCTGACTGGATGAACAGCACGTGGTAAATGTTTCTATCTTCTCCATCCTGCTCCAGCTTGGCTGATCACCAGCTTGCTTCCCTGTATTGTTGTCTTAAGGAACAGGTTCACTAGAAACATATGGAAGGCTACAGGTAGCTAGATTTTCAAATGTTAGAAGATTAGCATTCTGAGCCCTCCAAAGCAGACAATGATCTGCAGAATCTGTGATAGATAATGGCCTTCCAGAAGAAGAAGGATTTTCAGTTGCATATTCTTTCATGAGGCTGGTACCTCAACTTAATTTCTAGTTCCTGGTTTCTTTTTTTATTTTTCATGGTCTTAGCTTTTTGTCCAAGGAAATTTGAAAGTTTGAAAGGCTGCTGGATGTTGCAATCAGGTGGGAGATAATTCTACCAATAGAAGAGCTGTGTATGCTATGTATGTCCATTTCACAGATGTTCATAGTCAAAACTTTTCATATATATATAAGTGACATCTGAGTTCTTCATATATTTTTTAAAAAGAAATTTCCATTTATGGTTGTGGTGATGTATGCAAAATGGAAAAGGGAGTTCCATTTTTAATAGAATGGTGTGCATCAATCTGGTGGCCAAGTTCAGTCCCTAAGAATCTATAAGTTGTCATCTTATTCCTCATTCCTTACTTATGTGAAACTTTGAACCACATCCAAGTAATTGAGATTAGGTTTTTACACATCTGAACCCCCAAATCACCTTTTAAATAGCCTGTATTGCCAGTCCCCATAGTTGGACAAAGCTATAAACCAGCTCAAATTGTACATCCTTATGTCCAATAGAGTAGAGTGTTTTCTGTAAGATGCAGCTGACTTTTATCTGACTTGAAGCTTTATGTGCAATCAGGAAAACACCAGTTTGTATAAATGTTAAAATAATTTAATAAAGACATTTAATTTTTTTTTTAAAAAGAAAACACCAGGTATACCAATCATGCCAGATACAAAAGATATAGCACAGAAAGAATAAGAACCTGTCCAAATCCCAACAAATCTTCCAGTCTCCCCAGTTCATACCATTTTATCACTAGTGCAGTGTCCCCTGAGAGGTACCATTGACTTCCATCTGACCTGAAGTTATTTGTATGTGTAGGGCACTGACAAATGTGCCAACCCATGCTTGTCATAGAAAAATATTTCCAAAAGAAGTACTGTATGTACTCAACTATAAGTCGACCTCATGTATAAGACGAGGCCAGGTTTTTGGCCAAAAATGGATATTGATATGACCTATGGATAAGTTGAGGTTAGAACTTTGGGGCATGTAACAAAGCAAAGTTTCCAAAAAATGTCTGTATAGATGAGACATTCTATTTTTTTTTAAACTTGAAAGGAAGAGTTTCCAGTTATGGCAAACTGAAATCTGTGGTATTTGGACTGTGAGTTCAGACACATATAAGGCTTGTGTTCTTATTCATTTGAAATAAGAACTGGGAACTAGGAATAAGGAAATAATTTCAGCCTCATAAAATCCATATTTTCCCCATTAAGCATAGTGTCCTTCCTAGATGTTGAAGGGAAGAAGTCTTGCATTACATTACAAGATTTCAAACTGTTCTTTGAATAAAGGCTGCAAAATAACTTGCTCCCCCTCAGTTTCTGTTCCTTGGAGTTATCTGATTGTGCTGGAATTGGGGCATATGGACCTCAGAGTGGCTTTGCAGGACAAAAAATGCAGGCCTTTGTAAAAAAAATTGTTTAAAGTAGCAACTGGCAATGCACTGAAAGACCATGGTTTTCCAGCTCAGCAGCCTGTAATATATGAAAAAGGTCCAAAGCAATCCTTCTCTCCTATATAGAAGTAGGTTTGCATTTGTTGACTTTTGTAGTCTCTTGGGATGTTTGTGAGGAGCAAACTCATACAACTCAGGAGGAGTAGAAGATGTAGGTCTGGTCAATCCTACACAGCCATACAAGATGGTAGACTTATTCTGCCCTGTACCACTTCAGACTGCAAGTGTGGTAGAGGTAGTAGTCTTTTGAATTACTCCAACAATCAGAAAACTTTGAAAGAAGTGGGGTAAGAAATGGTCTAGCCTTCTTCTTGAAGGATCAGCTTTACTTTGTTTCACATGTGGCAGTATTCAAAAATAATGTCCTATCTATGATCTGGTGTAGTGTTGTAGAGGCAGGAATTTACAACCCAGATTTGAGGAAGAGTGGTTAAGCAGCAGTTCTAAAATGCTACCTTAGTATGCAGGATGCTTATTTTATTTTATTTACAGTATTTCAATTCCTCATCATATTGTAAGATCTCTGAGCAGCTTACAATACTGGGCAGTTTACAGAAAAAATATGTCAGAAGAATTGAAATTTAATTTAAATTTAAAATATAAAAAATAATTTAAACATTCTGTAAAAACATTAAACATTGCATAACAATTGGATGGGTGGGTGGGTGGAAATAAGCCCTGATCGTTGAAACTATAGGGCTTTCAAAGTTATGGTTGCTTTGGCAGATCACAGATCAGGGTACAGGCTCAAGAATGGTGCGGTAAATGTGTTTGCAGGCCATCTCTCTGAAGTCCTTCTCGCCTTAAACAGGCATTGCCGCTGTTGCTTGCCATTGGCAAGTTGTGAAACTCTCCAAAGTTAATTCTAGCTTGGTTAGAACAGTGGTATCCTTTGCTGACTTTCAACTCTTGTTTTCACCTTGCCGGATGATGATCATCTTCTCTTTTTTTCCTCTGTTAGAAAGACTTGATCACTGAGTTGACAAATCAATTTTCTGTCTGCTTCCTGGTGACTAGAAAGGGCCCTCTGGCATCTTCTCCTTGCCTTCCTTCCCCCCTCTTTCATGTCACATTTTTCAGGGTTATGGAGAAGCTGATGCCTCAATGCGTTTTCTCCTTAATCCAGATGACAACCCTGTTGGAACTGACATTGCTTTTCTGTTGCAATGAATGTCCTTCTTAGACTATAAAGGCAACTGGCAGCATTTCTTCTCCCTCCCCCATGCTGCCATTCCACATAAAGATTGTGGGTCTGGGTGAGCTTGCCTTACCTTTCTGTTCTATGTATCTGCTAGAAACAGGCGAGTTCTTTGCTCTTGAGAATTGGTCATTAATCCTGTTCCTGTCTGTAAATAGTTCTTCCCCATCATTCTTTAGTCCTGATGGAAAAAATTTTTGCACCAGGCAACCTCAGCTAAAAACAATTCAGTAAAACGTGTACAGTTGTTTATTCTAAGCCCAGTATTGGGGCCTTTAATTTAAAATAATAATAATAATAATAATAATACATTACAAATATATTCTTGCTTATACAAAAGAGGGGGTAAACTATATAAACAACAACGACAACAATAATATCTACCAAAATAAAAGATACCCTAATACTAAACATTCCACATAAATTTTAAAATTAAAAAGACAATGACTTCCTTGCTCTCCAACATTCAGATGTGATCTTGGAAAATTTTGTTGTATTTTTTCATCACGTTCTTACTATCTAATTATTAATTCTGTTCATTCTACACTCCTACGAGATATCTAACCAATTATTTTCTTCTATTCCTATAATATCCTATAGATTATACACAACAATTTTGATGATTTACTAAGTTATGTTCAGTGTTATATACATATTATCATATAGACTTATACATCAATATACATCAATATTTCTATTCATAAGTATCAGTATTTAATGTCTTAGACAAAGATATAGATATAGAGAGGGGAACAAATGAAAAACATTTTTTTACTCTTTTTGGTATTTTGCTTTAATTGCTTCCTTGCATTTCAAAATTAAATAATCTATAACCTTTCCCTAGTCTTCTAAATACTTGTTTGAGCTTTCATAGTCAAGGCTTCTGGTTAATCGATCATTTCAATTATTTCATGTACCTTTAATTCCCATTCTTCTATATCTGGGATTTTTTCTTTTTCCCAATATTTGGCAGGGGCCTGGAATTTTAAAAGAAAGGTGTTGGTGTGCTAGAGAAGACCACAGTAAAAAGTCCATGGAGGCTGGGGAGGCAGAAACATCTCAGCCATGTATATGGGTGTTGCCAGGATGCCTCATATGACTGACTCCTATGCCATATAAAATAATATCGTTCACACAGAAAACTGGCATGTTATTAGTCTCTGTCAATATACACAGCTTCCATATATATACTTGACATAACAGGAGTATAAAAATGCTATAAACAGTGTTTTAAAAAGCAACAAATACAATAATATCATGAATTAAACTTGGTAAATAAGTTAAGTCTTTGTTGGGCACAAATAAAGACCCTCGTTCAAGTTGCTATTTGCTTCAGTTGGGCAAGTGCCTGAAGCAAGGCTTCTTAGGGCCTGGGTTGCTGCTGTGGAGGTGGACAGTCCATTGACTACCCTGATCCCAAGGAGTAGAGAGCTTTACATGTAAACCCCAAATTCTGGTTTATGTTTGGAAAACAGACTGGTAACCATTGCAGATGTTTAAAAAACTGATCATGGTCAACTGATAACAGGACTTCCCAGTGATGGAAACCACAAAACCTCCTTTTGAGTTTCCATTATGGAGCTAAGATGGTGCTGTTTCACATGGGCTTCTGTCCCGAGATTATTCTATTTTCAGTTGTCTTGTTTTCAGTTATTTTAATAAGTGTTTGTTGTCTATTTAGGTTGGCTTTTAAAAGCTTTGTGTATGTGTATCATGTGCTTTCAAGTTGTTTCTGATTTATGGGGACCCATCATGGGGTTTTCTTTGCAAGATTTGTTTAGAGGTGGTTTGCTGGTGCTTTCCTCTGAGGCTGAGAGGATGTGACTTGCCCAAGTTCATCCAGTGGGTTTCATGGCCGAGCTGGAAATTTACTCGTGTATTTTAAAAATTGTGTTTATCTGTTGTACATTGCCTTGTGGGCCATGACAGGCAGAGAGGTGATACATAAATGCTTGAATAGAATAGA
The DNA here is from genome assembly GCF_019175285.1 of Sceloporus undulatus. NCBI lineage: Eukaryota > Metazoa > Chordata > Lepidosauria > Squamata > Phrynosomatidae > Sceloporus > Sceloporus undulatus. Next base: position 149,584,524 of record NC_056524.1, on the reverse strand, counting down.
ATAAATAAACAAACCAAACAGACCAGAGCAAAAAGAGAGAGACCTTCTGTCTTCTGTTACTTTTTTCAGTTCGTTATGGAGAGAGAGCTTGTAGAACCCGTGAAAGAAAGAAATTGGCAGCATGAGCATTGTAGACTTCAGCCTGCTTTCTCAGAAACATTTGGCTAAATGCATACGAAAGCTCATGCTGCCAACTTTCTTTCTTTCAGTTAGTCTCAAAGGTGCTACAAGATCTTTCTACAAATTGATTTTACAGACTAACACTGCTATATCTTTGAATTATTCAGTTCAGTTCAGTTCAATACATTGGCCCCTTATCTGTGTGGGTTCTGTTCCTGACCCCCCGCCCCCACCTACGGATGAATAAAATTGTGATGCATTCATGGCTGCTGTACAGTAACTACATGTGCACATGACCATTAGCGGAAATGGGGCTATCTCTGAATGTGGATGCTTAAATCCGCGGATGGCAAGCTTGCAGTTGTGGAGGCTGGGCTGTATTTTCCCCTTTGGTCTTTCCTTTCCTTTTATTTTCTCTAGAAGCAGTTTCCCCTAGCCAAAATTATATCATACCCTAAGTGCCATTTCACCTTTTTTTCATTTATCATTTTAGTTTATGTTATTGTTCATTTTCCTTTGCTTTATATTCAGTCCTCATTTATTCTCCTCCTTTGTTTTGCAGTTAGCGTTGCTTTGCTCTGACTAAAACACATTTTAAAGGTTCCTATCAATGACAGATCAGCCCCAGCCGCATCCAATTGAAACAGACATAGAGAATACTCCAGAAGTATGTCCCAGAACATCTTGTAGTTGAATCTATCGTTTCCACAGAGGGCATAAATCAGTGTTCATTGACAGCTGATTTTTATTGCAGGATTCTTACAACATGGTTGTTGAAGAGGCAGTGATGATCTGTCTGTGTGCCTTCAAGTCACCTGTTGACTTATGGCAACCTCCATGAATGTCATACAGTTTTCTTTGGCAAGGAATACTCTTTGCCAGTTCCTACTGTACATCTGAAATGGTAGTAGGGATGATTTTCACTGAGGGGTAGAGGAATTGGCTGCCATATTAGCAGTAGTAAATTCTCATGGTTATTATTGGACAAAACAGTGAAGAATAAAAGTTGCATCAGTTACTATAGTGGTGGCAAAGCCACAAATCTCAGTAATAAGAAGGAAATTACAGTAATATCTCACAATGGAGTGGGGAGACATTATAAGTTTAGTGGCAACATGCAGAGGGCTACAGGAGGGGTCTCTGTAAGAAACATGCAACCTATGGGATGTGCGTTGTCAAGAAATGAAGGAAGGTTCAAGGCTTTGCAAAGTGTTGCAGAGCTGGGCAGACATCTGTTAGAATATCAGTGACTCTAAACCATAGGAACTCCAGATTTGTTGGACTTCGGATCCCAGAAATGGGCTTCTGGGAGTTGACGTCCAAAGCATCTGGAGGACCAAGGTTTGGAGACCACTGGGTTATATGTACATCTTGAAAAACTACCTTCATGAGCACTAGCCTGCCTATACTTTCAGGTTATCAAGGGAGTCTTCTCTCACTTAGCTGCCACCAAAGACAGTTCAACTGTCTAATGGAAGGGAAAGGATGTTTCCAGTAGTGGCACTGCCACTATGAAAGCAGTTTCCAGCAGGGCTTCATTAGCCCCCTTCTCTGGACTCAGATTTATTCCCAGCCATGACAATCTATTTTGTGACCTTGCACTAAATCTCAGCTTGCTTTGTGGGGCTTGTAGTACAGTTTGCCGAGAAAGTTGGAAACAAGAAATGTTTTATGTACATTATTATCTTACTATTATCCCACAGTTCTAGAATTGCATTTTGAGAGAGAGTGATGGCAAAGGAGGGAGGGAATGAGAGAAGGAATGAGAGAGAGAGATATGTTGAGAATAATGGCTTTTTCTAAAGCTACTATAAGTCTAGCTTTGAACCAGAGATTTCCTAATTCATAGCTTATGCTCTTAGTCATTATGTAACAGCAGCTCTATAAGCCCGGTAGTAACTTCTGTAGCAAGGTGGCAGCAGTTTTCATAGCTGAACCGAACTTTTCTTTTGCTGAAAATACATTGCCTTTTTTCAAGATTGGCTGCTTTTTATTTGTGATCATTCTTTCGTTGTGTCTGCCATTTGGTTCAAAACAAGGACCCAAAACAGAGGATGTTAACTAACGTTTTCTTTTCTTTTCTACAGATCACCAGAAACTGGAACGTGAAGCTCGAATCTGCCGATTATTAAAACATCCAAATATTGGTAAGTACTAATGCAACATGCCTTCAAAGGGGCATAAAGCTTGCTTGAGTTGTCTCTCTTGGGCAGAGGGAGCAGGTGTGTACAATGGAAACAATCATTTTGCTGGCTGCAGTTGATGGATAGGGGAGCTACTTTGAACTTAAGAAAATTCTTAGGTAGCCCACCTCTGAGGATGGACTGTTTTTATCTGTCCTCTATTTCAACAGATATTCCTTCAGAGAAAGCGCATTTCAATATTGGTCTCCTCTGCACATTTCCCTTCACAAAATGCTGTGCCCCTTGCTCCCCAGAGACCAAAAAATGTTTGAAGCCCTCTTGGCTTATGGCTGATACCTCCTCCCTGCTATTTTGTTCTGCTTGGGAACATGTATAATGGAGGGATATATTCCATATATAAGAACGGCCTTTCTGGCTCATAGCACCATCGCACTGGTTCTCTATTCTGCCTTCTAGAGAAACCAAACAGCTCCCTCTGCAAATTCACTAACAAGGCTTCAAGATCATGTATTTTTTCTGTTTGTTCCAGTTTTAATATTCAGGAGTATAGTTCTTCCCAAACCAGCAAGATGTGGCTATGCAGGCTGAGGGATTTTGGGGTTATCTTCCAATAAATTAATTTTTTCCAAACTCTGGTTCAGAAGTGTAATGCATCTGAGGTTCCATAAAGCTATCATGGCTGATAGAAACCTATCAACTGTGTATGTGTGTGCCATTTCTGGAGTGAAACATTTCCCACTACTGCGTGTTTCGATGCTAGCAAAGGTGGGCCTAGAAATAAATCAGCTGCCCTAATGAAGCTTGAGATTCCCAAGCTCTGCAAGTGGCAATTCAGTGAAAAGCTGAGGTAAAAAAATTAAAGTGCAGCAAAGCAAGTGGAGAGTTAAGATGCAGAAACATTGGTCAGACTGAGAAAAGCTTAAATATGTTCACCTTACCCATTCCTCCTATGCTACAGATGTAGCCTCCCATCCTCTATCTCTGCTTTTTATGTGTCATGGGACTGGATGTACTGTGTTTCCTGCTGAATGTGTAGCTTCGCTCACAGGGAGTGGTTCTTTAAACTGACTCTCCAAGGCTGTGTGCTATAATAGAACCATTCCTTACACACAGAGCCATTGATGTTCTGCACAAGCTCTTAAGCGGAGGACTTGTTGCTTGACACATCATGCCTCAAATGAACTCTTGGATCTATCCCCGCTTCCGTCTCTTGGCTCCTCTCCCTGAGCGTTCCTTTAAAGGCTGCATTCAAAAGATCCTGAAGTCTTTAATGCAGAGTGCCAGCTCCCCAGCCCTTTGACCACTAGCTTCTGAATACAGCAGATCTGATAATCTTTAGTTTTACGCTATAAATCCCCTTGTCTGTGGCTGGAGGGCCACTCATTCCAGGTCTGAGTTTCCATGGTTTTCATCCTGTGAGCAGGTTTATTTCCTCTCACTCAGAGGATAATTACCCACTTGGAGGTTTTGATCAAGGACTAAAACCCAGTGGCGAGATCGTGGGAACAGCTTCAAACTGAATTGTAGGGGAAAATAAAAATAAAGTTTAGTTCCTGACAAAACTACTGTTTACCAAACAGCAACAGAATAGTTGTACATTCTTTAAATCATGTGGAATTTTCCCCATCATGTCCCATTCATTGTCGTTCAGCTTTCAAGGCTGTGGAATGCAGGGAGAAAAGGCTCATTTTCCTTTGCTGAAAAAGACCACCTCTGTTTGGCTATACTTTGGAAGCTTTGTAAGACTAAGTGGTCAGTGTTGCATTTATCGGTGTGTGTGTGTTTTGAATCACATCTACCTTAGTTCATGACTGAACCTTCAAAAGAAACTTCAAAATAACTAATTACAGTTAATGAATTACTTGTAGTGTGTTCTTTTTTGGGACCACCAAGACAGTTGCAGTTATTGTAATAATCAGGGAAAATGTAAATCCTTTTGCACTGTAAGTTAAGAGTTTTAATTACTTTCATAGTTATATGTGTGTGTGTGTGTGTGTGTGTGTGTGTGTGTGTGTGTCTTCACTAAATGGCAGAAGAAGAATATCAGTTGGTTCACATTCATGCTCTGGTTTGTGCTGTACCTCATGTTCTACTGTGAGTGTTAAGGACTAGATTATGTGCCACAAGCCAGTGGCTTGTAATACTCCATTTTTTTTAAAAAAAGAAAAGAATATGAATGAAAGTTAGCCATTTTAAGTGCTCCTGAGAAATAAGAAAAGAAGCATTTTTAAACGTTAATAACTGTAACAGCCACTAGCTACTTAATGGACCTTTGAACAAAAACAGTGATGGGTTACTTTTCCAAATTCAGGACTGCAGTGAAGTACTACCAGCTGCATGCATCCTTTTAAAACGATTGGTCTGATCTTATGGCCATTTACTTAGGCATGTTTTATTGAAATCAGTGAGTTCAATACACACACACACACACACACACACACACACACACACACACACACACAGAGTACTTATATAGTATGCCTGATTGTGTTGCATACCAATGGGCATGGCTAGCTTTAAAATTCCCATTTTCTTGTTCAGCTTTTGGAACAATTAAATATGAGATGTTCTGTTGTTAGTATATTTTTGCTTGCTCACTCCCACTCTTATTTCATTTGTTCATTATGCATTACATCCCTGTTTCCAGGCCAGTCGGTCATCATAAATGACAGGTAATTAGTTTACTGAGAAGAAAAATCAGCAGTCCTTCTTATGATAGAAATTTTACTGCTATCTTTTTTTAAGGCTTATGAATCCAGTGATGCAGTTTCTGTTGTATGTGTTGTTGGGTGATGTCCAAACTTGTTAGAAAGAGCACAGCAAAATCTGAATGACAGTCTTGAATTAGTAGTATCAAGCAAAATGGGCCACTTTCAATTAAAAATATTCACTGAAGCACACTGTTTTGGGTGAGGGCAGCAGAACAGCTCTACAGTGTTTTTCCAAAACATCAACAGTCCAAATACACATACTAAATTAGAATCCAGAGAGAGTATGTTTGTGAACTTTCTCTAGACTCATTCCCTTCTTTGGCAAACAGTTAAGTGTGACTTAGTCTGGGCAGAAGAACGTTAAGATAGGGTCCTCTGCTGACCCATATTCTGAGACAAGGGTGCTGTAACTAGTGTCTACAAAGATGGGCACAGTCTAATGTGATGTACGCTCACAGCTTACCCTTCTCTCTCATTTTCAGCATTACAAGAATATTCAGTTAGTCTGAAACTGAGTATAAGAAGAGGGTGGCCTTTTTAAAAAAAGAAATGTTACAATTAGAATTCCATGTTACACATTCCCTATAGTTTAGGGGATAAATCTTTAACAATACTTTCTACACTGCCAATTTTTAAAAGTTTCTTCCTCTAGAAACAAAGTAAGTGGTCCCTTGTCTGAAGTTTTTCAGACTTACGCTTAAAATTTTGATATATGCTGAAGTTAACACTATCATTTACAAAGTTTCATTATCCTCTCACTTTGGACTTTACTCTCTAAGATACTAATGACTGCTCTAGCTCTGAGAACTTGCACCATAAATGTGGGATATTTCAAGATAGAGAAATAGCATCCAAGATAGTGCTGTGGGGGACGTGTGGTTCTTCAGATGTTGTTGGACATCAACTGCCAGTGGTAAGGACCAATAGGAGTTTCAGTGGAGCAACATCTGGAGGACCACATAATTCCATATCCAAATCTAAGGACTGTTCTTATTTTTCATTCTGAGAACTAAAGTATCAAAAGACCTTTTGCATGTTATACTTTAATCCTTTCCCAGTGCTTTCTTTAAACCACTTCCTTTGTTTCTTCTACAGGGCCTTTAAGAAAACATATTCAGGGATAGCCATATTGGCCATATAGCAAAGTGCTGTAACATCCAAAGTCAACTAACAGTGATACTTTTATTCAGCCAACCAAAACGCATATCATGTATTTTGTGCATTTTGGTTGGCTGAATAAAAGTGTCGTTATTTTGTAGATTTAGGGTCTTTAAGACTGCATATCTGAGCATAAGAATTTCAGTAAATATTGCTTTGTATTATCATAATTGCAAAAGGGCATGGCTTTGATAAGGAGGAATTTATTTGAATTAATAGGTTCATTCTCTAGTTTTAAAATAGCTCAGACATTGTACAAAGAAGAAGCATAAAACAGTGCTAGGTTATGTGTGCTTTAGTTATTTACTCATGGTTGCTTGTCCTGTTGATGTCGTTGGGAGTAAAATGTGGACTCCCATCAGCTGCAACCAATTCATGATTTAAAACAAGGCAAGCATGCTAAAAAATAAGCAGCACCATAACTTGTGAGTCCAAGCAGTATATTTTTTAAAGAAATTAAGTAGCAATACTAGCACAGAGTATTAGCTAAAAAACCAATACTGCGACATCAATTGACATTTGTAGGGTTTCTTTTCCTTTTGAATTGGATTGGCTGGATAGCAGTTAAGGTTTAACTGTTATTAAGAGTTGGCTTCTTAAGTCACTGTTGCCATTTTTCAGTCATGTCCTATTCAACTGAACACATGTCACTGCTTTGTTTTTGTTTCACAAAGCTGCACCACTTCCAGGCTAGGCAGATGGTTGGCCACCTTGTTGCAGAATCTGTGCTTTGAGGAGCATTGTTCCACATTTCTTTAGCATTTGGGTTAGCTCAAGAAATCAGATGATTTGGTACCCTTCTGAAAATTGATGCTACCTCTGCTATCATTCCAGCTGCAAAGAGGTATATTCCTTGCAATCACTGTAAAATGTGAAGGTTGATTATGTACCTGCTTTTGACTTCTCTGCCATAATTTGGGCACTCTACCCTGAACATACTTGATCTCATCTGCTTTTGGAAGCTAAATAGGATCCGGTGTAGTTAGCACTTGGAGGGAAACTGCCTGGGATTACTTGGGAAGACTAAGAACAAGTCCTGTCTGAAACCATGGCGAATCAATACTCATCAGAGTTGACAATGCCTGGCTAGGTGGGCTGAGTGTAATGCGGCCCCTGTGTCCCAAATGGGTGTCTGCTTGCCAGTGTAAACCAGCTTCCCTGTCTCATACTTGATGCTCCGTGGGGTGTTCCACTTTTCCCGTGTGAACCTGTAGTTGCAAGGGAAGGACATACGACTGTTCACTTAGATCTTTTTGATAGTAGACACAGTTCACTGTGTTCTCAGCTCCTGTTTTGAATAGTTGTGCCTTGGAATGGCCACACAGCTGCTGAAGAGAAGCCTGGGTTGTCATGGTTCCAGGAGCTGTTTCTATTTCTCATTCCCCTTCCCTTTTTGGTGACATCCAGCCCCCTCTTTAAAAAAAAACCCCACTTCCCATACAAAGGAGAGGGTGGCTCCTGTGGGGAGATTGGAACAAGCTGCTCTTTTTAAGAAAAAGAAGAAAGAGAATCTGTGGAGGACAGTTTTGATCTACACAGAATTCCCTCATTTTGAATAGGTGGAGAGTGGGTGAGGATGAGCTTTTGTGGTGCATTCGAATATTCATTTTTTGGGATCTAGAAGAGACCCAGTCTTTTTGTTTCTCTCCTTTGTTTTAGTTCAGCTTTATAGCTGCTGAGGAGCACTGTGCTTTTGGATGCTTTCTCTGATGTGTTTGTCCTTATTTTTTCTCCTTATTTTTCCTTTCCCATTTATCTTGGAGAATAATTCCCATACTGAGAGCACAGTCTTCTAATTGAGCCTTTTGGGTGCTCTGTGATTACTTCTTCTGGTCCTTGCCGGCAGTTAATATCTTGACAGCTCAGCATCTCCGTGCTGCTTTTGGCTCTCTTAGTGACCTTCAAAGCTTCTGTGGCTGTTGAGCTGTATTGCCAGAAAGGAGAAATCTTGGGATCATGAGAGCCATGGGCTGTTTATACTGCACTGGGCAGACAAAAAAGCAATTCCGCAATTTTAAACCCCACAAAAGAAGGCAGTGCAAATGCTGAATGTCTGCTGTCTGCTAGAACCCACATGATGAATGAACAGGAACCCTCAATTGTATGTGTCCATATATAAATAGGTACCCATAAAATTCTATACAGTACAGTTGAGTTGAAATGCAAGACAGAGATACTGTGAACTATAAGGGATGGCATGCACAAAATGTGTGGGTTTTTCCTGCACAGAAGCATTATTTTTTTTCTTTTTTCCCCTATGGGATTGTAGATTTGTGTCTATAGTCAACTCTCTCTCTCTCTCTCTCTCTCTCTCTCTCTCTCTCACGCACACACACACAACTTTATACGACTGGTAAAAATAACTTTAGTCCTGGACATTAAACCCCACATGAAAGTGATTTTATCTTTAAGAGGTCATAGGATTCTTCTTTGTTTTGTTTTGTTTTTAATTACCAAAAATGAACATGTGTGTTTGTGGAGCTTTAATTGCAAAATTTGAATTGCATTTTGGGGGGAAAATCTGTCTGATTAAATGGAAGCATAATTTCAATTGACCCAAAGGTTCTAACCACATAGCCGATTTCACCACTGATGCTCTAATTTTAATAATATGTTGCTAAATATCATGGGTTAAATCTACCCAAGGATGGTTTTGTGGTCAAACGAAACAGACTAAATTGGAAGATCTTAGTATCATGATTCTGAAAGGCCTGCTGTCTTTCATTTTAAGAGCATTCCTTGAAATATGTGGGAGCCATAATTGTGTGTGTCTTGCTAGCTTACTGTATTATACTTTTTAGTCTTCCCTTTTGCTTCCATTTCCTACTTTGCTGATGATTTCCATTTGTTAATTATGCTGTGCAGAAAGCTGGTAACTAAAAGTGTTCACAAATCATCATCCTGTTTTTGAAAGTGGAGCATTCTGTTCTGACTGGCCAGAAAGTATTTTTGGTGCTAGAGTGGAAAATGCAGTGTCTTCCTCCACTGTCTTCCGCTGGGACATTATCTTATACATTGAAATAAATGAGGGGTGCACAAAGGCAATATCAATGGTAGTTTCAGCATGTCACTCCCTTGCTACCCTTAATGTCCATAATTCTCCAGTGTTCCCTTTCCGTGTACTTGTGGCTTCTTCATTTGTTCCTTAGATCTTTCTCCACCTTAATCCATGACTGTATTTGTTGTCATTTCTTTTTACATGAAGAGCCATCAGTGTCTCCATCTTTGTTCAAAAAGAGAATCTCAGTTTTGAGTTTTGAGAGGTAGACAGTGAGCGTTTTTGTTATGGGAGACATAAAATACAGTGCTCCCAGTTCAAATTTGGTGTGGCTTAGGTAGGGTGTAGGACCTATGTGTCAAGAGGGTTAATCCAAAGGGACTAGTTAATAGTGGTACACAGTGTCCTGTTCACTAACCATCCTTATGTCACCAGCTACCACTCCTGTGAACCCTGCCATTAGCTGTTCAAGCAGATGATTTATGAAGGATTATTTGTATTGCACTCGCTAATGCTTTCTAATAGCAAACTTTTAATTAAAAAGAAAGTCTTTCTGGAAGCAGTCTCAGCAGCTGCAGCAAAAATTCTCCACGTTTTAATATAATTAGGAAAAGGCTGGGGGTAGGAAGCTAAGCTGCCCTTGACAGTTGTATCTCTGCATTTAACTCCTACTGGGAACCTGCATCATGGTATTTTATAAGTGAGAGTGGCAATGGATTGCTGCTCAACCTGTTGTTGAAGAAGTGGTGGGGCAGTTCCCAGCCTTTCCATGTGTGTTCTAGCTCTTTTGGGATAATGAGCAGTTGGGAGAAAATGGTGAGTGGGTGGCATCCATCTGTTTCAATTTATGTATCAGTTGCATTGCTGCAGATGATCACATTTGCTTTGCCTTCTGTCAGGCTGTGTGTATTCTATATTTGTTGTGATAATATAACCTTAATGCTGATTGTAGTATTTTGGGGAGGGAGGGAAACAAGTTGGAGCAATCATTCTCATTGTATTTCTTTTATCACCACTTATTTTGCTACTGAGTTCAGTAGGGTAGCTACCTCCCTTCACCCCCCAGCTATAGTGGTGGCAGCGAGAGAACCATTAATGATACTCTGTGAGATGCAGATGCTTCCTAATGGCTGCCTGGCATATGCCCAGAGATGAGGTTAATGTTGCTGACTCTGGGTACCTGGCATTTATTCAGAGTGTCTCGTTGCAAAAGGATTCCCCAGAGTAATTTGGAGGCTGCAGCACATAAGTCTTCTTTTAAACCAGAAAAGAATGCTAGAGTTACTGCACAAAGGATTTGAGATGCCCATTGCAAGAATGCCTTTGGCTGTGCATATCATCACTTGTAGTTTCACTTAACCCAAATGTTTCAGAGAGACTGCAGTACTACTAAAATCTGGGGCATGTGACAGAGACTTCTTGAACTTCAAGGTTGGATTTGTAAGAATTAGAAGAGGACACATTGAAACTAAGGTGGAGATAACAGAGGAATATTTGAGATGGAAGCAGGTTATCAGGCCTTGTTCTAATTGAGCAATAACAGAGTACATAATGAGCATACTAAATGGGGTTTATTTTATTGCTTATAGTATGGTTTCATTCTCCTGTGGCTCAAATACAGTTAAAAGCACTAACATTTCAGGAAGCCAAAGGTATGTCTGCCCTTTGCATGAATAAATAACCTTTACCAAGTCAAAAGGTCCCTTTGGCTGTTTGTCAGGGATTGCTTCCAAAGGGGTCAGGCGAGTTTGCTGGAGCAGAGTGGGGATAGATGGTGATGACTGGTTTGGATCATGTTGCCTGATACAGGAAATATTACCCGTAGTCTTAACTGGCTTTGCTTATTTTCAATAAATGTTTCACAAAGCCAGAATTGGCTTCATAATACCATGGTGTCATCCTGTTCATTGGATTATTCATGTTACTACACAAGAGCTGCATCCACACTGCAGAAATAATCCAGTTTGATCCCACTTTAACTGCCATGGCTCATTGCTATGCAATTCTGTAAAATGTAGACATTTAGCCTTCTCTGTCAGAGAGCTTGGGTGCCACAACAAACTACAATTTCTGCAGTGCAGATGCAGCCAACATTTTTTGTTTTTGCTTTCTCCTACATTTTATTTATACCAGTTCAAAAAAAGTTACAAATAAAGAACATGGTGGTGGTGGTAGTGTCTACCTTCAATGTACGGTGACCCTAAGGCGAACCTATACAATGTTCTTCTGGAGTTGAGAGTATGTGACTCAGTCACCCAGTAGGTTTCCATGACTGAGTGGGGAATGGAATCCAATGCTCAATCCACTGCACTATGCTGGCTTTCAAGTTAACATACCTCACCTGAAATGTATACTTTCGGATTTCACAAAATCCTCATATATTAGAACTAAAGTATTATCTGAATGTTGTAAACCTCATATTATAGGAAAGGACCGTAGACATGTATTTAAAATTTAAATTATAGCTTTCACAGGATTGCTGAAAGAAAACCATGAAATGAATTTGAAACAAGTCAGCTTGGGTCCTCCCCGCAAAAAAACTTCTTTCAGTCTTCTCATTTTGGCCATTCTGCACATTTTCATGAGCTAGTGTTTCTAAGTAAGAAGGTTGGAAGTTCACTACTTGCTTACCATAATTTTGGTGGCCAGAGAAAGGTTCCATAACATCTTGAGATGTTCTGCATGTATGGTCTCTTCAAAGTAAACTCATATAGTTAATGGATATAATAGCACTTCATATCTAACTTTTGTGTTCCAAGGAATAAAGAACTTTCTTCCAGCTAACAGCAGCTTGCCCACATTCAGACATGTTCAGATATTGAAGAAATTTGCATTGAGCATGAATGCTTATATGTGTTACAGTCTTTCCTCTAGCAAGCTCAAAATGGTACATGGGTTTTCCACTCCATCCTTTATCCTCATTGCAACCCTGTGAGGTCCATCAGGCTGAGAGGGAATGACTAGACTAAGGTCACCCAGTGAGTTTCACAGCTTACTGAAGCTCCCTGTTCTAAATATCAACTCTATCCCACACTTCCCAACCTTTATTTTCCAAGGAGTATAGAACAAACACATACTTTCATTGGTTGCTCCTGGCTATAATTCTGTAGCCATCCATTTAATCCCTTATAGTCATTTTAGGAAATGGTAAGAGAGAGACTAAAAATAAATGTCTCAAACATTTTACTCACTGGAAGGGACTCCAGTCTCTCAGTAAGTTTGATGTCTCTAGCTATATGTTTCTTTCTATAATGGTGTACAAGTCTTACAGATACAGCTGCACCATCAGATAAAAGCATTATCTGGCAGTTATATTTTCATAATAAAATGCATAAACTCTGGCACAAAACTTGCCCCTTTCACAATTGCTGTAAAATGAGCTGAGTGGTTAACTACAACCCCTAAATCGCTTTCCTAGATAGTATTGGTAGTATTGGCGCATATGTCAATTTGTAATCATTTTCATCATTTAGTATGTTCATCCACTTTGGAGAGTCCTTTTGAAAGTTCTCCAGGCTGACCTTTCTGCGGTTGGAACAAGTTTTTCTTTAGTGAGGAATGCTTATTCTCTGCTCCTATTGAATTGTGGCCATGGTTGTAAATATTGTATATACTTGACTATAAGTCAACTTCATGTATAAATTGAAGGCCAAAATTATGGATTTTAACCCATGGATAGTTGAGGGTAAAACTTAGGGGCATGTAACAAAGGATCTAAATGATGAAGCAAAGGAAAACAATGCCAAAGAACTTAAAAAATTCCAATAGACATAACTGTTTGTGCTCACACTAAAGCCTGTATGGATAAGAGAATAGAGAGAAGCCAATGCTTCCAGGATATATAATAGTCTTCCCTGTCACCAGGGGATAGTTCCTGCTTTGTTTTTTGTTAATAAGAGTTAAGGTACAATACTTACATTTACCTGTGGATAAGTTGACTAAGGGTTTTTTGGGGGGGATCAATTTTTTGACTTAAATTTCTAGACTTATACATGAATGTATACAGTAATTCTTAAAATACCATTGTTGTTCCTGTGAAATTGTGGAAAATAGTCTCTTGTGATGTTCTTCTACATATGCTGCTGTATAGCATTGCAACAGGCACTCCTTCACCCAGATGTAATGGACATATTCCTATTTGAATAGGACGCGCAGGTAACCTTTATGCTCAGGATCTCTTTGGGAAAGTTTTCTACACTTTTATTAACCAAAGAAAGCAGAAATTACTATATAGGTACCAGAAACAAGGAAATAAATAAAAAGACATATGCCTTTATTTCATTTTCAGCCATCATTTTAAATCTGTAAATTTAAAAAAATTTTTTTTAATGAAAATTGTAAAATAAGTGTAAAGTTAACTGGCAGTTTCAGCAGATGGTCAGAATGTTAAAAAGCAAGGAACTGATTAATTCTGGGTAAATATCCATTAGCAGAAGGCTTTCTGATGTCATTTGGGTTTTAATTTAATATTGTCTTACTGGAAAGAGGATTCAGGGCAAGAAGGTCTGCAGCAATAAAACACACAAGAGCAAGAGTAGTGTAACCTGTTGTAAGTCCACAGTGCAGAAATGCTCTCAGGATTAACACTGCATTAGTTCAGCATGCCAAAGAAGATAAAATAATAAATGTCTTGATAAAACTGCAGGAGTATTAAAAGGACTTCATATACATTTTCAGCAAATCTCCTGACAGTCCTGCAAGGTTGGTCAGTCTTTTTAACTTTAAGATGATTCTGAGGTTTGCCTCTGCTCACATATTGAATTCATAATGGAGGTAAGACTTCCAGTAGGTCTTCAGACTGTGTTTCACTTAGCTATTCTGTTACACGTTCTCCGAAAGAGATGAACAAACATTCAGGAAGGAAGTTATGATATGGGTCTTTACACAACTTCCCTTTCCCTGCCACAGTGTTTGTCTGCCTTTCTCTCTCTCTCGCTCCCCTTTTCTAACACTGGTTTTACTTTTTCATGTTCATGTTTGCTTTTGGTGCACTATAGTCAATCAGGACAGTTGGTGTGTTTAGTTAATTTTTAGTAAGCTAAAAAAAAACTTAATTAGGTTTACATTGCAAGATGATTTTAAAAATGATTATGTTTGTATTAAATTTCTAGTTAAGTTCAAGTGAAAATCCTGCACTATCAGACTGAAGCTGTGATTTTTTCCTTCCCATCCCCCCCCCCCCCCCCTTGTTTTTTGGTCTTTACGTCCCATGGATTTCAAGTGTTTCTGCAACTTTCTGATGTCTCCCAGAATGTATAGATATAAGAAGTTTCTGGCTTCAGTAATATAGATTATCATGTTTAGAAATAGGATGGAGGGGATGGGGGAAATCAGTTACTGAGACTGATGAGTTCAAGAGTTCTATGCCACCAGTACTGCTCTTGAGGTTTGAATCTTGTGCCTAAAAAGGGTAATTGAAGGACTGGCAAAAAGCAAGAAAGTATTTTTCAGAAATCCAACAGAACTGGGATCTAAGTAAAGAAACACCTGTGAAATGTAAAGTTTATTAAAAAAATAAAATAAAACAAAAGTATTGAGTTGTCCCTTTCGTTAAAAAAATTGTAACTGAATTAATAACTTAATTGATTTTATTAGTTAGTTGATATCATTAACCAGTAGACTACCTTATTAATTGAAGTGGGGGTGACTCACAAATAGATGTTTCACTTTCCTTCCTTGGACATTGAAAAAGTGATATTCCTGCACATTCCTTTCTGTGTCAACCCTACCTTTAGTAGTATGTCCCCTACCTTTAGTAGTATTAGTTGCAGCTGTAGTTGTTAACTGCCTTCAAGTCACCTTCGACCAATGATGACCTTATGAACGAAAGACCTCCAAGTCACCCTATTCTCAACTGCCCTGCTCAGCTTTTGCAGATTCATGGCTGTTGCCTTCCTTTTAGGATACTCCAATATGTGGCTTAATTTTGCAGTTTATCACACTAGGGAGATCCAAAAAAAAAAACCCCACCGCACATGTGGGAGGTTCATCAGACAATGTTGCAGTTAAAGTGAAATAACGTGAAGTTAAACCAAATGCAAGGCAGAGAGAACTGGATCTTCCTGGAAATAAAAAGCTGCCGGTTTTCTTTGCTTTACTTCCAGTTTAACTTCATGTTACTTCATTTTGGGGGTCATTATGTGTGATAAGCTTCCCACATTTGTGGTTTTTTTTTTAAAAAAATCGAATCTAGTTTAAATCCCATTTTACCACACACCGGAACGGCAACAATGGTGCCAGATGTTCCAATTCCATTCCTGATCCGTTCCAGAGGAGGGAATTTTCGGGAACACCTCTGAACAGTTCCCAAAAATCGCCTCCTCTGAGATGGATCAGGAACGGAATGGAAACGTCTGGTGGCAGCAGTGTTCCGGCGTGCAGTAAAATGCATCCTTGGCCCTCTTCCGTTCCCATCCCACTCCCTTTCGTTCCACCCCCATCATGTCCCTGGGGGCAATGCAATAAGCTTATATGTCTCACTCACTTTTACATGGAACCTAATCCAGATTCTACATTTCTCTTGACCTTTGAAGTCCTAGCATCCCCATCTTGCCTTGCTCAAGCAAGTGTCAGAAATCAGCAGTTACTTGAGCAGAGAGTAACAGGACCTATATACTTTGCTGGCTTGCTCTGACTATGACAGAAATGCAAAGTTTTCTCTTCTTTCTGAATTTCCATTTTCATTCTCCCTTTGTGCTGACCTTTGCATTAGTCTTGTGCCTCCACTTCTTCTGTGCTACCATGCAACCTATTTTTAGCCCCATGTTACAGACAGTGACAGTTGAAGGGGGAAATTGATTGAGGTTACTGGGGGGGGGTTTCAAGGGGGTTTGGGTGTTAGTTAGTAAGGTGCAAGTGATAATAGCTTTGATAATGTGGGCACAGTGATCAGCAGCATGGCACTGGGGAGGGAGGTTTTAGACTTCCCATCATATCATTTTCCTCATTTAAATTGTTCATGTTGGTGGTGGTATATGCCTTCAAGTCATTTCTGACTTATGTCACTATTTGCAGTACAAAGGGAAATGTATAATTATCATAGTGGCTTTGGAAAATAACAGGGAAATAGTACAGTGGAAGGGGGGACCCTCCCTCATCCCTGATAAGAGTGAGAGAAACAAAAGGACTCAAGAGAGCCTTGGTGATGGGTTCTAGCTTGTTATCCACTTAGGGGCTTGACAGACTGCACCAAAGGGGTGGCCAGTAGCTGCCCTTTCCCTAGCTGGATCAGTGCCACAGCTATCTCACACCACAGCTCCGATCCGGCCTTTTGAGGGCGCAAAAAGGAGGCACAAAAAAGCGGCTCCTTTGCGTCCTCAAAAGGGCGCCATAGCTACCGTGGCACAGATATATGGTGCTCCTTTGGGGCTGCGTCACTTGAACACAGCACCAGAGGCTTGCCATGACACTGCGTGCTGTCTGGAGAGGTGCATGGCATCAGGATGCCCTGGGGGGCGGAGTTGGGCATGTATCATCAGAACACTACGTCCCGACTCTGCCCCCAGGCTGGCCTTTCAGGCCGGTCTGTAAAGATCCTTAATGTCCTAAGATTGTATCATGTGATCCAAGTCTAATCCCTATCAGCCTATAAACTTGAAAACCAGCATGGTGTAATGGTTTGAGCTTTGGACTATAACCCACTGGGTGACCTTCAGTGAGTCACACTCTCCTGTGATAAGGTCGCCATAAGTCAGAAACAACTTGAAGGCATGCAACAACAACTGTTGCTTTCTTAGTCTTGGCTTCCCATATAAAATATGGCAAGTTTCTTAACATCCTTAGTAAACCATAAGTTGTTTAGTATGTACATGACTTTTGAATACTATTAAGAGGGGCATCTCAAGCTATCTAACTTGGCAGGGAGCACCAGCTGATGGCACCAGCACCACTCCATGGACCATCACTTTGAGTAGCACTGTTCTAAAGAACTACCTGAGCCCTTGTGGTTTAGTAGTTATTATTAACCTAGTAGCAATTTTCTATAGCAGCAATGCATAATGGAAGGATAAAGCTATTAAAGAAGCAACAACAACTGCTTGGTTTTAGAAAGGGGAGACTCCCACTAGGGCAGCCTCCCAAAAGCTTTGGTGCTGGTTTTCCATTGGTGTTGGCCTAGATCTCAAGGGTTTAAATTTTGCCTCTCTTGCCTTGTTCCTGAGTCTCTTGATTCTATCTCTCTTTGTTGTTTTTAGTGCGGCTCCATGAGAGTATTTCAGAAGAAGGTTTCCACTACCTCGTCTTCGATCTGTAAGTGTTTTCTATTTGGCTTTGATCCTTCATCACTGACACAAATGTGTGGGTTGTAGAAAGAGTTGCTAAATAAAACATGTTTTTGGAATTGTTCTGCTTTCTCCTTCCATTCTGTTCTTTCAACCCTCTCTGCATAGCAGTATCAGTCGATATGCTCAGGGCTATGTCTTTTAAATTCAAAGCAAAACAAAAATAAAGTTACCTAAATCTTATACAAGAAATGCTGAATTCTGTAGCCTGTATAAATTACATATCAAGATCTGTCTAATTTCTCTTGTTTTGCTTATCTTTTATAATGTTTACCATCTGCCTCCTTTTATAGACTGAAAAAAAATCTTCATGTCATTCTTCCTGTTCCTAAACATCGACATATTTGCAGAAACTGAAATTTATTTTTTCCGTTTCCTACAGCCATCTGCGTAGGCTACATTTTAGGTGGCTTTCCAGACCACATTCGTACAATGTCACTGTGTTTCTTGGATAACACTGGCTTTCAGTTGAAATCAAAAACTTTTGCCTACAATGAGAAGGAATAGCTGGCAATTTCAGCCAAGCAAAATATCTCAACTTGGCTTAAAACTGAAAGTATACACCAAGAAATACATTATTTATTTTATTTTTTGCTATAATATGGCCTCTGGATTGTTTTTAATTCATTTTTACTTTATGCATCTTCTATCAAGCAGTCTCAACAGCTGTTCTTAGCACTTGAACTTCTCTTATGTGTGAGTTAAATCTTTTTCAATATTTCTTTTTAAAGGAAAGTCTGATGAAGTGGAATCTTCTAAGTCTTTTCAGCTGGAGGTTTGATTTCTGAGTGTGGATGTTTTTATCCTCATATCTTGCATTTGGTTTCAGGGTCACCGGTGGGGAACTCTTTGAAGATATTGTTGCCAGGGAATACTACAGTGAAGCTGATGCCAGGTAATAAAATGTACCCTGAAATGCCTTATGATTTGGATTGGCCACATTGGGTTTTGCTCATTTTTTCTGGAGTTGAGAATTGTAAACTATGTATTTTCATTGCACACCCTATTAAATGCAGCTTACCCTGTACCATTTTCCCCTAATTTGCCCCTGTTTCCAAGCCAGGAGTGAGAATCACAAGCCCCTCCAAATTATATTGGACTGTAACTCCCAGCATCTCTCACCATTAGCTACCCTGACTAAAGATGCTGGGATTGGAAGTCCAGCGACATCTGGAGGTCTGCATGCTTCCCATCCCTGCCTTAAGAGAAGTGAATGCTTTGGTGTTCTTTAGTTTGAATTTCTATCACTTTATCAGTAGCCTCAAACCTTTACTACCACATGATTGATTTCTTTTTAGAAGATATACTGTGGCTGTTGCATTTTCTGTATCTACACTTCTGCTATGAAATTGGCAAGGTTCACAGTTGCTTGCATAAAACAAATCTAAGAGCACTTCACAAAGCAGCCAAAAAGCATTGAGGTGTTCAGCATGGCAAAGTGTAGTTTAAATGAGAAGTAAACCTACCTTTCTAACAAGCCTTATCTTTGCTTTGTGGCTTTTCCACCTTAACCTGTGCAGACTTCTCCCTCACCTGGATTCTGGGACTCATTGATATGTCACTAATGTAACATTTCTAGAAAGGTGCAGCAGAATACTGGTCGAAAGGAATCGAAAGTCAGATCAATTCACGTATCCCTCCTCTCCCCTCCCCTCCCTGCAAAACTGAATAAACTGAGTAACAGAGTAATCTGCAGTCATGATCAAAGTAGGTTGCAGTTGCAGAAGAGCAGTTGTACCACACTGTAGTATTAGCAGAGCTTCTAAGTTCTGATGATTTATAGATTTCCTTCAAATCCTATCAAGTAAGCAAGCAGTTCATGTGCAGTGGTGACTTCAAGAAATGGGAAATGCCATCGAAATGATAAAACAGGTGGTAGTCTTTATAGTGAGAGAGAATGCAGTCAGTAAGTTCTGCTAAATATGTGTGAATGAGAGGAAGATCTGGCTGTGACTTTAATGGCCAAGGAAAGGTGTCAGCTTACTAAAGGAAGCTCAGTTATTTCCTTTTTTCTGTAGACACAGCTCTATGGGACATGCCAGAATCCATGCTCACTGTCCCCCTTTCTTGGCTTCATTGTGAACTATTTGGAGGAAAATCCTCCATTCTACCAATTGTACATCTGCGTCAGTTGGAAGGAATCTGACAGTAAAAGGGGCAAAGATTTCAGTGTATCAGGCTACTTATGTGAAAGCAGTCTATCCCAGACTTGTATTTTACTCCAGAGTGGGTTTTTTTAAAAAGAGCTGATAACCACCTTTGTACCCCTTCCACCCTCCAGTGACTTGTTGGGGAGTAAGGAGGAAAAAGGAAGTCAGATGCCTTAGGCTTTGAGGGTGGAGAGAATGAATTCATGCTAATGTCCCTAGCTGACCATTTTCTACACTGACTTATCTCTTCTCCCACTTGGACAGGTCTAACATTGCCCTGCTTGACTCATTGCTAGCTTGTCCCCCAGCTGCATAGAGCTGCATTCCAGAGCAGTCTGAGAGAGTGAGCAAGTGAGAGTGGAGTTTGTGCCAATCTGACCTTCCCTGGGACTCATTGCGCTTTTGCCATTTTTGGCCAGAAAGTCTCCTGCTGTGGATTTGGCTCTCTTGTAGTTGTTGTACAGATTTTTCTTTTCTTGTTCTGGGATTGAAGAGATAGTCACAGAGTGGCTTACACTGCCAGCCCCTTTAGTTGGGTGGTGGAGAGTGACATACCTTGTACTTTCCCAGAGTACAGCCTCTGTCCTCAGTACTTAAAAGGAGTACATGCTTCTTGCTTTACCAGCTGGTTTCCTCTGTGTATTCTGCTACATCCGCTATTACCTTCAAGGAATTCTTTTCTTTCAGTCTTTCTCCCAGAGTTGCTATATTTATTGTATGCATTATAGCATTCTTTGTGAGAATAAAAAGGTGGATTTCCTTTTTTGAAAAGAAAAAGAAAAAAAGCAAGTTTGCGATACACATCCCCCTTTCTGCCCTAAGCAAAAGGATTTGTACTCTGATGGAGCTGACCTCTCTGCCTCCTTCAGTGTCAAATTACCATGGGAGGGTTTAAAGCCTGTAGACTTCCCAGGTGTCTTACAGGAGCTGATAAGATGCAAACTCCTTTGTACATCAAATAAACTTTCTTGTGTGCTGTGAGTCTCTTACGTGCCAGCTGCTGTGTCTGCTTCGTTCCAAGTGCCTGGAAACCTCTATCAGGTTGATGAGCTTTCCCAGAAATCTCTATGTGTGTTGCCTTGCACACACGCAGTGTGGGTGTAGTGTTGTCCTGACATGAGAAGTGTAAATGACAAGTTGCTCCGCTTTCTGCAGTATTACTGCAGAAAGAAAGAAATGAAGGCAGCAGATTTTCCCAGAGCTTGCAGGAAGCATACTGAGTGTGTGCTGCTTGAAGATGGAAATAAGGGAGCTAAAAATGCAGGCTAAGTGGGCTTCATACTTAAAAGGTGCCCAACCCCTCTCTGCAGACGCATCATCATTGTAATGTGCTTGCATTTGTTGCTACTAAAAGCTTTCCATCCTGGCAGCTTCCCAGTCTGACTGTTACAGGGGAGGAGGCTGCTTTTTGATTAAAGCATCAATAGAGCCTTGCCAAATGGAGGCCAGTGCAACTTCCCACTCACACTTTTGTGGGGTGTATGGGTCTCTCCTTTGGGGTCCTGTGAGTGAAGTGAAAGCACTGTGGTGTTTCCAAGCACTTCTGAGAAAAAGTGGATTGAAAGGCAAAAAATGATGCTATGATCTACACCATCTAGAATAGCATAGGCACATAAAAGTAGATCCATTTGAAGTGTCTCTTATTTGCTAACAGCATTTTATCTACTATTGAAACTTGAATCTACTGACCTTGTTTTAAGTGTGTGCATTGTCTAATGTGTGGGGAGCCTTGAGAGAGAAGTATATTACATATTCAAGAAATAAATACACTAATGAATAACATTTTCCCTCCTATTCTGCAGCCACTGCATTCACCAGATTTTGGAGAGCGTCAATCATATTCATCAACATGATATTGTACACAGGGACTTAAAGGTAATATTCACTTTCAGGGGAAGTATGTTTTGAGGCTTTGGTTGGTGGAAGTAGAGGCTGAAATCTTATTGATGCATTGTGCCAGAGTAACTACACTGGCATAAGCAGTGGAGGTGGTACTAATGCCCTAGTAACTGACAGTTACACTAATGCAGTGCTTTGAAAGGATTCTGTTAAGAGCCTGAAAGAAGACTGTCACATAGCCTCTCTCTAACTATCGTTATTTGGTTAGCCTTAGGAGGCTCATCTGCATTATTATCTTTGTCCTCAATGATTTTTAATTTAATATGCTTCTCTCCTGCAAATGTTGCCATCACTCATAGAACCATACATTTTCCCATATTAACTCTGTGCTTGTCTTAGGAGTAGTTGTATTCTTTGTATTTGTGCCAGGGCATAACTTTATGTTTCAGCAGACAGCTTGAATTACCTCCAGGACTTGGCAATTATAAATGGTGTGCACACAGGCCATTGTGCATAAGTATGAGCTCAGGTGCAGTAGCAATTTAGATGAGAGGAGGTTCTTTAAAAATTGAAGTAAAATGAGAGTGAAGCCAGTCTTGACAGTGCATCTGTCAAATACATGTCACAGGGGGGGAAAGTGAGTACAGAGTGGATCTGTAAGTGCTGCAGGGATCTGAAGGCAAATGTACTTAGAGCAGAATCAACCTAAACAGAAAAAAAAGGGGGGGTCTGCAGTGCAGGCATATGGTGTTGGAAGCTCCTTCATTTGCCTAGAGAGCCTGGCTGTGAACCATGCCATCTTATTATACCCATAGCATTCTTTATCAGATGCCTGTCGTCCCCCCCCCCCCCCCCCCGCATCCATTATCCATTACATAATAGACCCAGGAATCTGTGAAGGAGAGCTTGTTTTTTGAGAAGATTGGACAGGTTGGTTTTATATTTATATTTTAGTGGGATATCTGATAAAACTGTGGCAATATATTTGAGACTCAAGAAGTGTTTTGTTTTAAATCTTAATAGACATCCTTTATGTATGTGACAAAATTTGTTTGCAAAACATTCCAGTGTAGCTATCAATATCTCATGCCTTTTCCTGGCAATTACTTATTCCAACTTTTGTTCCTGTAACCTGTGTTCCACACCATTCTGAAGTTTAGAAAATATCAAAATATTCAGATCCAAATCTGAATTGCAATTCCAATTGCAATTCTACAGTATGGATTATGTTACTGATTAGACAGATGTTAGGATTGTGACATAACTCTTTGCGGCTATTTTGAGCCTGTTCATAAAGAGGCGTTACAAACCGCCACTTTGTGGCGGTCTGCCGGCGCTGCTCTTTGCTCCGCGAGGGAGTCGGAGCATACAAACCGCGCGACTCCCTCACGGAGCAAAAAATAAGCTCCAAAATGGAGCTTCTTCCTGCGGCGCCATTATGATGTCGCGAGGTGCCCATGGCACACCCGCGACGTCATAACTGCCACGATCCGTCTGGACGCTATGCATCCAAGACGTAAACATGGAGGCGGCCGTGTGGAACAGCCGTTGCCATTTGTCATGGACTGAGTCCGTGATAGGGAAAGGGGCTTCTAGAAGAGACACCCCTTTTTTAAAATGGGACGTCCTGAGGACATCTGAAATGGTGGTCTATAACCGGCCAAAGACTGTTGTCTATACTGTACTATGTTTTAGCAAATACAAAAAAACCCTCCATTCATTTACATTTTTATTACTATCTCTTTATGTAGATGGAGGCAGGTTATTCACACCATAGATTTTTACATTTTTTTAAAAAAAAAGTCTTCACAATGATGAATACTTTATTTTCAGTCCTTATCCAGATGATCCCTCACATGAGAGTTACCTTTATTACAGTAATTTCACATTGGGTTGATGTTTTCATCGAGTTACTTGCTACCAGTCCACTATCACTTTTCAGGACCCCCTTGATGTGAAAGCCCCTTCAAATGTATACAGTCAGCCCTTCTTATACAGGGATTTTTTATGCATGGATTCAAGCGTACATGGTTTGAAAATGTTCAAAAAAAGTATAAATTTCAAATATCAAACCTTGATTTTCCATTTTTTATAAGGGACACCATTTAGCTATGTCATTATATTTAATGGGGCTTGAGTATCCACGGATTTTGTTATCCACGGGCATATTGGAACCAAACCCCAGCGTATAACAAGCGTCCACTGTATATGGAATCCCTCTCCCATTCTGCACCATTTAATGCTTCCTTAAATCAAACCACATTCAAAATTTTATTGCCAGTTCTCCCAAATGGAGAGACTCCTTTGGAATTCCTCTTTGAAAGATCATCTTTGCAATCCCATTTTTGCATTTATTACTCTGAATAATATGGTGCCACCTGCAAACTTGGTCACCCCACTGTTTATATAAACCACTTCTTATACCCCTCCTTTATGATTATGCATTTTTCTCTGCTGCCTGTGTTGCACTGCAACAGAGAATGGTGTGTGTGTATGTCCTTAGTTTGCATGTGGTGAAAACTTGGACCAAATTTCCTCATGAATTTGCTCCTAAATAATTTGCAGTGCACCAGAGTTCCACAGCAGGTAATAAAAGTTCATTGGCAGACGAATCAATGCAGACAAAATTCTCTGCGGGTAAGAGGTTTGAAAACTACTGGCTCACTAGACTATGATCTAGTGAAAGCTGCCAAATGCATTTTGTGGGCTTTTTTCTGTCTTCTTCAGCAGTTGTCTTTTACCACTTAAAATACTTCAGTTTCTCATCTGAAGTGTATGTTCAGTGGGCATCATTCATAGCTTATTCACTCATTAAGAGAAATGTTTTATGCTTGCATTAAATTTTTAAGATCCCCAAGCCTTCAAATTCGGAACGTGAGCCAGCAAACCTCTTATAGTTAGTTACAAAACCAAAAAAATTAAAAGTTTATATTTAATAGGAAAGCTCCCAGGCCTGTTACAGACTGCCAAAATAAAGCTGCTTCGGGTCTCTTTGGAGGCATGCTATTTAAATGATGCATGGGTCCTAAGAGTCCGGAGGTCACGCCAAAGCCACACTCCATTCCTAAGCACTGGAGTGCAGCTTTGGTGCAGCTTCCGGATTCTTAGGATGCATGCATCATTTAAATAGCATACCTCCAAAGAGACCCGAAGCAGCTTTATTTTGGCAGTCTGTAACAGGCCTCAATCATCTTTTTTGGTTCCAAGAAAGATTCAGTGCAGCAGTCTGCTAACCATTAGTTGTGGAAGGTCCTGCAAAATAATAGCAGGGAAGTTTTTTGAAGATTTTCCCTGATACCTCAGTATGATTCTCTAAGAAGTATCGCCTTAACCAAAGAAGTATCTCCTTAACCAAAATACTGTATACTGCCTTCCTATGAATGCATGCTGGATAAGACTGGCATTATCTTAGGTTTTCCTGATCTTGAAACTGAATAGGTAGAATGCCTTAGAAAATAAAATACATATGAAAGTGTAGAGTCAGATCTTGGGCAACATCCAGTCACTAAAGCAACCTGCAAATTTCTAACATGGATGCTGTTGAGATGGAATGGGCTTTACCATAGAACAGCCATTTGCGTGAGTAAAATACTCGTGCAGTGCCATAAACTATTGCAGAATGTGTTTTTTGGAGTGGATTATTGCAAAATAATATAAACACACAGTAAGAATATGCCCTGCCGTGAATGCTGCATCAGGTAAAATTGGTCCAAAATAGAAATGAGCATCATTGTGGTGGCTATTTACCCACCAATCTTATAAAGAGCCCTTCCATTTGACAGTGATGATTTCACAGCTCTGTGAAGGACTTAAAAGCTTTCCATAGTAACTGCTTTTGCATAAAGGTAGAATCCTACTGATGCTATTATTTTTATTTATTTATTTTGCCATCTTTCTCCTGAAAAGGGACTGTGAGGGTTCTCACAGATAAAAACAGTTTAAAACCTTACAGTCAACATTTAAAAGCAATTAAAATCATCTCTCTAAAACAATATGAAATTACATTCCATATACAAAAGGTAAAAAAACATACATAGAACACGCCATATAAATGCTCCTACAGAGCCTGTGAGTTAATAGCCCTTTGTTTTTCCTATGTTGTAAGCTGATACATTTGTCTCCACAGCTATCTCATATTTCCATTAATATGACTCAGATTGATTTTGATGTGTAAAAAGAGGTGTAAAAACTGGACATTAGTCTACATGGGATTATTTGTGGCCATAAACTATTTCTAGAGGGACAATATGAACAAGTGGTATGTCAACTAGGTAGGGAAGAGTGAACAGACGTCATGAGGAAAAACTAGGTAGCTGTGAATTAAGAGCACAAAAGTTCTGGATTTGCACATTAGAGCAAATTCAAATAGCCTTGAAATGCCAAAAAGCTTTAAAAGAAAATACCAAGTTGTGCCGCTTAGAGCTTGAAAAATCCTGTAAGTCATTGGTCTTCCTCGTAAGAGATTTACATTAGTGCTTGTGCATCAGTACTGTGCATGTTTGTGTATAAGTTGGCATTATGTATACATCGAGGGCAGGCTTTGGGAACAGGTTTATGGATTTTGATATGACCTGTGGATAAGTCAAGGGTGCCAATGCTGCCATCACATCCCCACTGCTCCTCTCGCCTCTTGGCACTCCTTTGAGAGGAATCGCCAAAGAGACACACTATCCTTTGAAATCCCAGAGTTTCATCTCATTTCTGTGCAGCTTTATTAGTTAGTCCCCTCTGCATTTGGACCAAGCTCTGCTAGCAAATAATAGCAGAAGTTACCTGCCATTTGTAAAGATAACAGCCCATCCTTAGGCCCAAGTCCTTTATCTGATACCTGATGCTGACTACTGTGTGAGCTCTTTTACTTTGTCATTTGAATTAATTAAGTGTGGTTTTAAAAACAAGACATCCAAGTACAAGAACATAATCACTAATTGAGCCTAAACATTAGATATTGATCCTCATAACTCCTACTGATCATCTGTTTCAGTATCACACTTCAGTCTAATCAGGAACTTGAAATGATGCTTCTGAACATTCTGCCAAAGCATTCTTGCCAGGAATATAAGGATTCTAGTTTTCTCTATCTCAAAGTGGGGGGCAACTACAAATCATATGGCAGTAATAGGAATTGGCATACCTTCTCCTAGTGGAGAAGTGGGTCTATCCAGTGAACTGTTTTCAATGACATTAACCTTTGCCAAGGTAAGGTCATTTTCAAAATTTGTAATTTCAGAGCACAAATGTTTTTGACATGGAAAGAGTGGGATTGCACATTACTAATGCTAATATGGCCATTGTCTTTGGAATGAAGGTGTTTTTATTGGAATGGATCATCAGAGCAACCTCCCACTGAAGTATCATGAGGAACAAATGTATAAAATCAAGACTTGTAAACTACTGTGTAAATGTATTTTTATGTACAGCATTTCTCTTGAATTAACTAAACCGTTATGCTCCATTGCATGATAGGTTCAGCATCTGCTGTTTTGTTTGTTTGTTTTTAATGTTAATCCCCCCTCACACATATGAAATAAGATTGATTAAGTCAATCAGCTGTAATAATCCGTGTGCAGAATTGTGAAATGCATCAGAAGGATGACATGTCTTCAGCTTTGGTATGTGGCATCTAGAGAACCACACAGTAACAAATCTGCTTGTAGCTTGCAAATATCTTCCATGGTATAATAATAATAATAATAGTAATAGTAATAGTAATAGTAATAATAATAATAATAATTATTATTATTATTATTATTATTTATGTTTCCCTGCCTCTCCTAAAGGATCGAAGCGGGGTTACAGACTACTAAAATCAATACATACACTCTAAAAACACAAAATGTTACATCTATACAAACATCAGTAAAATACAACAATCCAACAGCATCCAACATCCAAGGGTAAGACAGAATATCATTGTTGGCAGGCATATTGGTCATGTAGACATCACTCCTTGGGGGGGAATGCTTGGCAAAAGAGTACGGTTTTCAATCTCTTTTTAAATGTTTCCAAAGAGGTCATAAGGCGGAGATAAGGATCTAGTGCTAGTGAAATGGTCTCAGAGAGGACAGTGGGAAATGGACTGATGTCTGTTTCCTGAAAATTGGGAGTGGACGTCACCAGTAACCACTGCTGCTTTCTCTCCCCCACCCCTGTATCTTCGTATTATATAACCATAGAATCATAGAGTCAGAAGAGACCTCAAGGGCCATCAAGTCCAACTCCCTGACATGCAGGAATATACAATCCAAGCACCCCCAACAGATGGCCATCCAGCCTCTGTTTAAAAATCTCCAACGGACAGTCCACCACACTTTTGAGGCAGCGTATTCCACTGTCAAACAGCTCTTCCAGTCAGGACCACTACTTTTTCCTGGTTTGAGTAAGAATCCTATTTTCTGCTTTACAGAGGTGCAAAGGTAACCTATCCAGTGTATTCCATAGTGGTGGTTGAATTTCTAGTTGTTGTTAGAACTGCTGTAAATTTGCAGCATTTTTAATTTCACACTGGTATTTCATACATGTGAAGTTCCCTTTTCACCCTTGAAACAGCTAATTTTTACTTGGAAGAAATAAGATGGGGCAGTTTAAATAATAATTGTGTGGCAATAATATAGTGGTAAAGTTTTTCCTTGACCTGTACTATTTCATGTTCTTGATGGGAGATTGTGTGCTCAAATGATCCAAGGTATAGGGAAAACCTTCTTGCATGTAGAAAGGTAGCATATTGAGAAGACAAAATGTTTTTGCCTCCTGTATTCAAAAATCAACACTTTTGTTCATGCACATATGCTAGCTTACAGTGTTACAGACCAGGAGGAATCTTGCCACTTGATTCTGATTAGAGTACAAACTGGCCCTGAGAGACTGTAACCTACCTAGGCTATACAGGTAAATGTTCTTTACCTTTGCGTTTACCAAACCTGTGCCTTCAAGATTATAACACACACACACACACACACACACACACACACAATATTCTTGATCACAATATAAACCATATAATAGGTAGATGAACTCTAGTCCTTACTGTCTTATAACTGAACTGATGTGTGGCCATCTATCTAACCCTTTATCCAGAAACCTATTTGTTCTGACACTGAGTACACTGTGAGTGTTAGAGGTTGTTCCTGGATATCCAAGGTTTGTCCCAAACGAGGACCCTTTTTCATAATGCTTTGGAGCAACCTCAGAAGCTAGAATGATTGCATTGCATGAGATTTTTAATAATGTGGGGGAGCTGGATAGGTGTTTGCCTAATCTGAAGCTGAAAGGAATACTTTTGGATCTTCTGTTAGTAGGAGATAGGAGGTTGAACGCAGAGCCCTGTTTCTAGATGAATTACATAGGGTGCTTGTTCACATTTTGCATGCTGAGCGGCAAAGGTTTTGGCTTCTTCAGAGTTGAAGTGATGCCAGCCTAGGGCAATGCTTTCTTCAGTAGATTTTGGAGTCCTCTGTTTCTTCTGACTTCTCTGATATCTGCATTGGACTTTTTATTTATTTATTTATTTATTTATTTATTTTGGAACACAGCCATGTCCTAAATAATAAAAAAAAGAGGTGCATAGTGATGGTGGCTATCCTGAGCAACATGGAAGCAGTGGCCTCTGACTAATAAGCCCTTGCAAAGGAAAATTTCCAATAGTCCCTAGCATTGAATCAGTAGACAGCACTGCAGTGACTATGTGAATTTCAGACTGGTTCTCTCTGTTCACCAGTCTGCAGCAGATGGTGTGTGTTCCATGATTTCACCCAAGTCTGGACTATGTGCTGGACAAAGAATGACAACATAAATACTTCATAAAAGAGGAGTTTCTGTCCCAAAATAGGCAAAAACGGGACCTGGTGAGATTTGGACAGGCGTTCATGTGGCAGGGACGGGGTTTCAATGCATTGCATAGCTTCTTACTCCTCCACCTGAGTGGCAAAATTGGTGCAAATTATGCAGATTCATGCTAATAGCGTGGGCTTTCAGCTTTTCTTGGTGCATAATTAGCATTCTCTTGCTACAGAGCTCTGTGCAAATAAATGGATGAATATACATGGTCCTGCATGCTATCTTCTTGTTTACTTGTCCAGGGCCTTCGGGATCTCATGTGATGTTCGCTGGGATTTGTATCACTGCAGCTTGCTATGTTTGCTGCAGTATTATATCTCTACATGGTTGTAGTGTAAGCAAATCTGAAGGAAATGCAGACTCAGTGCCATCTACTGGCAATATCAGGCATTTATAATAGCATGCTTTTGAACAGAGTGGATAAAAAATTTTAAAAATCAGAATTTTTAATTTAAATCTCAGATTTTTTAAAAAAAATAAATGCTTTTTTAGAAAAATATATATCTAAAGATGGTTTTGTATTTAAGATATATTATGGTCCAAAAGTTATTCATCATGAATTTGGGATTAATTTTTAATTGAGTAGTATGAGAATGTATATTCATGCAATGTTTAAAATTTTGGTAAATGAATTCCATTAATCCATCCACAGTGTCACAGTATCATGTTCTTCCAGAGGTTTTTATAAGATTATTTGACAGTTTTTTTTATCTAGAGGATGTTACAACAGATGCTTCATCTTACAGTTCTCAAAACTGTGAATTTGTGTCTGCAGAGATCACAATCCCATTGTACTTTTGCAAATCTGTGTACACAGAATCAACCCCTTACGCATTAAATGCTAAGTATCAAAACATTAAATGAATAGGTTGTTGGAAGACTGAGAGTAGAATAGATCTGCGAAGAAGCTAAGTATGAGGAGTGAGTGTATTTTTATATAACTGTACAACTAATCTGAAACGTTGTTATTCTAAAAATGAAACCTTCATCTGGTTGTAAATATTAAGATTATACCAGCAAGAATTAGTCTTCTGTAACTCTGAGTTGTGTAACATTTGTATTAAGCTTTTAGCAAGGAAGAATGCCCTTTGTGTGTGGGGTGGGGATCACAGGATTATATCAAATCTTTCTGAGTAGTGACTTAAATTGTGATTTAAATGATGATTTATATAAAATTGATTTAAATCAAAACCACCCTGCCTTTGAGGGACAGTACTCTATGGACTAAACTGTATCTTCTGAAAGAGGGGCGAGAAGGAATAGAATTATATACTCTTTTCCTATCAATTAACTGCTAGTTGGATCTTGGTGTAATTGCACATAGGAAACTGGGATTAAAGGATATCTTGACAGGGTGAATTTCAACAGACACCACATGTTTGTAGAAGGAAAATTCTAACCTGATCTTTTCCTTCTTTCTGCTATGTCACCACATACAACTCAGCCTGAGAATTTGCTACTTGCAAGTAAGTGTAAAGGTGCTGCTGTCAAATTGGCCGACTTTGGACTTGCAATTGAAGTGCAGGGAGAACAGCAAGCATGGTTTGGTAAGTGTGTCAAAAAAAGTTCCCTTCCAATTTTCTTCTGTTTCTCCAAGTATACTACAGTGTAGAATTTATTATTTGGATGGGTATGTTTGATGAATAACATTCAATGTCTAATGGACCTAGAGAAGCAACTGCATACTTTTTATCATGAGTAGTTCCACTCACCTTCCTGAATTTTCATCTAGGCTGTGTTATACAATATCTTTCAGGTAGTGTGTAAACTGTCATGTGCATAACAGCTTACATCCATGGTATGTGGATTGTGGGCACTGTTGTCACAGTAATGTTCCACACTAGTTGAGTAGTGTGGATGGCCACCAAAAACCAGCAGACTTGCCCAGCTATTTTGTTACATTAAATTGAAGCCAGATGGTGCCAAAACTGTTTGGCCTTCAAGTCCCACTGGCCATGTTTGTTGGGGGTGGGGTGGGGTGGGAACATACAGTTCGAGTAAGTAATTTTTCCAAGTTGGGAAAATTGGTTGTGGGACTCCTAACTTCAGGGACAATGGCACTACTTGCATAATCACTAGTTCTAGCCTCTGTGCTCTTTCCATTGCATGGAACCCCAAGCCTACCAAGCGAAGACTGGCATGCAGTCATTTATTAGTGCTTTCTTTATTACCTTTTTTTCTCACCATCAAAGTATGGTATCTTGGTGGCTATTTTTTTTTCCTTTTGTCTTAAAGTAAGTTCATCTTCTATTTCTAGCTCAAAGTTCTGTTCGCATATATTGAACATAGTAGCTAGAATATGGAATGACACAAGTTTTCCTGCTCTAAGGGCAATAGGATGCTAAATCGTCTAATTTGTTCTTAAATAATCTAGTGCACTCAGGCCCTTCTCCTTTTTCTGGATGCCCTCATTACTTTCTGGAATTCTCAAAAAGACAAAAGGTTCAAAGTGTTCTGGGGTTTGCATGTGCTTTGTGTAAGAATAATGATTTTGTTTTGAAATGCCAAGTCTTTTCCATGTTACTGTTTTGGCAGGGTTTGCTGGTACTCCAGGCTACCTGTCCCCCGAAGTCTTAAGAAAAGATCCTTATGGAAAGCCAGTGGATATATGGGCATGTGGTAAGACTTTCTAGCATCAGTGAAGGTGATTGGGGTGGGGATTGTTTTGTTTTCTGTAAAATCCAACTTCGTCTTCATAAATTTGTCTGACCTCTTTGGAAGAACAGCCTAAGTAAGTTATCATAACTTCATATAGTAACAAATTCTATTAAGTCAGTTGTTACTTCTTTTTTAAAAAATCACAGCAGAAGTGAATCTGGGTAAGATACAGAAAATTAGCACCACTGTACAGTTGCTGGATATAGAGGAGACCACCACACAAAGCTGTTCCAATATGTTATTGCAGCTTAGAGCTTAAAGTACTTCTGGTTTAGAATCAGAAGGATGTGTAAGAGCTGAAAAGGCCATAAGGATTTTCTTACATCTCATGCATTACTTTTGGAGGGACTCCTTGCTGTTTGTTCCAAATGAATTACAACAGCTTGATAGATCACTGGCATTTGAAGACAGGAAAACACAGGAAAACTGGAGTTGTCCATTGAGCGTGGGAATAATAAAGAACCTATAAAATATTTGATAAAATACCTTGTAGCAATGGGCAGCTGGCTAAATTGGATCTAACTAGTATAACTGTAATTTTTCTTCTTCTGCAGGAGTTATTCTGTACATATTACTAGTGGGTTATCCTCCATTTTGGGATGAAGACCAGCACAAACTATATCAGCAGATCAAAGCAGGAGCCTATGATGTAAGAAAACTCTTCATATGAGTTTATTTCCATAACATTGGCAAAAATAAGCACACTTGAAAATATTATTATGTTTTGTACATATAGTGCAAAGAGGTACGAGGCATATTACTGACCTCCTCTCCTGTAAGTGCTGTTGTGCCTGGTAAAGTGAGGAAGGGATGAGGTGACCCTTTATTGCTCATGCACAGGCAGTCTTAATTAACAGATTTCTCAGCTACAGAGGGTTTTTGTGATTTAAAATTAGCAATCCCCTAGGGTTTGGTGCTACTTGGTGCCTAAGGGCACTCTTAAATTATTTATCATGCAGAGCTGCTTTTCCTTTGTGTTGCTATGGGACGTCACAGCAGTTTGTTCAGCAATTGAGTCTTGTTTTCAGAGAGCCATGATTTTAGCTTCTTCTGTAAAACAGATGCCATAGCACAGCAATCTTACAACTCACATCAAGAATGCTGTTCCTGGGACCTCTGCCTGGTAGCTTTTCCCAGTTCATTGCTTCTCATCAGAGGTTGTGCAGTAGGTGTTACTTTGATCCTACTTTTATGCCCATCTGCAAGTCTGCACTTAATTTCTGTGGAAATTGTTGTAGGACAAGGAAGAAGTCTATGCAATTATTACTTTAGCTTTCCCTAGGGGGGAAATATAGGATGAATCATTTAAATATCAAAAACAAATAGCCAAATGAGTGGCCTTTAAACACTTTAAACTCTAGCATTTTTATTTAGTACTTACAGTTTCATATAAGAGACCATAGTTTAATGGTGGAGCACACTTCTTTCCAGTTAAAAGAATGCAGGTGTAAACAAGAGCCTAGAACAGATTGCCCATCAGATTAGACAACTTCTGTTCTTCTGTTCTCATGAATAGAAACTATGGATGGAAAAATGTTTGAATAATTGGGAGGATAAAAGAGTGGTTCTCAAGAGAATCCTAGCCACAGGAAAACAAACAAACAAAAACCACCCTGAGATCCTGTGCCAAGGAGACGTAGCATACACCAGGTCTCCCCTTTCTCAACCCCTTCCTGCACACTTCTGACATGACCATCACAAGGGTAGTGGGAGCAACCAAGTATATTGTAGTTTATGTTCTGATAGCCAGATATACAATGATGATTTCATGTTCTGCGGCCACTACAGGACTCAGGATCCTGGAGAGTGCCTGCTTCATCATATTTCCAGCTATCAGAACATAGCAGAACAGTGCTTAGTTGCCCAATGGCTGCTATATGGCACAAGAAACAGTGAGTCAGGTGGAACACTTGGATAATTTGGAAACCAATTTTCATTCCCCTGAGAGCATCTTTGAAAATTGCAATTTTTGAAAACATTTTTGCAGTAGGGAGAGCACTGAATAAATTATTTTCCCCTTCAGGGACAAAATTAACTAAAAGATTTGTAATATGTTGTACAAAGCTGGTTTTTTAAAATGTATTTGCAATTTTGCAGACCTGATCATCTTGTAAGAAGAGAGATGAGTTAAAGAGACTTGTTTTCCTAGTCTCATACTGTATTAGCTGAGCTGATCAGCAGACAGTGAACTGATCAATAGTATTCCCACTAGTTAAGTCAGAGGAAGCCACCAAAGTACATAAACAGGTAAAGGGCATTCCAGTCGCCTCTCTCCCTCTTTTAGTTTCCTTCTCCAGAGTGGGATACCGTGACTCCTGAAGCAAAGAACTTAATCAACCAGATGCTGACGATAAACCCTGCAAAACGTATCACGGCCGATCAAGCTCTTAAACACCCATGGGTCTGTGTAAGTATTCCTTCTCACTAACTCCATCCGAATATTAAAAGGTTTGCTGTCTTGCATGTCCCAGCAGACTCCATGCTATAACACAAGGGGATTGGATCCCATCTAGGCCCCACAGAAGGGCTGAGCGAAAATCTGAGGGTGGGGTGTTTTTTTGAATGCCCAGCCCAGTTTTACTTATCACTTCTTTTCTGTGAGGGATGTGTGTGTGTGAAGAGAAAGTGAAGTCAAAAGAAGGAGACCAATGCTGTCTTTTTTTCTCTCTCCAGCAACGATCCACTGTGGCCTCTATGATGCACAGGCAGGAGACTGTGGAATGCTTGAGAAAGTTCAATGCCAGGAGGAAGCTGAAGGTATATTTGACTGGAATATAGTCTTATGTTTCTCCAACTTGAAATTATGGGGGTTGGCAATGATGCATGTTGCTGTATTGGCACAAACATTGGGCTTCATGTTCATTTTGGGAGTGCTTGTTGCCAAGGTGTTTTCCTGCAGATTTGATTTTTGGCATCCACTGCAGTTTAGATAGATTCGGGATGGCCCTCTGGTTTGCTGAGCACACCAGAGATGAAAAATGCCAATGACATGAAAAGTACAGGGTAATACTTTTATTCTGGAAATAAATAGTAGCTTAACCGGCTTTTCTTAAATCTAGTAAACTTGCACTAGAATGAAGTACAGGTCCCTGTAAACTTGTGTGTCCTTTATCATGATGAAGGGTGCCCACCCCTTGAAAAGCTTTGTATCCTATAAGGATATGCCACCTGTCCAGTGAGTGGGCTGGGCAAGACTTTCAATTCTCTCTCTTTTCAGGGTGCCATCCTCACAACTATGCTTGTGTCTCGGAATTTTTCAGGTAAGTATTCCCTTCTCTCTTCTCCACCTCTCCCTCCTCTGTTTTCATATGGGCCAAGATATATGTGTTAATCAAATATTAGAGTGTGAATCATAGTTGTCATGCCTTGGCTGTAGGAGCAATTTATGTGTATCCATTTGGGAGATTTTCTGTTATCACTGTAACTTGGGGTTAGAAAGATACTGCAATGACCTACTTGAGAACTGGGTCATCTGTAAGAGTACTCTTGAGATGGACACACTCAGCATCCTTGAGTTTTCTATTAGGAACTTAGTTTTTTATGCATTGTGGTAGCAGGCTGGTTTCTTTCACCTCAAAAATGATAGCATAGTTCCAAGCAAGAACAAGATTCATTGCTGAAAATGGAATGAAAACTCTCTCAAATCCCATTATAGAACATCCTTAAAGGATCCAAGCTGCTGGTGCTCCTTTTTATTTCTGGGGTCTTTGAATTAGTTTGTCTCACAATATGCAGCTGGGCTGTGCTTTTTATTAAAATAAAGGTATCTAGGCATTGCATTGGAAAAACCTTTGGAGGAACAGTCACCACTCAGGCTCTTTATGGTGAGCAGTTGACAGTCTGGGAAGGTGGGCAGCCCCTCCTCTTAGTATCTAAGCAGCTTGACTCTGCTTGTAGCCAAGAGACAGTTTTATCCCAGATGCCCTCAGATTGCCCTCTGCTACATCAATGAATGGGGTTTTACAGGTAACAGGAATGTCCCTTTCTGAAAAGCATGTGAGTCCATTTTGGAGTCCATTATGTTATAATCACCAAAGTTATTTGCTATCCAAATACTGCTTCCTGAGGTGAGGATTCTCTCCATGTGATTGGTGTTGTTTGATTGGTGTTGTTATTTTTGCAATGCTGACTCTCTTGGCCTGCTTAGAAGAACTTAGCACTTGTACTGTAGTACATAATCTTGGAAAACACACACAGTGCCTTTTCCCCTGTGTCAGAGATAAATGTGAAATTTGCAAAGGAAAATGGAATCTGTTCCTTATGAAATGTTTTCTTGACTTTTAACTTTTACTTATAGATATTTTTGAGAGAGTAGGATTTCTGAGTAACAGGTAAAGTCTTCATCAGGTACTCTTGTACAGGTGGTTCATGCATCAATTTTATAGGCAATTTCTTTAAGAAGATGTGAAACCATCTTGTCTTATTCAGGATTTGTATCTGTCAGGTGCTTAATCAGGGGAGGAAGATAACAGTAAATACTGGTATATTTTAAAAGGAACATGTTTAGCTTCCCTGAGGATGTCAGGCTCACTACATAGTTTTTCATGTGTACATTTTGAGTAAATTTGGGATGGAGAACCTGTGGCCCCTTTGGATTCTGTTATACTCATTACCCATCTGACAGGCTACCCAGCAGGGAAGGATAATGAGAACTGCAATTTATCAACATCAGGAAAGCCACATCTTCTCCACCTCTCAGCAATATTTTACATTTAGAAGACCAGATTTTTCTGACAGTGTAACTGTTAGTATTTTCATTAGCAGCAATTTTTTTACTGCAAAGTGCCTAGTAGCAGGCACTAATATAATGTAAAATATAGCTTCATAGAATCATATTTTTTCTTCTCCTTGTATATTCCCTAAGAAAGAGACTGCCAGTCTCTCTCAATTTTGAATAACTTTCCCAGTTTTCAGGAGAGAGAACTGTGTGAGTAGTAAAAACAATGTACACCATGTGAGGTTCTTTCCAAATATGCTTTTTTCTGATTTCACCTTTAAATTTAGTGTGCTCAAGATGGAATAAATGTTTGGTTTGCAGCTCTAGATGGAAGCTACTGAACTGGATGATATTTCTGCTTGAATTTGCAGGGAAATGTGAAATTTTAAAAGATCTTTATATGTGGGTCCATATCACTGGCTTTTAAAATGTTAAGCCTCAGGATATTTCAGCATGGGGCTGGGGCAGAGGCAGAGAACTCTGCCTAGGTGGAGAAGCAAACATGGGCAACGCTTTTCTATTCCATACCTCTCCAAGCAAGAAAGTTGTGTTCTCTTCACAGAGGAAAGTACCTTATTTCCTCCAGTTCCTGATACTGATGTTACCTATTGTGACAAATGTAGGTTGCCTTTGAGTTGCTGAGCTTCTGGGGTATGGAACCATCTACCATTACAACATCCAGTGATTACCATCTCTGAATTATTGCTGGTGATTGCCTTCTCTGAATCCGGTGATTGCCATCTCTCAATTATAATTGTAAACTTCACTGCTGTGTTGATTTGAATGTCTAAGAGAAAAATCATGTATTACAGTATCGAGAGAGACAATGCTTAAATCTCATTAAAATCAGTGGGCCTACCAGTTTGAAATTGGTCCAGAAAAAAACTTGATACCAGTCAGCCCTAGTTGTCCTATTGGTTCCTAATAACTTATATGAGGTTAGCTTAGGCCTTCTGCTATAAATTCTGATGCTTTTTCTTTCTCTTGGAAATAGATTTCCAGCCCTATCTAGTGTTCACAAAGAAGAGTCCCTCTTTTAGTATTAGACCATTGACTAAGTATCTCAGAATTGTTCTGATTTCCTTAGTATTACTTCATTTTTTAGTTGCATCAAATGTGTAAAGGAGAGAATAATCTCAACTGATTATGTTTTCTGCCTGTCTTAAATTAATTTGCTGAGTCATTTCAGTTTCATTTTTGGTATAGCAGAAAAATCAACCAATTATTTTGGTTAAAATGGGTGATAAAATATGGGAAAACCTAACAGAATGACCCCATTAAATCTTAAACAAAGGGACTAACATATGAGCCATAGTAAACAGATGTAACCTTAAACCTCAGATGTCAAAGAATGACAGAACATGCATTCTGATGAATGAATGGCTGAATACCTGGAGTCTAATAAAAATGGCAAAAACTTTAGGTGAAAACTTTATGATGAATGACATGCACAGTTAGAGTTATTTTCCTGCCTTTGTTCAAGAGCTAATATTAAGTAAGAATGTGGTTAAAAGGCAGAGGCCAACTATCAAACATAAACTAAAAGCACAGTTCAAAAGCACCACTAAGAAAAGTTCAGCACACAACAGGTAACCATATCCATCTAGCCTCTGTTTAAAGATGTCCAGCCTCTGTTTAAAGACCTCCAGACCTCCA
The DNA here is from genome assembly GCF_019175285.1 of Sceloporus undulatus. Classification (NCBI taxonomy): domain Eukaryota; kingdom Metazoa; phylum Chordata; class Lepidosauria; order Squamata; family Phrynosomatidae; genus Sceloporus; species Sceloporus undulatus. The sequence goes on along the minus strand of NC_056524.1, from coordinate 149,546,258 downwards.
ATCTACCATCCTCTGAGGCAATGCATTCTGTTGAATAGTTCTTCCTTTCAGGAAATGCTTCCTAATGTTTTCTTGCAATTTAATTCTATTACTTTGGTTCCTACCCTCTGAAGCAGCAGAAAGCAAGCTTGTTCCATCTTCTACATGTCATCCCTTCAAATACTGAAAGATAACCATCAGATCACCGCTTAGTTTTCTCATCTCCAAGCTTATCATCCCCAGCTCTCTAAGCTATTCCTTCTACAGCTTAACAGTTTCTAGACCTTTTACTATCCTGGTCACCCTCCTGTGGACACATTATCAATCTCCTTCTTGAACTGCAGTGCCTAGGACTAGACACAATATTCTAAATCAGGTCTGACCACAACAGAAAAAAGTGGTACTAAGACTTCCCTCAATCAGGACACTGTTGATGTAGAATTGCATTGGCTTTTTGTAGCTGCTGCATCAAAGTCTTGACTCATGCTTGTGCTGTAAGACCCATGGGGTTGGCATTCTGTTAGTGACTTACAAAGGCATAAGTGCAACCGCATAACTTAGCCGCATAACTAACTTTTTTGGGGTCATATTGCCACCCAAACACACTATTTTTCAATTTAAAAAATTAAAATATATTTTTAAAATACAAAGTTATCATTCCAGGACTGAATTAGTGGCTCTCCAGGTAGTTTTTGCGAAAAATAGGAAAAGTTCAAAAATGGGGAGGGGGATATTTCTAAACTACAGGTAGAAAAAGTAAGAAAGAAGCATGTTGCAGTAGAATGAGAAGAAAGAACAAAGCTTCAACTAAAGAAAAATATTACAATGGAGGGAATAAAAAAGCAAAATTGATTTCTGTTAGCATCCCTAAAGACTGCTTCCTGGTTGGTTTGTTCTTACTATTTGAAGGAGAAATTTCATTCTAATAAAGCTATCTTGATTAATTCCTAGACCAAAAGCCTTTAATTGCAATGCCTTGTCCTTTGCAGTTGCTCTTCAACAACCAATATTGCTTTGGGCCAGGAAGAATACAAAATGGCACCCTATATAAATTTCCCCATCCTTCCATTCCTTTACATCACATCATGATCAGAGAAAATAAGAAGAGGCCTCTACATAAAACCTGAGAGCTAGAACTGAAATAAACCTGAACATGAGTGTTTATTTTACCAAGAATATCGAAAAACGTACAGGAATATTAGGACTTTATATTTAAATTCACAATTCCCAGCCCCCAACCTGAGTATAGAAGTCCATTGCAGAAACCTTTCTATTAGGAAAGAAGAAATGTAGATGCTCTTCTGCTGCCCACTGATAAGTCTTGAGTATTCTGAATACATTCAGTTGTAATCACTTTTACACCCCTCCCCGAATTTCAAGCTGAAAGTTCAATAATTCATACTCCAATTTGATTCTAGTACTGTATAATGCTTGATGCTATAGTGTGTTGTGCTCTTGACCAAAAAGTCATCATATTGGAGGGAAACATAATTAATCCCCCCCCCCCACTTTTTTCCCCTTTTTTCTTTTTGGTATTACAAACTCAAACGTGTTTATATTTGGTCCCATTCCATCTGCTTGTATCCATCTGAACGCAAGCAGATTAAAGGAATAGTTTTAACTGCTAAGCTGGAAATCCAAATACCTTGACTTAATTGAATCATTGACTAATGAACAATTGGACTTGACAATAAGGAATTGGTTGTTTGTAAGAGAGCCAGCATAGTATAGTGGTTTGAATGTTAGGTTAGGTTTCCAAAGCTTCATCCACACTGCAGAAATAGCATTCAGCCATGGCAGTTAAAATGGTTTCAAACTGAATTAGTTTTACAGCGCGGATGCAGCCTAAGAGTACAAGGGTTGAATCCCTGCTCAGCCATGGAAACCTAGTAGGTGGCCTTAGGCATGTTACATTCTCATAACCTTAGAAGTAAACAGTAACAACCCTTCTCTGAATAAATATTGCCAAGAAAACCCTGTGATAGGATCATCCTAAATCAGAAAGCCTTATCACATTTGAAAAGACAAACGAAAGCCAGGGAGACAGAGTGGCTTCTGGCTTACATTCCTGCAACACTACAAAGCCTGTAGTAGCTTCATTTTAATTCCCAGTTTTTTCCTTGTCCATGTGATTTTGGAAAGATCCCTCTGCCATTCTTTAATGGAACATGGTTAGTTAAGATTAAGATAGTTTGAAATAGGAAGAACATTTTTGGTAATATAGACATCTTAACTGAAATTCTGCCCATTTCTGACAATTTTGTGTTTTTCCATCTCTGCACATTTAGTTTACTTTCTTGCAACACTTTTTTTATAATTATTTTTTATTAAATCTAAATTCTTAGTCATGACTATAACTTTATTTTCTATTTTGAAGTCTGACTTTTTAAATAAATTCTTCTTTCTCAGTTTTTGTCATGTTAGTATTTTAGTTTTTTCTTTATTTACTCTGAAACCTAGTATTGCCCGTTTTCTTTCAATCTTTGTAAGAGTGAATGAATATTTTCCAGAGGTTTGGCCAGATAGATCACCATATTATCCACATATGTTCTAAGTTCATATTCATAATCTTTTATTTTCACCCCCAGTATCTCCCTATCTGCTCTAATCCCATTGCTCAGTGTCACAAAATTGTAATGAAAAGTAATAGTGATAGTGGGCAATCTTGCCTAGTGTCTCTTTGAATTAAGTAAGCCTTTAGTTTTCTATCCATTAATTATAATTTGTGCCTTTTGTTCCTGGTATGTTGTTTCTATCCATCAGGTAAGATTCTCACCTATATTCATTCTGTTAACAACTCCCTTCATGAATTTGCACTTCATTTTTTTAATGTCATTTCCATTTCTTTTTCCTATCAATTCATATAGGATCTTTTTATGTAAGGGATTATTCAGGCTGTCCGAACTCTGACACTAAGGGGAGGATTTTTTTTTTTTTTTGGTTTTGTTTTGTTTTGTTTTTTGAAAGGGGGAGCTTCCTTGAAGTTTGTTGTTGTGTGCCTTCAAGTCATTTCTGATTTATGATGAGCCTTTCACAGGTTTTTGGGTTGGGGATTTTTTTGACAGAATTTATTCAGACAAGCTTTGCCCTTGCCTTCCTCTGAGGCTGAGAGAGTGTGACTTGCCCAAGCTGACCCAGCAGATTTCCATGGCAGACCAGGGTTTCAAACTCTGATCTCCAAGTGCCCTAGTCCAGCACTCAAACCACTACTCCACAATGGCTCTCAGTAGATGTAGGGAGATACCAGTGCCCAGGAATTGGTGTATAGCTTAGCGGATTTTATTTTTTCGATTTGTACTTCTGGTTACTGCCTCTTGGTCTGTGACCACCTCACCACCTCAGAAAGCAGGTGCCAAAGAGCTCTTTGAAAATAGCTGTCACAGTATTCTCTAGTCTAGATTAAAAGTGGATGAGCTTCTGGCCTGAGGGATATAGTTTCCTTTCTTACTAGAACTCCAGGATCGACTGCCAGGAGCCTGGAAATCTACCATCCTCACTGCCCTTTGGTTGATTTCATTTTGGCATCTACAATTAGCTAGTGCTAGAATTAAAAAAAAGTTTCCCCCAGGTTTATTTTTCCCCAAATAGTTTTCCATTCCTTAGGAATGTGAAGATATGTTTGGAAACACAAAATCTTACTGAACAATACCTGTGGCTTCAGCTCTACCATGGGCATAGGGCAGGATTTCTATACCTTGCAGAGCTGCACACTTAGCTGAAGAAGAATTATTATATAATGGTACAAATTAAATGGTCTAGACTTGCTTAGTTTCAGATGCCCTGATAAAGAATATATCTTCAATGCAAAATACAAATAACCCTGTCACTGCAGTTGTCACTGCATTAAAATAGAATTTAGAATTCCATTCTAAACCTGGTGGTAGAGGGAACAACATTTTTAGGATCTTCCAGTGAAGGGTTAGTACCACAATATAGTTTTTAACCAATTTTGTTTCCAAGTGCTCTCTCACCTCCCTCAGATTGTCTTTACCTTGATTCAAATGTACAAACAGTTCTAAACACACAAGATTTATTGAGCCCCCAAGCCTAGAATATTTTTAAGAGTACACATAAAATGAGAAGTGTGAATGTGACAACCGTGTTGCCATGTTTGCAGATGAATGCAGAGTATAAATATTTTAAGGGAGATAGTGGCTCAGTGTTAAGCATGTCCTTGGCAGTATGTACACCTGAGTTCAAAATAATGCTGAACTGAATGTTTATGACTGGCAATTTTTAGTGCAAAAGAGAGATCTGGGATGGGGCAAAAGGGGAGGTGATAAGAAATGTGTTTATTACGTTTTTCTGCACACATATGCATATGAGTATATCTTTTGTTTCCTGATTAGAAACTATAATGCCATCAACAAAGTGGTATATGAGAATGAGATCCCAGCCACTTACAGTTCACAAGCACTGTAATAAAATCACATCATTATGCAATCAATTAGAGGTGGCCATATCATTTCTAGGACTAATGCTTCCTGCCATACCTTTAAATCAGTAATTAAGGCTACCTATATACTCAGGCCCCCTATACACCCATGCACACTGTTTAATCATGATTCCTTTACTTAACTGTTCTGGCCAAATAACTAGCTAATACTACTGTACACTTAAAATTGTGTTTATATTTATATTGTGGTGATGAGGATGTTACCTCTGATGTTTATCTGAAGTCTCATTCAAAGGAAATATGGGTTACATTCTTTGTCCCACCCCAATGTAGTGACATTATTGCAGCATGTACTGACATCGGAAGCTTATTGAGATAAATAAAATAAATAAAAGTTTTATTTATATACCGCCCTTCCGTAGATCAGGGCGGTTTACAACATAAAAGTACAATACAATAATTACAAAATCCAATAAAAAACAACACAGCAGCAGTATAAAACAATATAAACCCCCGTTAGCCCATCCTCTTTGCCACAGGAGAGGAAGGGAGGCCCACTGAACTCTATTCGGGGAATGCAAGGTGGAAAAGAAAGGTTTATAAGTCCTTTCTAAATTGGGCCAGGGAGGTAATCGAGCGGAGCTCTATGGGCAGCGTGTTCCAAAGGGCCGGAGCAGCGGTGGAGAATGTCCTCCTCGTAGTGGAGGACAGCCTAGCCCCTGGCACCCTAAGGAGTTGCTGCCCAGATGTTCTGAGGGTGCGGGGCGGAATGTACGGGGAGAGGCGGTCCTTCAGGTATCCTGGGCCCAAGCCATTTAGTTGTGATGTTCCCACAACTCTCCCCTCAAATCATTCCTTGATTTAGTTGTACAAATCTGGTCTTGATATTTGCAGTTTTCCAAGTGATGAACCTGCCAGTGTAAACCATTCTCAAGTCTAGGCAGTGAATTCATGTGTGTGTATGTATTTGAGTGAATGAGCGTACCAATTATCTTTTAACTGTATTATTTACACTTTTTGGGATTGTAAAAAGTGACCAACTTGGTAGTCTCTTCAGTATGATAGATGAGAGGGAAAAGATGGAAGCGCTAGGTTTGGGAAGATGCTAAGTCCATTGTTTGAAACTGTTGCTCCACACGTTTATTTCTTTTATTCGCTCATTTTCAGGTAGACCAGCCTAAACAAGGCATGATGAAAAACTGATAGTGACTCAGAATGTGAACTGTGAGCAGTGCCTCCCCTATTCCAATTCTTGCTTCACCAATAAACTTAGCAGGATGGCCTTAGGCACTTTTTTCACCTCAGCCTTCTGTTTGCACTCATGGTTGACCAACTTACATGGCTTTTGTAAAGAGTGCTGTGATAATGTATGTGGTGTCCCTTTAGGACTGCCAGGCTTTTAATGTAACAGTGTGTGACAATATCCTCAGTTGACTGGCCTGCCCAAGGCTGGCTCTATAAAGCCTGACCCAAGGCCCATGGGAAAAGACCCCCTCATGAGAGTTCTGGGGTCCTGTGAAATTAGAGTTCAGAGACCTTGGGGAAGCCATGAACTTTCATGAGAGCCCCACACACACACACACCTTTTCATAAGATTTTGAGGTAAGCCTGATACAGGCCTGCTGCAACTGCAGCTCTCTTAGTTGCCTACAGAGCTGAGAGTAGAAAGAATGCTAGCCACACTTGAAACAGACAGATCTTCCTTCTATGTCCATTTTGTTATGTACCAAATGCTTCAGGGTCAGTCTGTTTTGAGCCACTCTTTCCACTTAACCATGAGTAGGAAGAGTGGGTGCCAGGGACACACAACACAGATTGTTCCAGAGCATTTGGTATGAGCAAAACAGCCACAGACAGAGGCCCATCTGTTGTAAGCATGGCTGGTTTCAGATCTTCCTGGCTCTTACCTCTCAGGGCCTAAGCAATGTGAGGTGAGTGGCATGTGAGGTGCAGTTTGAGGTTGCTCTTCCTTCCTGGCTGAAGGAAAAGAAGAAGAGTGGCACCATGCCACCCATAACTCAATCAGGTGGGTCCCAGCATTTGGAATGTAAGGTCTGGATGCTGCATACCAAATACACTGGGATTGGTCTCTTGGGAGCATGGCTGGTTGCCACTCTCAACAAGTCAAAGAATAGGAGATTCGGGGCACCCTGTATGATTCTCATATTGGATCAGACTTCAGGATCTCAAATACAGAACATCCCATACAAGACAGGATACCCACAAACCTAAGTGCCTTGAATTCGTGAAATGCTTTAAATTCTTTCCAATGTGTTTTTTCATTTATATTGGAGAGGCATAATTTTGCTTATAACTTGGCTAGCAGTCCTTTGTTGGTATGCTCAGATTGCCAGTACAAAACTGGCTTCATTAGTCTGAAAATGTGGCTGCTGTGTGTTTGTGCGTGAATGTAAAACAAGACATTCCACAAGATCCCTCCTTCTGAGCTGCTTGTTCTGTGCATTCCATATCACCTTGAAATGCTATCCCTGATGTCAGGTATGTTTTACTATCCTGTCTTCTTTTTAGGTGGATGTTGAGAGTTTCTGCAGACCCACCAAGATGCATAAATACTTCATTGGCCACATTTCTGAGTAGTGGCAAATAGAATTACACACTTTCTTCTTTCTTTTGTTTAAAATCCTCTGAAAACTTAACAACTTCTGAACTTTGTTTTCCTATAGAATGTTTGTCAGAAAGGTAAAATTTAAATGCTTTGTATTCACATTTTGTTCATTTTTGTTTCGTAACTGGGTAAGCCATCACATATCTGATGATAGCAAGGTTCAGTTAGTGGGTATCAGAAATCTTTGTACAGAAGGCATCCAGCCCTTCCCGGTTCACACTGAGAGGGACTATTCAAGAATCCTGCATGTTGAGCCACACTTCATTTTTGTACTAGAGAGTTCTAAGGAATGCTGGTTTAGAAGATATTTTTAATACAACTCAAAACAGGTCAACATTTTGTGCTTTCTGACTTAACATTGCTGATTTATTTCCTCATTATTGACCTTTTTTTTACTTTACTTTTTTTTAAACTGAACACACATTTTCACATAGTGGCTGAAGATGCTGTGGCAACCACTTCTATTGCTCACTGTAATTCATGTATATTTTTATTTCTCTCATATTTTGGTATATCATAATACAGGATGTTGCAACAAGATACAAATGCAAATATGTAGCATTCTCCATCTCCTTTATCCCCCAGTACTATACCACTTACTTTCTTTTTTGCTGTTAAATATGAACATTAGTGTATCTATCCTCTTCTCTGATGCTGATGACCTAAAACACTGTATCTGAGAGCCTGTTTTATAAACATTGTTTACAGCTAAATCCTGCAGCTTTCTGAACTGTTCCTGATGTCCAACCCTCTGTGCTGGTTTCTGTAGTTTTATCTTCATGTTCAAGGGGAATAGATTACTTTTTTTTTTTGGTAATATTGTGTTTCCCCTCTTCAATCCTTTCTCTCTACCCACCTTTCTTTTTAAACTAATTTACTTGCACCTTGCTCTCTTGTTGCTGTTGGGCCTTTATTGCTTTATTACGGCTCCTTCCACTGAATGATTGTGTCCAATCAGTTGGCAGGCAGAGCTCCGCCCCTGCTTCGGCCGCCATGAGTGCTGCCGGCCTGGCTGAGCAAGGTATGTGGCATGAGTTGTATCTCCTGAGTGCCTGAACCTAGAACCACCCACCCACCCACCCTTCACCAACTCCACTGCCAGTAAAAACCAGCATGCCAGTGTTTGTGCACCCAGTGAGATGCCATCCATGCTTGCTGGCTGAGAAAATGGGCATGCACTAAGGTCTCCATCTAACCAAGAGCCATAATCACATGGATTTTGAGTCTACTAACAAAAGTATGCATGTTGGGTACTTAACCCAGTCCTGCAGTGAATCGGCACATGAGATTTGGAAACAGGGATTGGTGTAGTGTGAAGTGTCATTGCCTGCTGTTTGAGGGAGTTTCAGAAGATGAGTGCAGGTATTACAACCAATATATTAGAGTAGAAGTATCAGTGTGCTTAAAAAACTGTCCAGGCAAGGCTAGAATGAAACACTTATTTTATACCAAGCCTGGTTCTGATCTATCGTATTGTAAAAGGAGTGTGCACAATCAACTTACTATTTTCCCACATAATTTGGCATTAAGCAGCAGTTTTAATAAAGTAAAGATGAATTTTAAAATTAGAAGAGCCAAATTTTGCTTTTGTAATATTGTTGCTCCAAAGTGTTATACTTCATCTGTCTGTTTACTTGTGGATTGTATGGATTCAGGTGTTACAGGAGAAAGGACAGGATCAAGCAAGAGAGAACTTTATACAGCAGCTTACTATTGACTATTCTGGCAAGACAGTGGAGATTGTAAGCAAAAAATCTGGAGTATTTGCCCATCTGCCTGCATTCCAGATGAACCTCCACAATTGTGTTGGAGCCAAAATTGAGGACAAGCAAGCTTCGAGCCCAACATCCCACCCTGAGTGCTCTTGGTTTGAGTTGTCAGTCACGCTGGGGTTCCCTCATCAGCTTCATGAGGCTACCCTAGTGAGGAGACTCTGTAGATGCCTGCCAGCACCCCTCTTGCAGCATAGTGCTACCTTCCCCAGCATCTCTTTGCCGCTTTGGCAAAAAATTGGTTGTAAGGGGAAGAGAAGAAATCGTCACCTTCTGGTTAACTGTTTTCTTTCTCCTGATCCCATCACAAGTTCCTCACAGGTTCCTATTGATTTTATTTTAATTTGCATGCTTCTTTTGGGAGAGACTGGGTGTGGCATTTCATGGAATGTATATGGATTACACACCACAGAATCTGGGTTTCTGTGATCCATTGCTTCTGCAACAGACTGACAGGAGTTAGACCTTTGTAAATAAATACCACAAGCCTGCTACAGAAAACCAACCAGGGCTTACATCTAGTAAAAATAACTGCCGATTTTGTTTGTCAGAATTTACTTTGTGATCATGAGGACTAGAACTTACTCTTAAGAGAGTTCTAATGGAGGAACTATGCAAGCCACGATCACTTCTATCCTGCAACTGAGTCCCCAGACTTTCTGTACCTGAAAGAGAATTGTATCAAGCGGAAAGAGTCCTGTTCCTTAATAGAGATGAAAAATCTGCCTCACTATATTTTATTATTTCAAATAATTTTCTTCCCAGACTGGCTGAAGTAAATTGGTTTGAAGCTGAGTTTGGGTTGGAGATGGGCAGAATAGTTTTGTTCATTTCACTTGTGCATTTCTATACACTTTCATATAAAGACTAGTTCTCTATACTACTCTGTAAACAACCTGTTTTTATACTGATACAGGCAGAACTATGACTAATCTATATTGCTGCCCCATCATGTCTTGTTTAGTCAGGAGGTGAGATGATAGTCAAGGTCCAGGAGAGTTCAGACAAGAAAATGAGTGGAAAACCAGAATATTAGTTTACCAGCTTCCTGGTTTTCTTTATACAGTAATTGGTTTTCCCCATTGATTTAGCTTGACTCTGGCAAAGCCTGTTTCTTCTGTTTTCTCTTGTTAGTACAAAGACCAAAGACTGATAATTTCCTCTTGTTAAAGTGGGGTGAAGGATTCTTCAGCCCTAAAGATCATTTAAGAAAAGCTTTCTACTATGTACTAAATGTTACTTCTGCAACTGTGAAATCCCACCCCCTTATTTCACAGTGAAAGCTGAGAATTTCTGCAGTCCATTGAGCCTATTGTCATTGCTGGCTAATTTTTATCTCCTGTGGCTCAAATAAGCAAGCAGCTTGTTGACTTGTTTCAAAATCACTGTAGTCAAACATGTCAAGAGTACACATTGCATTGACAGTTGTTTTCAGCAGTGATGCCATAGAAAAATAATATTAATGTAAATAACGCTGGCAAAGATTTTCTGACCTTTCCAGTATTAAGTATCAGACATTTTTAGTAATGAGATCATTCTGCTGTACAACATAAAAGGCGGACAGCCTCTAGCTGTTTAGACTACAGCTACTTTTGGACTATAGCTGCCACCAATTCTAGCCTACATAACTAATGGTAGGGGAATGGGAGTTGTAGACCAACATTATCTGGAAGCCCACAGCTGTCCATCTTTGCTGTAGATATTCAAGGCATAGATCAGACTCTCTTAGATACTTTTAAAAAAATCTTATGCTTGAAGATTAGAAATCAGATCTTACTTTTATGGTGACCTTCCAAGTTTTCAAATATATACCTTTATGATTTCATGGTTATCTCCACTTAGAAATTTCAGTTAAGTAACAATGAAATCAACAGGCTATGTATCTCTCATCCCAGTGAGTAAGCATTTTAATATTATGATTTGGAAGGGCCTTTCAAAGCAGAGTTTTACCAACTTCACACAAGTTAGGATTGAAAAGGTTAGGCATGGATATTAATTTTTCAGGGAATCTGCAGAGCATGGATGCAACGCCATTTCTTGACCTGGAAAGATCACTCCAGTCATCTTTCCTGGGGTTGTCCCTTCTGTCATCTTGTACTAAGTTGTGTGTCATGCCCTTGGTTTTTGCCTTCTGAGTAATTTCTCGACATGTGTTTGTATGTAGTGCTCACCTGTAGAAACATATATCTTTTTGTTTCCAGTGTATCAACTGACACACACACACACACACAAGTCAAAACTCTGAGCAAACATGCATCTTTGTTTTGTTTTGTCTTTGCTTGGGATGTTCGTCTTCTGTTTTTTGTGGCTGTGTTGTAAATTAATTTGTAACAGTCTTTTCCAGCCATTTTCTATTGCATGAACCACTTCAAATGAGCAGCAGATTATTTCTTCCCACAGTACTGTGGGAGCAGATGGATTATACTGGGAATATGTATGAAGTGTGTGAAAAGTAGAGCATTCATTGGGGGCAGGATATGAACCGATTTCCACCATTGTGTTCTGGCTAGTATCACTAGGCTTCTTGGATGTTGCTTTCTATTAAACCTTGCATCTGTTCACAGTACATGGAAGGTTTATATCCACCACAATACTTCTCCCTCGCCTTTTTTTGGGGGTGGAACCACTATAAATGAATACTGTATTAGCTGCATCCATAATATACGTTGTAAAGAATTGCATAGTTGAGAGAAGAAGTATTTGGCCACCAGTTCCTAACCTATGATGTTGTGTCACACTTTCTACTCATTTTCCTTTGCCACCCTTTCAAACACCTATGGTCTTAGTCTGGTGTTGAGAAAAATAGGATGCTTGCTGCCTTGTCAGTAAGTGCTGTAGAAATTTGCTTTTAGTTCTGTGCTGTGGGAATGCTGGTGAGACCCAATTTCTAGGATGACCAAAAGGCTACTGTACAGGTAAGATGGTGCCCTATCTTGGCTGTAAATTTACATTTGCAAAAGTCTGCTACACTTTAGGGTTACACAAAACCAGCCACAAGTTCTGTGTAACTGCACAGATTGCTTATCATTTATTATTATTTATTAAACATTTATCCTTTGGTTTTCAAGGGAAGGAAGTGATTGCAATTAAAAGCATATTTCTCTGCTATACTTATCTTACTTGAGATTTTCTCTATTATAGACAAACCAGAACTATAGTCTAGCTCAGTTTGTCTATGCTCTTTCACTCTGTGGCATAGCATTTCTTTGCTTTGAATTCAGCTCCTGTTTAGACTCATTTCATGTTTCCTGACCTTGAAAACTACTTCTACAGAACTGAAAGTTGACACTGCTGCAGAGCATGTATAATCTGTTCATTTTACAGCAGAGCTTATTGTGTGAAATATCTGCACAAGTATCCATATGGCAGTGGTTCTCAATGGCAACTCTGCTGTGACATAGGATTTAGTGGAGCCAAGGTTACTCCAGCCCATCTTTTTAGCCTAGAAGAGCACTCAGACAGCTATCTTCTTCCATTTTCCCTCTTATACTCTGTTTTTGATATGACTGACTCCATATCATACAGTCTCTTTTCCACTTGGTAACCCATACATGGAAAGATAGGATTGGTATGAAGTCTCTGCTTCTTCCCAAAACGTGCATGAATAGATCCCCATCCAGCTTTCAACAGGTAACTGTGATGTTTGGTGTGCACTTTAGGGGAAATTATAAATGGAATTCTAAGGCGAAAGTACCGGTTTCATTGACAGAATTAAGTGTTATTATATGATCAGGATGGGAGAGGGAGGCTTCAGGCCTTGCCACTGCTGTCTTACCAGAAGACCACAAGTGGTGACTCCTTTAGGTTATCTCTGTGGTTCCTATCTCCACATGCTCCTGATTTTTTTCCTACTCTAAGTTGCCTGTGTTGTTGGAAGGTTTTTGGAGGGGCATTGAACCAGCATAGCCTCTGTTTTATGAACAGTTTGGGTCATGCAGTTTTACAAATAGGGGTGGGAGACTATAAACGTGTTTCTTCATGTCTTCATGCATGCAAAAGTGGAACCTTTAAAATGATGCCTCTTTTAAAAATGGGAAAGCCACTTCAATCTTTGTTATTTTCTGTTTTCACACAACTTGCATGAAATAAGGACTCAGAAAATGAATAGAAAAAGCAAATCCTGCTATTATGTTGTGCAGATTTATTTGTTATGTGTTTGTTTTGTGTTGTGCAGCTGCTACACTATGCAGATTTGGAAAGGGCCTAGAAACTAAATCTTTTGAGGAACAATGGAGGGAGGTTTCTTTAGTTTGGAGAAGAGAAGACTGAGAGAGACGCTCTTAAATATTTAAAGGCCATTACATGGAAGGTGAAGCAAGTTTATTCTCTGTTCCTTTGGAAAGTAGTGAATTCAAACTACAAAAAGATTTTAACTAGAACTGTTTGACAGTAGTGCAGATTAACTCAGGAGTTAGTGGACTCTCCTTCACTGGAGTTTTTACAAAAGAAGTTAGATGACCTTTTGTCATGAATGCTTTAGCTTTCTAAGTGCTATGTTGAATATGTAGGAGATCCTCCCTAGAGGCCCATAATTTGGTTCCTTGAGATTTAAGCACCAAAATACTGTGCCTTCTGGGTAAACAGAAGACTAAGTAGTTTATTCTTCCTAAAAAGTTTGTTCTCTGGATGCCATAGCAAATGCACCCCCACCACTCCTGCCCATCCTGTTCTGGCCAAGGAGATTTCAGCCCAGAATATGCCTATTCCTACTCTTATACCACCATGTAAGTTGTGGGGGAAGTACACAGTTCACTTGCAGCCTGATTTTTGCAGTCCCCAAACCTCCTAGGACATCCCCAAAGCCCATTTTTAGCTCCAGATGGCTTTAAAACTGGCCAAAACAGCTGCAGTGTATCTTCCCACAAGCACACAATCCTGAATACCCTCCTGAATAATAATAATCCTGAATAATAATAATAATAATAATAATAATAATAATAATAATAATAATAGAAAAGATTCAAAATGCCAAAAATGTACTGGCCCCGGTCCTTGAAGAAAGTTTGTTTTGTGTGAATCAGCCCTTAGCTGATTACCTCTTAATATTGAAGGGGGGAGGGATAATGAGAGCCAACAGCACAAAAATTGCCCCCCATTGTAGTTAAATATTCCTGATTTATGTAGATGTCACCTAAATAGTTTTCAAGAAACATTTAAAAATATTTGTTCCCAAGAGTTTAGCACCCTCTGTTGACCAGTGTATGATTACACAACAACACTGTTGTGACAATTTAACTCCATTGAAAGAGCTGATAGTCGAAAGAGCTGCAAGCAAAATCTGCCTTGCTGTTGTGTATGAATATGCTGATGTTGTCCTTGGGCATGGATAGGTGGTCTCATGTGTGCAGTTGGGAGGTCCTCTGTTACACATGTAATGTGTTCTCATGCTCTGCCTATGTATATGCATACTTCTCTGTGTGTGTGCGTGCGTGCGTGTCTTTGCAGACTAGTTGTTCACTCAAAACAAGGTGACTTGACCTTGCACTTTTGAAGGAACAATTATCCTTTATCTCTCACATGGTATCTTTTGAGTTCTTCCGTTTTGCAGCCATCAGTGCTGCTTTGCTTTTGCTCCTCACTCCTACTACCACAGTACAACAACATGCATATTTCCCTGACAGCTATTCCACATGGATTCTCACTGCTAAATTGGATTTGCATAGTATCTGGAATGAACAGGTTTTATCTATGCCCTTCAACTCTAGATTTTATAGGTAAAAGCTATGCCTGAGCCAATACACAGGCAAAATTGCCTGCATGGAAATCATATACATCCATTTGCCATGTGTACACACAGCAGGAACTTGTGTCTAATCAAGATAACTTTAGTAATCATTGCACATGTCAAATAACATGTTAAATTAACATTTTCTAAAGCTTCTGGTGACTTCCTTGAAGAAAGTTTGTTTTCTGTGAATCAGCCTTAGCAGTTGTATTCATAAGTTAATCATTATTGTTCAGAACTATAAAGTATAGTTTCTGGGGGGGGGGTTAAAATCATTTTCAGTGTTACCTCTTAATATTGAAGGTGGGGGGAGTAATGAGAACAAAGTATTTCTAAGGAAATCTCAGGAACTCTGAAAGCCTGGTTTGCTGAGAGTACCTTTGGAAGAGGTATGACTGCAGTGTGAAACTGTGGATGCCGAGCAGGCTGTTGCCTTTGCATAGTTTGGTGCTTGGAGAAAGCAGGACCTAAAGTTGGCTCTTGCTTGCGTTTCACAGCCATTGTCCTAATTAGTACGGGAAACTTTCTACTAACACTCTGGAAAGACTGAGTTGAAGGTGAAGAGTACAACAGTTCTCAAAATGAAACTCACTTGCTGTTCTTTATTTCTCTTTGCAGCTGCCAAAAGCTTATTGAATAAGAAGTCTGATGGAGTGAAGGTAAGTTCTGGATTGCAGCAGGCTTTCTTTTTCCAATCTGTCCTACAGAAATCAGCATCCAAGGCCCAAGATAACATTTTGCGCAAGAAAAAAAACATATTTTGTTAAAAGAAAGGGCGTCTTATATGGTGCCTGCTGTGATCATCCATGCCACTTCCACCCATTAATAGTTGCTCCGACTGTTAGGGATGTGCGAATTGGATCTAATGACCCATTGTGGAGCGGGTTGTTTTTTGCTTCCATAGTGTACTCTGGATTTGTTCAGTGGAGTTTTTCTAATAGTCAGAACACAAGTGTTCGGGAATTATGCAGTAAGAAGCTCATTAAGCACATTTCTGAGATCAGAATCACTATGTTCTTTAGTGGAACATGTTTTATAGTGAGTTAACTTTGCACATAGTGTGCTACTTTGATTTACTATGGTGCTTGTGTGTGTGGATTCACATTACTTTAAATGGGAATGAAGAATCACATGCTGTGAATTTTCCATGCTTTATGGCACACAAACAAATGAATAATATTGACATATTAGAGCAAGAGGCCTGTCAGAATATTTTGTGATAATTAGCTGACCATTTGCATCTATTTCTCTACAACTAGAATAATAACTGCTGCATTTAAAAAAAAATTAAAATATAATAAGATTTCATATCAGTGGTCAGATTCTAATTTGTTGCACTGCATTCATCAAATAAGGGGTTAGAAGAAAAGGAAAAGCAACTAAATGTATAAATTAGTTTTGCAGAAACAGTTTTTTAATCTTTTTAACTACTGTCTTGTGATTTGCATTGCTCGTGAAAATAGCATTAAGCCCTAGTCCCAGTGCCCTTCCAAGTATGGAAGCTCTAGTGCATGACTAGAATGCTCATATTTTTTTAGTTGGTTATGTAGAAGTACTAGAAAACACACATGGAGTTGATTCCAAATCTGGTCGTCTCCAAAAAGCTTTGTGTGCATATTTTGTTGTACATATCTAGATGCATAAATCTTGAGACTTGGAACTGGTTGATATTGCCTATTTCATGTGCTCAGTAGTGCACAGTTACCTTAAGTATACATGACTGTGTAGGGTGTTGTTTGTTTGTTTGTTTTGTCTTGTCTGTGTGCTCCTTCAACTGAACAGGTAGTGTATTTTCTGCTTCATCTGCACCACACATTTGTAAGATTCTGTTTCTTTGTTTCTACTCCATATCAGATAAAAGTCATCATTCTCACCAGATGTACCTGTAAAGTTTTAAAGAATGCTTCATCAGTAATTTTTCTTCCATGTCTCTTTCCTGTGGGCATGTGTCTCAACTCTAAAGAGTTGTGGTTATGCTTATAATTCCACAAAGATTTCTACAAATTATCTACCCTCATTGGAATAAGAGGTTAAATCCGGTTTTAGTTCTCTCTAGGGTAATTATCTTGAAATCAGTGTGACAATCAATGGGGCTAACAAAACCTATTCTAGATAGACCTCATGTTGGATTTAGCCATATTAGTTTTGTTTTTACTCTGTTCAAACTACCTGTCATATTCTTCTGTAATATCAGTAGATGCTTTATATCCTGCTGGACAAAGAAGCAGAATTGCAGTGGTTTACAATACAAGTATAATGAGGAAAGAAATGTCATGGGATATGGCTCACTATTCAAGTGGGG
>NC_056524.1:149517698-149529448 GCF_019175285.1 Sceloporus undulatus | reverse complement strand
TTGGAAGACTTAAGGTTTTTCTGATTCTGTCAGTTGTATTTTTTTTTTCTGGACTGTTCAGCTGGTTTTCTGAGTGTGTGTCATTAGTTCTGCTATTTGTAATAAGGTCTGTCCAATGTAACCACTGCTTGGAAGCTGTTGTAATATTTTGCAAATCCATGAAATCAACTATGTTTTAAATACATAATCTCAAGGGTGGGCAACTTTGAAACAGCCTCTGTGGGCCATTGAGGCATGTTCTGTGGCCATCCTAGGTCCCCAGAATCATCCTCTGTGAACTATGGAAGCATGCTTTGGAGATTTACTAAGTCCCTAGACAGCATTATGATGGGATATTTTGAAGCAAAAGAAATTCTGAAAAAAATCACTTAAACTCTTGGAGGTCCATGTGGAAATGCCCTCTACAACCCCCTAGAGATCATTTGTGAGCAATTTGAAGCAAAACTGGTTTTTGTTTTTAAATTATGGGGGGCTCGAGAACTGCATGCGGACTACAGGCTGCACTTTGCCTGTCCCTGCTTTATCTGAAAGTGTCCTTTTGGCAAAGACTGGTCAGTATTTTTATTAATGTGCCTTCTTTATTTCATCTATTGCAATGTAAAGAAATCAGTAGTTTTATTCAAAAGGATTCCCCCACCCACCCTCTTGTCAAGAATCCATTCAGTGCTGCTTTACAGTAACTTTCATTGAAGCTGCCACTTTTAGAAAATTAAGATAGCAAACCTACTTTGGGTGCACTGGAGTTGTAACCCAGAAAATAGACCTTTGAAATGTAATGTTTGAAAAGATACCTGAGCAGATGGTGTACAGTGGCTAAGGGATTGAGCTATATACAGTACATCAAGTAATCATTAGGTTGAATCTCACTTCTACTACCAGTGCATGAGGCGGTTTTAGGCAAGGTACTCTCTGAGCCTTAGCCCACTACTGTATTGTTAAAAATAGCAGAGATTTACTTAAAAGACTTGTTGAAAAGAATTATAACAGGATAATTTGTGTGAGGCATTTTGAGCATGTGAGATAAATGTATGCAGCTGTTGCATGTGTACAAATGTTAAAAAGTTCTAACTGGAAATATAGTTTGTATTTTTAAATCATCTAGTAACTAAACATCACTGGATGATAATGTACAGGTAGATTAAAAACATGAAATAGAAAATAATAATAAAAGAATAATAACCAGCATATAAACTATGCAACATATGATAAAACCATAGAAACCAGAAGCAAAAACAGAGCTAGGTTTACTTTAGAATAAAACAATAATAAAAAATAAACAGTGAGAAGCTCTGAAAGCACTAAAACAGTGTTTTAAATGCTGGTGAGAATAAAAATCCCATCCATTGCCTACAAGACAACAATATATGATATGTGAGATTTTCTGGCATTCCACAGATAACATAGCACTATAGAGACATCCCTCAGTTTTGGATCCTTGTGCCTCACAGATATGATGTGTCTTTTCTATAAAGAATTAATACTGGGCAGCTCAAAAAAGAAATTGTCTTGGATTTTGAGTGATTTAAGTTTAAGAACGCATCAGAGGACAAGTAGAATTTCTAAGCGAGATCGTGCCTAGTGCTACAGATAAGTAAGGGTGACTGCCAGGAAGGATGGATAAAAAAGTTAACATGGTTTGGGTGGATCAGTTAAGATATAATATGATTCCTGCCCAAGTGTGTGAGCATGGTGCTGTGCAGATTATGTTTCCCACAATCTCTGGCTTACCTCATCCTCTTGCCCACCAAGCACCGTAGATTGGTACTTTCTTGCTCTGTCACTGTCAGTGTATCTGATACGTGTCTAACACCTTGTCAGCAATATTTGCTTCTAGCCAGTTTTTGCTCTCCCTCTCCCCCAGAGTTCCAGAGTGTTTCATTGTTTCCCTGGTTGGTTTACAAAATGATATGTTCTTAATTTATTAGTACAGGCAGAGGAGGTCTCATGCATTCTCTGACCTCACCAAATGAAACCCTTTGAATGAATCTGCTCTATCCTCTCATACAAATGCCCTAACTGAGCATTTCTAAGTGCCTTTTTATTCAAACTGTAATTGGTGCACACACCTGTCACCTTGTCTGATAGATCTAGTGTCTGTGTGGAAGTGTCTTTGATATACTGTAGTTTCATTTTTAGGGCAACATTCTAGAGCAAAATGTATGTGTGGATTTAGATTGCAAGGATGGGGAGGATAGGGTTTATTTAATCTCTTTAGCACATTGTGATTGCTGTTGCTGGGTAGGAATAGATTCCCTCCTCTGGAAGATCTCAAAGGTGTTTTGTAGGTATGAATTTGTGCATACTTGGACATTGTATCTCATGCTTGTAACCATTACTGCAGACACCCAGTCCAACTGAATCAAGTTTATTTCATTTATGAGAGAAGATAGATGATAGCCACAATGAAATTCTTGAGGTCTGGGCATCTGGTAATAGTCCCTGAAGTTGTGTGATGAAGCCCTAGTTCCCATTGTTTATTGCTATCTTCTTTGATAGATAGTTGAGGTGTGGTGCTTTTGGTGGGAATTGGGTGCAGTTTAGTCATCTTTAGCTGAATTAGAGGTGTTTCAGAGGAAAGTGTCTGTTAATGTCATGTTGCACTGTCTGCATCTCTCACCCTCTTGCTAAGTTTAGAGGGTTGTGTTTCCAGGTTTTGCCTTTGGGTTATGATTGCTGGCTCCCATGAGTCCATATGTCTGTTGTTCCTTTCCTGGAGGAACATGATTGCCAGCAGGGTCTTTGCTGACACACAAGTGCCAACATTTTCTTTGCTTCTCTTCTCATTTCTTCTTTCCTTCTTTTTCCTCCTCTCAATGGTGTGCCCAGAAAAGGAAGTCAAGCTCCAGCGTGCATTTGATGGTGAGCACCTCCCATAAACTGCCTGTGACCCTGTGGAATCACCATTCTCATGCCATGCACGTCCAGCTTGTGCTCATCACCCCACATAGCATGTCTGGGCAAGGGTGTGTGTGTGGTGGGATGGAGACACATCTTGCACTTCAAAAGCTCCATGACCTTACAAAAAAGATTGAGAGAGAGAAAGAAGGAGAGAGAGCAAAATAGACCATGCCATTGGTAAGGATTCTGCTTATTTTGTTGTTAAAAATTGATACCTACATTCAGCTTTGGATGTTGTGTGAAGCAGTCTCCCACCAGCTGATTCATTTATACATACAGCCCTCATGTGGCCAAAAGCAGGGTCTCTGTATTCTTGTATGGGCATGGAATCTTGGATGTTTCATTGCAGAAGTGCTGAAATGGACACAGGAGCCTGCCTTTCAGCTGTACTAATGCTGCTTTTTCTTGATGGTTAGCAGCCCAGCTGCAGTGCAGAATAAACTCTGTTTCCTGATGTCCTGGATGGATAGTGTAGACGCAGCACCATTTTGTGGCTCACAGCTGCCATTCACTTCCTTTTCCCTTCCAGAAATCTGTGCTAAGACCTCTTGGGGTCCCAAACTGTTTTTCTGACTTCTCCCTCCACTCCCACACCCCTCCCCTACATTCCCTAGGAATATGGTTGGCATTAATGCCAACATAAGTTGGCATTAATCAAATATCTAGCAATTCTTCTCATTCATCCCCTCTTCATATGAATGTATATATTCCCCTGGATGTGTTTGGATATGTAGTATATCAAGAGAAGAGTCATATTCTGTGTCACTTGTGATGGTGAAGACATTTCCCTTCCTCAGGCTCAATTTTGATGAACGTAATGTTCTCCACAACTTCCAAGAAGTATTTTTAAAATTATCCAAGGTAGCCACTTGCCTTGCATCAAGAGGAGCCAAAGCTAATGTGTTCAAGAGAAGGGTTTTTCCTGCTCTTCCAACCACAGCTCTGCCTAGTGACAGAGGCCCTAGCAAAGCTCTTTCACAGCTCACCTTCCGATATTATTCATGTTGATTCTTGCCACCACTCTCAGGTCCTCCTTTTCCCAAATGTCATAGAGAAGGAAAGCCCTTTACGCCTAGAGAAAGTGAAAGCAAGTCGAGCCATTATTCCTCCAGCTAGATTTTTTTTCTTTAGAACTGGGCTATGGAGCAAAGCAGCAACAGAAGCAGGAAACTGTAATGGTTCTCCTCCCACTTGGAACACCTGGCACTTGTGCAATGAGAAGTGCTCCATCACCAGTAGTTGACATTAGTTATATACAGTATCTCTCGTCTTAGAGGAGCAGGCCAAAAAAGGAATCTGCCTTAATTTTTAAGGAAGTACAAGTGTCTACCAGATCCTATTTCTGTAGGCAAGAAGGTTCACAAGCCATTAAAAAAAACAACCTCCACTATATAGCCAAATCAAGCCTAAACACGGGTGGAGAGGACTGAAATCCCTCCCTAGTAGCTGCTTGATAAGATGTTTGTCCAGTGCTCTTTGCATCTCTAGACTTTTCTGGAAGAGGGCAATCAAGCATGGAGTACCGTACCATTGCACTTGTGAAACAGCAACACTCTTTGACTTTCAGCAAAGTCAACTATAGGTTTTGTACAGATCTCAGAAAGGTTGACTCCATCCCTCTCAGAACAGGTGGAAGTTCCCTCACCTGCTGATGATGCAGTACTTCTGCTACAACCATGCAAGTTAAAGTTTTCTGTTCCCTCCACAGATGTTGGCAGCAGAGCAGACATAAGAATGGATATGTGAAGTCGAAGGCTTTCATGACCAGCATCCATTGTTTTTTGTGGGTTTTTTGGGCTATGTGGCCATTCTTCTCAAACTCTTCTAGAACATGGCTACATAGCCCGAAAAACTCACAAAAAACTATAAGAATGGATAGTTCACACCCTTCTGAATAACTAGATTTGGGTTTTCCATATCCCCTACTGTAGGAGGAAAATGCGTGACCAGAGCAAAAGATAAACTAGCCTGTTCTCAGGCAGGGCTGCGTAAATCTTGTATATGTTTCCCATATCTTCCTATATACAATGCAAAGTATTTCCCAAAAGAATATCAAGGCCAATCATGTTTCTCAGCATGTTTTGACATCTTCATAGTTCATCCCAGATACAGATGAAGCCCACCACTAGTTGGTAAATAATGTGTTATAATTTCTGTTGTTTGGCAGCCTTGGCATCTGTATCTGTAGAAATCATTGCAGTGATAGTAAGTGAGCAAAGACAGAATGTGGAGGCTCTGGCTGTTTCTCTCTTGCCACCAACTGTGTGGGCTTCTACCTATCCCTTCACTGCCACCAAATGTTCTAAAGATTTATTTTCACCTCTATTCCACTACTGTGGCCACCAACTGTGGGGACCTCTTAGATGTCATTGTGGTTTCTGTACAAGATTTCATTTATTTTCTGCTTTTCTCTCCCTCACACCAGGCACTACCACTCTTTACTAACTGCTGCCATCACAGCTGCTGTTGTCTGAACTCAGCTTTCCATTATGTAGCATTTCCAGAGGCAAAATCATATAATACAAAAATACTTATTAACAGAGGTTGACTGTTGCAGATTACTTATTTAATGCATCTAAATCACATCTCTATCTCACACTTATCTCCTAGCCAACTCTGACCCTGATTTTACCTCTCCAAATTATTCAAACTCCTAAACCCCACAACTAATTCCTAATCCTGATAGACTTCCCTCTTATCCCTGACCATCATCCAACAGCCTTTTCAAAATCCCACCATTCACTCCCACCATTCCATTCTCTCACCCCTTCTCACAGATCCTTGCCTAATACACAGTGCACACATAACTTTATTACCTTAATATCTAAATGAAGCAATATTTTCCCCTGAAAAGTCCAGAACCTCACACGGCATTTCATAAAAGTTTGTGAGACTTCAACGGGTGATGTCTATGCCTCTGTCAGTAGCTTAGTCCTCTTTTGCTTTTCTGGGGCAGTTTTTTTCCCAACTGAAGCTGCTGTTATCAACTGAAAAGGGGATTGAGAAAATCTTCCTTTTAGCATCACTGTGGATGGGCACAGAGCAGGAGGAGGGGTGCATTAGATGTCATTCTAACTCTAGGCCTCTGGTCTTTCAGAAGAGAAAGAACAAAAGGGAGATTTTTTTTTCTTTCAGCCCCATGTTGACTCCTGTTCCTTAGATCAAGCTATAATATCAGTACAGGTGTGACTCACCAGATGAAAGTATCATCTGTTCTCACATCCAGTACTCCCAGATGCAGAAAGACCCATTGCATGTGATAGCACTGAGGCCGAGTGGCAACGGTGGAAACTATGGAGTCACTCTTGTGCTGTGCAAGTTTTTCTTTTCTCTTGTGTTACAGTCATTCTAGGTCACAGTCATTTATCTTCTAGGTGAAGGCATTTATGACTTGATACAGGCAGGCATTATACACCTGAGGGGAATTGTAGCAAACCTGTGGTCCTCCAACTGTTGTTGTGCTCATCACTCCCGTTGATCCCAGGCATCATGGTCAATGGACAGAGATGACAGGAGCCCCTTAAGTTTCCCACCACACCTCTAAGAGGTAAAATGTTCAGTAGGTCTGAGATTTTCTACAGAAAGACTTATGCCTCTAGAACCTTGCATTCTGTCAACTAGAGGCTGGTGCAAAATGCATTCACTTAGAATGGAAAGGTTTTAAGCAGACAGATTTGAGTGTCAGAACTGAATAGAACTTGCAGTCCTTCCTCACAAGAACCAACACTTTGTTACCCTGAACTTTAATATTTTCAGCAAATTAATTTAGATAAGAATAATTATCTCTGTCATAGCTATTGTGAAACAATTGAAAATGAGAAAACTGTTCCTAATTTGTTGTAAATCACCCAGTGATCTACTAGCATATCCAAATCTACCTTCTGTTCACCCCCACCATCTCTTCTACCATAAAACTATTACACTGATGTTACCAGAAACAGTCTTAAATTGTGTCTTGGTAAAGGAGAAGTTTCTGACTACTCTTGTGTCTATAGATTCCTAATGGGGATCATTGTGGTCCTCCTGCCATTCATAGATTTCTTTCAGTAAATATCCCTTAATGGGAAGCACCTTTTGTTCAAAGGTCCCTTGAAGTCCCTGAGTGTGGAGTTTTTTTTCCTTTTAGTTGTTGCTGTCAGAGAGAAGGATATTAAAATGAGAGGTGTGGTCTTCTAACTGAGTTACAGTTCTTTCACAGGGACAAGTTGGAATGCTGGTCAAAACCCACCTTTCTGCCCCAGTTAAATTCTTTTTACAGCAGGCACAAGAGGTATGTTTACCATCCGTCTCCACCAAACCAGTTAACAAATGACAGAACAACTGGCACAAATTCAGAGTACAAAATCCCCTTTATTTCTTTGTGAGTGGGATGGTAAACTGATTTTGGACTTACTTGTGTGATTCAGCTTCAAAGAGTGTTATTGGTTTTTTTTAAAATAAGTTTCTATGTCTTCTAAACCATCTATAATAGAGAATACATTATACTGGTATTGTGGTCTAGATAGGCCTTTCCCTGTGCAGACTGTAGTTCACTACTGCCAGGGTGGCAATTTTTTCTGCAGCTCTTTGGATAATCTTTACAGCTAGTGCAGAGAGGTAAATATTACTTTATACACATACTGGAGACCTGGTTGGATAAGTCCCATGACTGGAATATTACAATTGATGGGTACAACCTAGTCAGAAAGAAAAGATTGGCAGAAAATGAGGGAGTAGCATTGTATGTTAAAGACAAATTCAGTTGTACAGAAATCCATGTGAATGATCAGAGTGGACCAGCTGAGAGCATTTAGGTAAACAATAAATGGAGAAAGAAATAAAAGCAACATTGTGGTAGGAATTTACTATGGGCCACCAAACTAAGGTAGATAATATTTTTCAGAAACAAATATCAGAAATCTCAAAGTTGCAAGAATTAGTAGTTATAGGGAACTTCAGTTACCCACCCCACAGAAGGGAACATCATTCCAAATGGGACCATAGCAGACCTAGCCACCAAAGACTGCCGCTTCATTCCCATACACAATTACTTTACCATTGGTAATAAGATATACCTTATATATACATATACCTTCAAGTCAACAGTACTGTTATGTCATCACAATATCCCGACATTTTTATGGCTAGCTTAGAACAACGCTTCCTTAACTCCTGCGCCCAGAAACCCCTCTTCTACCTGAGATACCTTGATGACATCTTCATAATTTGGACTCATGGAGACGCCTCTCTCAAGACTTTGCACCAGAATTTCAGCAACTTCCGCTCCACCATCAGCCTATATACAGAGCAAGTCCACTTTCTGGACACCACCATACAGCTGAATGACAGACATCTCAGCATCCCCCCAATATTGCAAATCCACTGTCCACTGCACATATTTACATGCGTCTAGTTTTCACCATGGACACACCACCAAATCCATAATTTACAGCCATACCCTCCAATATGATCACATCTGCTCAGATCCACAGGACAGGGATGCCACACATTTTTGCTCACACATTTATTCAGGAATTTCACTAATGACTTAACTTGCAATATTAGAGTCACTTTCACTTGCTCATCTTCTAATATGATATATGCCATCTTTGTCAACAGTGCCTTTCAACACTCTACATAGGGCAAACAGGCCAGTCTCATATCTTTTTTCTGGTTCCTGGCCTGCATACACCACATTCCCAAACTCCCTCTGTCATTCATTTAATCATCTGCCCATCCTGGCCATAGGCAACATTTTTCCACCTGCCTTTGTCCCTCAACAAATATAATTAAAACTGAACTTATCACCTCATCACCATACTCACAAGTTTTGCATTTCTAGGGCTATTCATATAGTCTGACTAAAAAAGTTCATCCTGGGCAATGCTTCACTCCATGCATCTGAGGAAGTAGACCAAGTCTACAAAAGCTTATGCTATAATTTCTTCTGCATAGTTAGTCTTAAAGGTTCTACAAGATCCCTTTGCATACTGATATTCTCTGGGACACAAATACTGCAAAGCAAAGGCTTGCCAACAGATTCCTGATTTGTATTGCAGATAATTTCCTCTTTCAAAAGCTAGAGGAAGGAACAAGGGGATCAGCAATCCTGGACTTGATCTTAATCAGTAGAGAAGAATTGGTTGTTGCAATCAAAGCAAGGCCTTTGACAAGGTCCCCCATAATATTCTGGCAAACAGACTAGTAAAATGTGGGCTAGACAATGCAATTGTTAGATGGATTTGAAATTGGTTGACCAGCCAAACCCAAAGGGTGCTCAGCAGTGGCTCCTCTTCATCCAGGAGAGGAGTGACCAGTGGGGTGCCACAGGATTGTGTCCTGGGCTCAGTGCTATTCAGCATCTTTATCAGTGACTTGGATGAAGGAACTGAGGGCATGTTTATTGAATTAGTTGATGACACCAAATCAGGATGGGTAACTAACACCCCAGAGGACAAGATCATAATTCAAAATGACATTAACACAGGACTTCCTGTTGCAGTGGCAAGGTAGACAGCTGTGGGTGACAACATGACATGTGAAAGGGATCTAGGTGTCTTAGCAGACCACAAGTTGAACATGAGTCAACAGTGTGATGCAGCAGCTAAAAAAGCCAATGCAATTCTAGGCTGCATCAACAGAAGTATAGTGTCTAGATGGAGGGAAGTAATAATGCCACTCTATTCTGCTTATCAGGCCTCACCTGGAATATTGTGTCCAGTTGTGGGCACCACAATTCAAAAAAGATGTTGACAAGCTGGAGTGTGACCAGGGGAGGGCAACTAAAATGGTGAAGTGTCTGGAAATCATGCCCTATGAGGAGCGACTTAGGGAACTGGGTATGTTTAGTCTGGAGAAGAGAAGGCTAAGTGATGTTATGATAGACCTGTTTAAATATTTGAAGAGATGTCATATTGAAGATGGAGCAAGCTTGTTTTATGCTGCTCCAGAAACTATGACATGGCACAATGAATTCAAACTACAGGAAAAGAGGTTCCACTTCAATGTCAGGGGGAACCTCCTGACAGTAAGAACTATTCAACAGTACAACATACTCCCTTGGAGTGTGGTAGAATCTCCTACTTTGGAGGCTTTTAAGCAGAGGCTGGATGGCCATCTGTTGAAGTGCTTTGAATGTGTATTCCTGCATGGCAGGGGTTTGACTGGTTGGCCCTTGTAGTCTCCCCAACTCTGATTCTATGTAAGTAGTCAGTACTTTGTTTGGAAGTGTCCATGTAATGCTATAATTCACAACTGTGGGGCAGGGCAAAGAAGAGATTTTTGATTTCAAGAAATGATTTTAACAAGTTCAGGGAAATAATGGGTGGGGTCCCATGGCTAGACATGCTAAAGCAAAATGACAACCAGGAGAGTCTTTAGATAAGAAAGGGTTGTTTTTTTTAATTTTTAGCAAAATCAGATAAAGACGTCTGGCCACTGGTAGTTTCTGGGGGAAGGGGGTCCATGGAGGCCATTTACTGCCTGTGATGGGTCTCAAGGCAGAGTTGATCCTGGAGGCCCTGGACAACCCCGGTTTTGCTTATTGGTAGCAGCACTCCACCTGTGTATGTGTTTCTAGTTCTTATATTGGAGAAAGGGACTGTTTCTCCCCTTCTTACCACTACTTCGGAAAAGCATCTGTTCTGTTCATTTCTGTTGATAGTAGGTTTGTTTTATGTGTTCTCTTTTGTGTACTCTCAGTGTACTCTCAAGAGTGTGTTTTTGTTCTGTCCAGCTTCCTGTCTGGTTTGCTTAAGTTTAGCAGTACATTACTATAAGGTATTAAACTGAACTGAGTCATTCAGATCCCATTGCAGCACAATCCTGTGCAGACTTACCTGAGGCAAAACCTCATTTAACAGAGTAGAATTTACATGGAAGTAAGCATGCATAAGACTGTTCTGGTAGAGGGGTAAATTGTTTGAATTAATTCAAGATGCAGCAACATTATCACAAGGTGACTTTCCATTGTTCTTTTTGTGTGGTGAGCTCAAATACTGTACACCATTCCATTGTGAGTCTTGATGCTTGCTGCATTGTGTATGGATTTTCATTTTAAATCTTTAAATATCATCTTCAGTAGTGGTCTCCTTGTCCTAAATATACCTTATTTATAACCTTATAAAAAAGGAATATGTGCAACATCATTAGGAAGAAAAGATAGCTTGGGATAACCTTGCAGGTATCATCAGAAGTATGATAATTAAATCTTCCTTTGCAAAATCATTTGCAAAGATGTTGCCTTTGGTTAAAAAGCAGTCTGTGTCTATGACCATTTTATATGCTGTGTTGATCCCAGTTTCCCTCGTGGTAGAGACACAGAAAATTATCTTGATATCAACACCTGGTATTCATCAGATCTCACGTCATATCAAGCTTCACATCTTGGGGATACCTGGAAGTACCTGAACAGTTTTTGATAACAGGCATAAGGAAGTCTTTTAATGAGTGTGCCCAAAATGTAACAATAAGAGGGCATCATTGTAAAAGGCAAACTACTTTCTTTGGTGTAGTGCCATCCTGCTTAGGTGTGTAAAATAAAAAGTTTAAAGAAATGATTCTGCCAAGACTAATCATATGGATCTTAAAGGCTTCAATTTTCCCCCTGTTGCTGCCAAATAAATAAACTGTTTATGCAGCAGTAGCTTGTCTCACATCACAAAAGTGGCCTTAACATGGGTGAATGAGTTTTGGTTGACCTCTCCTTGTGGATGCTGGGATTTCTTTATCAGCTGCCCTTACAAATAAGCGTTAATGTCTTTTTAATATCTGAGAAATAGCATAGCTGCACAGGCACAGCTTTGTTAAGATAAAGCATTTTGATTTTTGCAAACTTGTATTGTGGATTTGTATGTCAGTACATATAGAAGCAA
>NC_056524.1:149489728-149517688 GCF_019175285.1 Sceloporus undulatus | reverse complement strand
TAGGAACAAGGGGTGGGTTGGCAGGGTTTGGTATGACTTGAAATGGAGAAGAGTGGGAAAGAAGTTCTGGAGTAATCGTGATGCTGTGGTGGCCACTGTGCTTGGTGGAACTTGTTCATGTAAAATTTCTGTTCCCAAACTTTTTTTCTTTTCTTTTTTGGAGTCATCACATTTTATTGAGGGGACTCTTGTCTTGTTTTATTTATTGTGCTATTTCTGAAGTGCTCCGAGTGTCTTGCTTTAGGTTCTCAGGAAGTCTGTCATCCAGGCAAAAGACTGCCTCTGACAAAATTCACATCTGGACCCCAACCAGCCCATGTTTGCCTTATCTGAATTCTAGCAGAATGTCTGAAACAAG
The DNA here is from genome assembly GCF_019175285.1 of Sceloporus undulatus. Classification (NCBI taxonomy): domain Eukaryota; kingdom Metazoa; phylum Chordata; class Lepidosauria; order Squamata; family Phrynosomatidae; genus Sceloporus; species Sceloporus undulatus. The sequence goes on along the minus strand of NC_056524.1, from coordinate 149,517,330 downwards.
GCTGTTTTTCCATTAAAAGTACATGGGCTGGTAGTCTTGGAGTCTGTGAGAGCATCCTGGTTAGGATGTCTGAGTTTGCCCACCAACACTTGTTAATTTAGAAGGTTAGGATCCAGAAGTTGAAAAAAAAAATTCAATGGAAGAATTTCAAGTCAGAATATTTTATTGAATTAGGTTAATATACCCATGGGTATATGGCCACTATCAGAAATGTGAATGTTACCATGGAAGGGTCATTGTATGCATGAGTTGGTTCAGCTAACTTAAACATTAGCCATATGTCTTCATTCAGCGCCACTTTCCAGATCTCTGAATACGCTCAACTACCAGCTTGTTCTATCCGACATACTGCTCCTCATCTGAATATATAGCCTTCTCTTGTCTCCTCCACCCATGGCTGAGATAGGCTACTCATTTTCCCTAAATTTCCTGCCAGATAAATTAACCATGATTTTCCATTTCCTTCCACTTGCTAATCCTGTTTAATCTTCCATGAATATCTTGCTATATCTTTGCCATGGAAGATGGCAAACCGATCCGTACCTTTCCTCTTCCTCCTCCTCCTCCTCCATCATCTCCCTTCTCTCACAGCAGTGGTTTTGGGAAGGAACTGAGCTGATATGTGAATTTGCAGCAATAATAATGTAATGTTTTTATGACTGTTGACAGGAGGGCAGGGGGAAACTAAACCATCTGTTTTTCTATCTTAGCCACAGACCAACAACAAAGCCAGTATAGTAAGCCCAGCAAAAGAAACACCCCCAGTGCAGATGTCCATGGTATCTTTCCCAGCCATTTCTTTGTCCTTGTTTGGTTTTTAATTTTGGTTCCTCCCTTGCCCAGAATGCTGCCTGTGCTGCTCTGTGTTTTTGCTTAGTTCTGTCTGCCGTCCCTTGCTCCCAAGAATGTCCCAGCCCCCATGCAAGTTGGAGGTGCAAAGTGCTATGATGTCTGAATGTGGGGCGCGCAGCTTGTCCAACAGCTCTCATGGTGGGTGTGCTTGAAATTTGACCTCAAGGAGGATGTGATGGAGTGGCCAACGCCATCCAGTCTCCAAAGAATACGTGAATGGAAACCTCTTTTCTGATTTGCTCTGGGGGTTTTCACTGTTCCTCACTAACACTCTTGCTGCAGACCACACATTCCTGTGTTATTTGACAGTTCAGTGCAGATGCCCTCTCTATAACCTTGGTTAAAGACTGGGCAACATCTTAGTGCGTGACAAATTGAGCATTGTAGCATTGCCGTCTTTCTTCAGCAGCAGCTGCTGCTGCAGGACCTAAAGTGGGGATAAAACTGGGCAAGAGTGGGCCATCTCCATAGTCATTCAGGAATGAGTGCAAGAGCTTAGTAGGGGCTTTTAGAGACTGGATAGTTGCTTTTCACTTCATGTAATGCTTTAGCGTTGTTAATTTTTCCTTTTGGGATATTTCATAATTTGGCTCCACTACCATAAAGACTGCACCCAATCGTGCACTGGCTTTTAAAACTGCAAGTCTTAATACTGCTCAACTGATCAACCTCTCTTTTTAATAAAAATATGTCATTTTGAAACTCCTTTCAATGCAAATACCTGCCTGAGCAGTTTCTTTGCTAGGGAAAAAAATGGGGTGCTTTGGCTGATAATTCTGTGAGGAAATTATGAATGTCCCTCTAGAAAGAGAAATAATACCTAAAAATTCTGCCGGGAGACATGGAGACAAAGCCCTACCTTAAATCTCTTTGCTGTGGGTAAAAGGTTTATATGGGCTTTTAAAAATAATGTGTTTCTTAGATTATTTAAAAACTCCTTTCTAGGACAGATTATCCTCCCCATAAGCAAGCACTATCTTAATTTCTTGTAAGAGTTTACACAGACTTTTTTCCTGAGTTCTTTTGAAAACCTGTGCCAAGGAGAGTTTGCGAGGTAAATTGAGATATCAGAAAGGCGTTATGGCTTTGTCTCCCTGTGATTTGAGCTGTTACAATTGGGTTTTACTCCTGCGAGGGAGGGGTGTGTGCGTGCTTACACCATCCTAGGATAGAGGTTTTTGTGCTTTGTTCTTGTTTGTCACTTTGCTCTCCCAACAGACACTGCACACAGAGAGAAAAGCTTTAGACCTGGAATCTGATTCTTTATTTCTGTCCTCTTTCAACTAGGAACCACAAACTACTGTTGTCCACAATGCTAATGATGGCATAAAGGTAAGTCAAAGCTCACAAATGGCCTTCATAGTTTCAAATACCTTTCCTTATTTCTCTGCCGAATTGGGGCTCTTAGGGTGCATTCAGACTGTGTGTCAGTTAGGGTTCTGTCCTTGCCTTTATTCCACTCACTACATTTCTGGCACAAAAGCTTCCACTTCATTTATTTTATAACATTTATTATTTGTTTATATAATTTATAACAGTTGTTATTGCTCCTGGTTGAAATCTTAGGGAAGGACTACTCATTATGAGAAAAAAGGGTTTGTTGCTTCCAAGGACAACCACATTTTGACCTTTTGTCCTGTTCTCCTATAATATTTTGTTGTGTACAACAAAAGGTGCTCCTTATCATAACTTGTTCGCGTTCTGCATCCCCCCCCCCTTGCAACCAACAGCCAGGAGAGATGGGTGTAGGGAGAGGGGAAGGAAATACAGTCGGCCCTTCTTATACACGGATTTTTTATACACGGATTCAAGCATACACGGTTTGAAAATGTTCAAAAAAGGTATAAATTTCAAATATCAAACCTTGATTTTCCATTTTTTATTTTTGCTATGCCATTATATTTAATGGGACTTGAGCATACACGGATTTTGTTATACACGAGGGATCTTGGAACCATACCCCAGCGTATAACAAGGGTCCACTGTACAACAGATTGTCTTCCTACAAATATAGAGGGGACTGGGAAGACCTGAAGGTGGAGTTACTGTAGGTGGCTTATAAACAGCCCTGTTTCTCACAATGTGTAATCACTCAATTTTTCTTGTTCCTCTCCATTATAACCTGTTTATTTATTTGGAGATGTTGTACCATTGCACTTTGCAACCTCTCGCATGTAAAATATCTTACAAAAATGTCTTTTAAAAAGAAAAACAAACCATCTAGAACTTGATGCTAGGATTAAACCACTTCACAATGCTTTCTCTGGCTGCCCCATCCAGCATTTTCTGCCACATTTCCTCAGATGTATCACAGTGTATGGATGTGCAAAGTGCAACATTTATACAGATTTTTTTTAATTGTTAGTTTCAGGAGCAGGAAGCAAAAAATCCAGGAAGATGTGTGCATGGGCATGGAAGAGAAAAATGTCATGAAATTATATTAAATATAAAGAGTTATCTGGTCACAGGTTTAACACTGCTGAGTTTGAGTAACTGGTCTTGCACGACCTGTTTCTTATGGATGACAGAACATGACAGCTGATGAGAGGATAATAACCCAGAAAGACTGTAAAGAGTTAGATGACCAGAATGTGAACTCTTCCATAGTTACGTTGCACTGCAAAAAAACAAAAACAAAAAAACTGCCCCAGGCAGAGGCTGATTTTACTTCTCTCATTTTTAAAACTACTTCTCAAAGGTTTTCCTAGCAAATATCAAAGCTCAGAAACATTCATAGAGAAGGAGACGTTATTACAGATACCCTTGGGTATCTGTTTCTAGCAGTAATGGAAACATACTGTGTGCCGTTGTAGCTTAGCAAATATATGTTGAAGATGCTCCTTACAGTTCTCCCTAGGAGGAGGAGGAGGCAGGTAGCAGAGTTTAGTCTAGTGGCAGTGGCAAGGGATAATCCCAAGTAGAAGATGATGTAGTGATCTGAAAATTTACTCAAATGTGAATGATTATAGTCTGTTATTTTGGTCTCTTGTTTCACCTGTTTTTATCCATTTCACCACTACTATTTGTTTAATTTGTTTGTGATGTTTCCATCTACCAATGTTCTTCCTTGCAGGGTTCCACTGAAAGCTGTAATACCACCACTGAAGATGAGGACCTGAAGGGTAAGTGCCTTAGTAGCAAGCAGCAAGGAATTTTAGAACTGTTGGGACAAAGAGAGCAGTTTTCGAAGCCAAGTTCCTTATCTGTTGATTTGGACTGGCTTGTACTATTTCCCCAGTTGCTGTAATAAGTGTGGTGTTGGGCTGCTAGTAACGTAAAGAAGGGGTTCACTTCTGGATTTTCAGGTATCTCAGTCTAGCTCTGCCTTGTTTTACCTGTCACAAATTTTTGAGATTTACTTTAGGACAGGAATTTCCCATTTTGGAATTCATTTAATCTCAGTAGTTTTGGAGAGAACAAAACTGCTGTATTTGTGCTACTTACAGAAACAGAAAAATACAGTTTATCCTTGAACTACTTCATATGATGGCTCAACCTGCAAAAACATGGAGGAAAAAAATCAGCTTACATTGCTTTCAACATACCAACAACAATTGTGTCAACTACACCCAAATGTAAATGGTTCAATTGTGTGAAGGAAGCAGGCTATTCCCCTTTAGGAGGAGAGTGTTCTGTCCATAGGGGTATAATATTTGCCTGAGAGAACTTTTTGTTTTGAAGCCTTACCTCCTTACCATGCTGGTTTGCAGAGGTAGGTTTCAGAAGAAGGGATTGTGCCACAGAGATCTCCACCATTCAACCTTACAGAAGTCTTAATCTTGGCAGCCAGCTGTGGGACATATCCATTAGACAAAAAATTGCTCCTGTTCATATCTCGTATCTAACCATACTTTCACAAACACATCCAGGTCTTCTGTAGGTTAGGTGATCCCATGATAACCTTTTGGCAGTTGCTCCACATGGTTGCATATAAGGGTATCATACATGTAATGCTGGCAGCAAAGTCCTAGTCCTCTGGGTTGGGTTGCATAAATTCTTCCAAACATTCTCAGCATATTTTAAATACTTGGCCAAAAAAGAGTATCTGTCCCATCAGACAGCCATGCCATTGTGACAATGTTCTAAAAATGGTGCTCATTGTGAAATGTCCCTTTGTCTAAGCTAATTTCAGCACAGTCATTTGAAGAGGCTTCTCTGACAGGAATCACAGAAATGTAGTGGTAAAGACGTGGGCCTTCCCAGGCTACTACATCCAGCCTCCTGAAAGGTGCCACTTCCTCATCCCTATTTGTAATCCTATTAGCAGTAGTCTCCTTTTGTGGGAAGGGACACAGATCTGCTACTTACCACTGCTTTGGTGGAAAGACTCTCCAGCAAAACTAGTTCCTACTCCTCATCACAGATGTTGCTGTTACAAGCCCACACCTTGAGCCAGTTGCTTTGCTCCTTTGCTTAAGGAAACTGGAAACTATAAGGAAGGTCGACCCAAGATTTTTTTTCTGTCTAATGAGATGGAAGAGAGGGCATCTCTTGTTCCTCCTGCAGAAGCAGAACATAGATGTAGCATATTACTAGGAATGATTATTATCTGTAATACTTTATTGGGGGGAGGGGGTTAATTATTTAAAAAATAATTTGACAACTGGTATCCTCCTTAAATTTTTTTTAAAAAATAGGTAGTGCTTGCTTGATATTTCCCAAATATTGGATTTGGGACCCCTTTCCTACTTTTTAAGGTGTCTTTTTAAAAAAATCATTTAAATTAAAACCGTAGTACTATATTACCCTTAAAGTGACATACAGCAGACAGCGTTCCAAGCTCTGTACAGGAGCTAATTAGACTGGCAGTGGAACATCACCATCTTTCACATCACTTGAAGGCAGCAGGCTATCATAAAGCCTGCAGGAGAGCCTGCAGGAGAGAGGGTACAGAACACTACACTTTGTCTTCCAACACAGGAGACTAACCAAGGTGTTTCATTTACTGCTGCTGATCCCTCCACCTTGCTTAGCACCTGCTAGCTCAGGCAGTTGTTTCCTTCTGTCTAATGGTAGGTTTGGTCATGGATGTGATAACAGAACAACTAAACATTAAGTACTTTTGCCTGTTTGCAAAGACTTTCTCACTATGCTTGTTTTATTTTTGAATGGTTATTTGAGCTTTTGCAAAAAGGAATATGTTTAGTGAGAAGTGGTGGAAGGAAAGGTGCTGTGAGGTGAGTGCCCATTGTTCACAGGAAGAGTGCATGCAGAAAGTCCTTTGCATGTCCAGTTAAAAAAAAGCTGGTAACAGGGCATGGAACAAGCATGGCCTGCCGACAGAGTTACTGCCAGTCAAAGTAATGGACAGTTCTGACCAATCTGAACTGGTGGTCTGACCCAGTACAAGGGAACTGTCAATGTTTGTGTCCTACATATGTCAGTGTAGGCATACAAAAGAAATGCTGCAAAACATCATGGCAGCTAATAAAAAGTTGTAATTTTTTGCTATCTATGCAGAGCTCAAACAAAGGTATGCATTGTAGAAAAACATTTTTCTAGGAGCCAGCTCCATTAGCTTTATATGAGAAAACAGTGGTTGTTTAATGCTGATGTTGCTACACTAGCTACTGAGGGAATGATTTCCCTCTCAAATCTGCTTACGCATGTGTGAAGGTACCCTTTGCTAGAAGACACTTTGGCCATCCAGTTATCTACTGGAGCTGAGCCTTGCATTCAGCATTGTTGTGTGAGCGTGGTTTATAGATGAGGGGCTGGAGACCTTCACACTCAGGACTACTTCACCATTGATTAGATGTAGGCAAATGGGGAAATCATTCTAGGCCCTCATAGTTGGTAGCTTTGATGTCAGCTACAAGAGCAGGTGCTGGGGAAAGCAGCCATCTCCAGCCTTAACTGTACACAGCGTCCACCATAAAACATTTGTACAGAACCTTACAGTTGCTTTGATGTCCTGTTCCATTCTCTTTTTTTACTGAATGTACATTGTTTTTGCTTTTGTTTTTGTGTGTATGTGTGTTTTGTGTATATTATTTTAATTCTTTGCTATGCAAGCGCCCCCTCTCTCCATCGGGGATGGCAGTTCAGTGCTCGAAGGACGGAGTCACTGTGAGAGCAAAACCCAGACTGAGTCCATGCAGTCCCAGCTTTCTCTCTGTTATTCAGCCAGTAAGTCCAGGGGTTACAGCATCCTTTCCCTGCCTTGACTCACTCTCACTCTTCCCCCTTCCCCTCACTTATCATTTCTCTGTCTCCCTCTACTCCTACAATATTCTACCAGAATATTGATTGTCATTCTAAAACTTCAGTATTTTATTCATCTTATTTCCCAAAACCATCCCTGCCCATGTAACATTTTCCAAAAGAGATTCCTATTCCTTTTCACACCTCCCCACCCCACAAAGAAAATGAAACCATGATTTGGCTGATTTTCATTCCTTGTTTTCCTTTCCTAGTTATCACTTCTTCCTTTGTGATTGTTTAAAAGCTTTCACACCCGACTATTGATGTGTATACTCAGACAACCCATGTTGTTTCTGGGGGGAAATGTATGGTCCTTATAAGACAAAAGACATGATTCTGCACCTGTTCAGGAATATTTAATAATGAATTGAAGTGTACAATAGCCATGAACATCACGTAGAACCTCTGCTGGAAATGTTTGTCAGATTGTGGCTCCTGGGTCTTGCTGCACATTTTTTATACGAAGAAAGAATTTGGGCAGGGACAGACATGAAACAAAGTGTAGAATGTTATTAGTGGTGATAGGTGTGTTTTTTTATTCCACACAGATGAAGCATTGATTGTCTAGAGCAGAGCTATAGGCCCTTCAGATATTTTGGTATGTGAACTCTCATTAATCTCAGCCAGCATGACCAGGGCCTGTAGATTATGGGATTTATATTCTTAGTTTATTGAAAAAATGCCAAATTGCCTCCTTCAAGTTGAGAACTTTCTTAGCTGTTGTACATGGAACAGAATACAGTGTGTCATTTTTACAACGTATTTTTCATATATGGAATTCAGATGTTTTTTCCAGCATATATGCTCCATGCAGGCAAAGTATAACATATTAAATTACCTCTGTATGGGCTTATTAAATACTAGATCTCAGATGAAATAGGTTCTTAATATTATTTCCCCTTAGTATGGATAAAGCACCACTGTTTTCCTTTACGCTTTAAACAGATCCTTCAGAATCTTGACTGTTGTTTGCCCAAGTCCTGGATGCTCTGTATGTATTTTCTTCAGTTCCTTGTAGAACTGCTAAATTAGCTTGGAAGGTCCCAGTCCCTAGAAATAAAGGAATTGTTTAATCCTCAAGTTTGTCTAACTGAGCAAAGGTTCAGGCAAAGTTCTTTTTACATACTGTCTGTAAGCTCGTTGCTGTCCACCAGCTCATATGACTGTCATCTCCAGTCTTTGCCCTATGTACAGTTACATTGGCTGGAGGAAAGGTGCACAAAAAGGTTCTGTCTAGGTTTCAGATCAGGTTAGGGAGTTTTCTTAAACTTAATCAGAGAAGCTCCCTTAACCTGAGGTCAGAAAAACTTCACAGAGCTGTATCATTTGGGCCAAGAGCAGAGAAACATAATTTGCATGGTGTGACAAAAAAAACAACAACCCTCCACTCTGCATATTAAAATGACAACTAAATGCAAACTCATTGGCTCAGTCTTACTAAAAACAATTCACTAGCTGGCCATTCGTCCTTACTCCTTAAATTGTTTGTCAGTAAACCTGCAAAAATTTCTACTGTAATGTCCCTTGGTTTCTACCTTGATTTAAATGTAAACTTATCATTCCTTTTAGAAACAGGACCGGCTATATTCTGTATCCCAGACAGCCAACCATTTAATGAGAAAAACTGCACATTTTTGGATATGTGTTTTTTTTCCTCCTTTCTCAGAGTCATGAGCATAGATTGGGTGAAGCAGGGCTTTAAGATGGTAGGTAGACGGAAAAACACAGGGTGCTAGAGGACATAATATCACTGGCTAGTCTAGTTTCTAATTTAATAGTTTCCCACATATTCCTAAAATTGGTTTGGATTTGTAAAGGCTAAAAGCACCTGGGCTTACATGAATCAGCCAGTGAATATGTGGGTTATGCAAGGACCTGCTAGTGGGTGAGACACATCCAGGAACGTTCACTTAGGGCTCCCATCTTCTGCCTCTCTTTCATCTTTCTCATTGGAATCTCAAGGGAAAGCATGTGATGGAACCTGCAAAGAATTTGGAGGGCATTTGTGCAGCTGTAAGAGATGTGTCGTATAATGTGTACACTCACTGCTATTATAACATTTGCATGCACTTCTATTCATAGGTAGAAAGCTATAAATTGATAAATATAGCAGAGGAGAAAAATACCTTTGCCGTGTGTGCCCTTAATCCAGCCCATGATGGATTCTGATCCACTACACTCATCCAATTCAGCCCACCCTCCTCCAGCTCCACCTTTGTACATCTGGTCTTCCAGTTTGGAAGGTAAACTGCCGATAAGGCAGGAGTGAGGAGAGTGTGGCCTGTGGACCACATGCAGCCCCAAGACCTTTTTGTGATTCCCAAAGCCTTTTGTTGCTCCTGGCTGAAACTTTCTTTTTCAGGTGATAAATCACCTCCAGTGTCCCCAAACACTGTCTGGTATAGCAATACCACTCAAAACAACCCCACCCACTCCCACCCCAAAAGCCCCATCAAAACGCTGGAAATCAGATGAAACACACTGAACTGAAAAATGGAAGTAGGTTTCTAATTATTTCTTAGGCTGATTTTCTGCCAGTTTGTGGACCAGACTCAAGAAATGGAGTGCTGCCCTAGAGGTGAAAATCAGCCCAGTTCCCCACTTTTCCACCCCAGCCCACTTGTGTTCCCCACTGGGAAGCAGAAATCCTTCTTCGGTCTCTAGTTTGAAATAGCAGATTGTTCACAGATATTCACATTCATGTTTCCACATGTGAATAAGGCTGGGGACAATTTGAGACTGTCAATAGCAGTGGCATTGTCCAGGAAGAAAGATGTTTAGGACTCTTTGCCTCTTTCTGCATGGGGAATGAAAGATCGATATATGAGAGGAGGTGCAGTTAAATTGCAAGGTCTGGGCTTTTGTGTGAGGGCCTGCTAGCTTGGTTTCAGGAGCGTAGGCAGTCCATCCCCTGCAAGTCAATCCATTTTCCTGTCCCTGTTATACAAGGTTACTGAGGGTTCCCTATCCCAGTATTGAGAAGACCAGTTGAAGTTGAACTCTTCTTGAGGAGATCAATATTTCTGTTCTTTCCTGATCCCTCCTGCTTTACAGAACATACTGGTTTGGTGAGCAAATGGGTCAGGCAAGATCTAATATTGCCCTAACCTGGGGCCCGAACAGACAGGCCAAAATAAAGCTGCTTCGGGTCACTTTGGAGGTATGCTGTTTAAACGACGCACACATCTTAAGAGGCCAGAAGCTGTGCGAAAGCTGCACTCTAGTCCTTAGGACTGGAACGTGGCTTGGGCGCAGCTTCTGGCCTCTTAGAGCACATGCAGCATTTAAACAGCATACCTCCAAAGTGACCCGAAGCAGCTTTATTTTGGCCTGCCTGTTCAGCCCCTGAGTTATTGAAATGAGACATCATCTCAATCCCAAACCATTACAAAATGTGTAAAATGAAAGAGCCACCTTTTAGGTGTATTAACTAGTGTAGAAACTCTGCACATATGGAGTCAGGGGTGCTGTGTATCTCCTGCTTTTTCTAGTGTGACTTTGATTGTGATTGTTGGCTACTTCATTTTCTCTTTCTTCCAAATTCACTATGTTTCTTGGTCATTATTTTGAAAAGGAGGGGCGGAGGTCTGTTTGTTTGGATGTTTGGCTTCAGAGACCATTTTTCTGATGGCCCCATTTGGTGTGCCCTGCAGAAGTGCATACAACACCCCCTCCCCCCAAGAAACCTGCTATGTCTGGAATTGTTGTGTGCTCTGGGATTTGTGTGTGTTCAGTGCAGTCCTTGTTTTGCTTTCTGATTTAATTTTTATTTTAATGCTTGCATTTGTTTTGCAGCTACTACTACACAATCTTGTGAAGAGAAACTTCTTGCCTGGGACAGCCCAGGGCAAACAGTGGAGTTGGATCGTGCTCAGTCGGAGCCTGTCCTAACTCCAGTAGTTCCATTTGCACTTAACAGTCCGCCATGTAAGTTAGCTGTTACTTAGCAGGAGTAGTACAATCAGTAGTGATTTCTTCACTCACTTTACCTTTCCTTAACCTTTGTTTTCCCTTCCCAGATTTTTCCCCCAAAGGGTGTGTTTCTTCTCTATCCTTCCCATGAAGTTATTCTTCCTGTGTGATTGTCCAGTAAAATAAATAAATAAATATATAAAATTAACCCATTCATTCATTAGTACTCAGTTCACTAGGAGGTTCTCATGTGCCTTGGTCTCCTGCTACTTCTTTTCACTTTAATGTAGCTGACACTGCGGAATCTTTTGGTAGACTATATTGTGGTTAAATTTATAGTTGGTTAATTGATAGTTTCTTAGGCTGGTAGATAAATTGCATTTACTGTGTTGTGACTGTTCTAGAATGGGGTGGGAAAGGTATATTCCACCAAAAGAATCTAGAAAAACATTGGCTTTGTCTCATTAAGTTAGGGTGAGAATCTGATAGCAGAGAAGCATTGTGAATCTGAGTTTTTTCTTGTCTTTTGTTTCTTTTACCTTGTTTACTGAAATGTTTTAAGCTTCTGCACAATTAGGTGGCCAACTGATTTTTTTAAAAAATAAAACCATGGGATGCATCTAAAACCTAGGAGCTTTATTTTTTTAAAGTACTATGTTTCCCCTTTGCTTGTAGGCACAGCAGTGTACAGGCTGAAATTATAATGTTCTTCTTTCATGTAAGCTAGCAAATGTCAAAAAGCTAGCAGTGAGAATGATTTAGTAATTCTTAGGCCTGAATTCAAAGACATAGCCACATTAGTCTGGGATATCAGTAGTCCCTTTTGAGACTAACTGAAAGATAGACTTTGGTAGCACAAGCTTTCATAGACTTCAACCTACTTCTTCAGATGCATGTGGTGCAGTGGAAAGCCCAGAGACAGACATATATAGCAGTTTGTGTGTGCGAATAGCCATAGGAATGCAAACTTTGTGGGCATGGAGATGAGGTGACAAGTTCAATTTCAATGATGGATGGTCATTGTAGGAAAAGGCAAGGATGTTACCTAAATAAGCATATCAAAGAGTATTGGGATATAGTGTGAGAGCCAAAAAGAAGATTTGGTGAACTAGCCAAAAGGCACTCCATAAGACTGGGAGGTTAGCCAGTGTTACAATGTGTGTAGCGCACCAAAAAACTGTTGTCTCTGTTCAACACACTGCTGTTGGAGTGGAATTTGTTGATATATTCAATTTCTGCTGCTTCTTTTTCAGTCTTCCTTTGTAGTCAGATTGAAGTGTTCTGCAACCCACGTTTGTATGTTTCCATTCTTAATGTCTGATTTATGTTCATTTATCCTCTGGTGCAGGGACTGTCCTGTTTGTTCAATGTAGAGTGCTGAAGGGCATTGCTGGCATAGTATGGCATAAATCACATTGTAGGATGAGCAAGTGAAAGTCCCTCTAATATTGTGGGTGAAGTCATTAGGTCCTGTGATGACATTTTCTGATAACACTAGGTCTGAATTGTAGGGTCAAACTGATTTACATTAATGTTAACTATCATTCAACAATTGAATACACACACACACACACACACAGTGTGCCTGCGTCATACATGGCTTCCAGCATATGCTGGACGCCGCACCGGAAAAAATCCTCCCGAGCCGTGGAAGGAGTAATGGGGCACAAACCACATTGCTTCTTGTGAGGCTTGAGCTTACTCGCTTTTTCTCTTACGCAGGGGGTCCAGAACGGGTCCCCCGCGTTAGAGAAGGGCGCACTGTATATATATTCTGGTTGGAACTATCAGTAGGATTCTGGCTTTAACATTTTTAGGAGGCTAGTACTAAATGTCACATAAATATTGACAACTATCAAAATTCAATTTTAAAAAGTGGCTAATTGTGAAATTTAACTCTTTATCAGTAAATAGAATTCATCCTCGATGCTGTAGTTGTTGGTAAACGTCCAGAGCAAGCACTGCAGCACAGTTGTTTCTGAAATATACTATTGCTTAGGAACTATCATGTTTCTCTTTTTTAAAAAAAGTGGGCAACTGCCAGAAGGCCAGGTGGCCAATGTAAATGACCTTAGAAGGCTGTACCCAAAACACTTCCCATATCTGATGCACCTCATTCCTACATTTTTAAAGTCCTAAGAGGCATGAGGGTATCAGGGGGTGCTAGAGGCCTCAAATATGCTGGGGCACTCATAGAGCCCATGAGATACAATTTCCCCACCCTTTCTCTAGTATATGGCCTTCACATTTGTCACTACAGTGCGCCCGCCATATTGGCAGGCTTGTAATCCTCAGACTCGAGCTCCCATGGATTACTCCATCCTGTATTAATCAATTTTGTCTCATGCCCACAAATTGCTGCTTGTTGACTAATATGGGCTTGAGCTCCCATGGTTTCTCCCAAACCCTTGAGGATGGGCAGCAGACTTCCAGGACATGTGAGCAAATGTCCAGAATTTGGGGTAGAGGGTGGGGGAAAGCACTATTATTGTTTATCTGAGTTACTGCAGGAATATTGATAAATATATTTCAATAAATCAGCAGGGTACTATAAAATAATTATTTTGATTTCCATATGCTTCCTTTGGTTGTCAGGAACTGGTAATATTTTTTTAAAATACAGTTGGCTGTCAACGTTCACGGGGATTGGGGTGCAGGATTCCCACAAAAATGGAAAAAGGGCAAATACTTCTAGACCCCTGGGCCTGGCTGCATATGCATATGCATTGCCTTGCTTGTTTGCTCACTCATTTACTCAGGTGGAAGTGGAAAGGGGATGGGTCAGAAGGAAGCAGAAAGGAGATACTTGTCCAGCCTCCTTTCCTCCCACCCATCTGCACAAGTGAGTGAGGGGAAAGTACTTGGTTTGTTTCCAATCTTCATTCCCATGTTTGCTTAACTGTGAATGAGCTATAAACAAGGAGTGGTTTGTTTAATACATCATCTGAACCTCATTGCTGGCATGATCTTCCCTTTACAAGCTAGCATTGCATACAGGATCCCTTCTTCATTTACAAGATTGTTTAAGAGCAACAAACTGGGATCCGCAGCTTAGTGCAAATCACCTGTGTGCACCTGAGCCGACCTCTTCCATGATAGTATCAGGATTCCAATGAATCCTGGCTTATCGTTCCATTCACAGCCACTGCGAAACTCAATAAATTGATAGATGGGACATATTAATCACCCACCTTTTTCTTTTCAAATCAAACACTATTTGCATATTTTCCTACTGTATATAAAATATTCCCTCCCTTGCATTAGTGTTGTCATTGGAATTAAAGGAAATAAAGAAAATGACTTTTCTCTCCAGAATCTTGTTTCTCATTTAAGGTCTGCGGTCTAAGTTGACTGTGGTAACAGCAGCTTCTCTTGCTTCTGAATCTCTTGGCCCACTTTTACAAATAAAATTTCAACTGTATCATTGCACTGTTCAGATATTTGGTGCTATTCCTTCTCTGATAATGTTAAGCAAGAATCAATCCCATCCATGTTTGAATAGAAGATTACAAGGAGTTCTGTGGAAGCTGATGAAAATGATGAATTTATCCCTAATGAGCTCTGTTCTCAGTTTAAAAAATAAATAACCCTATTGGCTTTGTAATAATAATAATAATGAATAATAATAATAATAATAATAATAATAATAATAATAATACAATATTATTGATCATGAGGCATAAGTCATCCAACTAGTACTAGTAAAGGAAGATCCTATGGTCTCAGTCTACATTCTTCTTGAAGCCTTTTTCATTTGCAGTTCAATAGGGGAGAAGCTGGAAATTGATCCAAGTCAATATGTAATAGTTTGTAGCCTCTCCCCATTTTCTGTAACCTCAATTCCTTAACACTGACCAAAGCAGAGGACTGGATGCAGGTGTCCTGATTTAAACTGTATCCAGGCAAGTGTTCAGGGAAGTAGTTGGGTTACTTGCATATATGATATGGAGCAGATGATAGTTAACAAAGGGCCACTTCCACTAGCCTGCCTCCATTTTTTTTCTCTTTGATTTGACTATCCATAATTGCTATAACAACACCAATTGGCTTTGACTGCCTTAAATGAGGAGCTGGTGATGATTCCCCCATACAATATATAGTCCCATTCAACACCCAACTTGTTATTACAATGACAGTGTTTCACTTGTGGGTGAAAAAAATGTATGTCCTATCATAAGCACTAAGGCGAGTAATGGTAGCATCCATACAAAAGGTTCAAAAGATGCACTAAATAGTTGTTGAATAATGAAGTCTGTGACAGAACTGTTCATTCTGCACTGGCAGAAGAAAACAATGAGGGGTGGGAAATTAAGCAGGTCTCACATCTGCTTTACAGATATGAGTTAGGCGATTGTGCAGTTTGTCATAGTGGCTTTGCATTGTTCTTGGTGCTTGTATGTCTCATATAACATCAAAAAACTTAAATCAGGGTGACCTCTTTCAACCAAAACAAGGGATAGGAATGTTTTTCACTTATGAAGACGTTTTCTGATAAAAGAAAAGTTCAGTATGCTTCTGCCATTCATGCATCATGTCTGTATATAGTTATGAGTTCCAATATTTTTAACTTCCTCAAATAAATTGTGATTGTATATGTGAGTGGTGGATTAGAGTTTTGTTCCAGGGTAAAAACTAACTTGGACGTATATTATTAAAGCTGGGAAATTGGGGATCCAGTCAGTTCCACATGGGAAGAAGTGGTTCAGATAGTTGGTTCAAGGCCTTTTTAAGGCCTTGTGATCTATCAGATCAAACATAGTCCATCATTTATGTATAGCTAGATGGGACGTTCAGTAAACCTCTTTGTTTGGTGGATAGCCTAGGACTTCAAAAAGCTTAGAGGGATTTCTAAAGTGCAGTCAGTCCCTTTTACTGTTCTGCCTGTCTTAGTAATGAGGTAGCTGTCTTAGTAATAAGGGATCCTCTTTTTACCTTTAAAGAACAAATTGTGTGGACAGAGATGGGAGTTCTTCATGCCTGCCAATTGGGCACCAAGTACAGCATGGATCCTAAAACCCTTTTCTAACATCTAGCAAGCTATGATAAATGACTTGTCTGCACTGTTTGATTCATCTTCACATATTGTACAGCCTTATTCTCATGAAAACAAAATAGGCAATGGCTGATGTTTGCATCTATAGGCTCATCACAAAGCTACCTGTTTGAATTTTTTTAGCAGCAGTATTCTGTGTAGTATTTCCCCCATGCAATATATATGAAAGTAATTGGTGGTGGCAGAGGAAAGCATAAAAGAATACAGTGAAATAGACGCAGATGATAATGACTCGGCAGCGGGTCAGTAAATACACGGCTTAGATTGTCATGTTACAGATTGGAGTGAGTCAAGTTGCATCTTTGATGAACTCAGAAGATGCTATCTTAGTAGTTATTTCACCTGTCAAGCTGCTGTTGTAGCTAGTTTCTGCCAATATGTATTCAGGAATTTTGCTGAATTCAAATCCACCATTCTGTACTTTTGTTGAATAATTGCAAAGAACCATGCAAAAAGGTGAGGGACTTATTGGTGTGACAAATACAGAAATAATGCCATTTCTTGTGACTGGTATGCAAATCTGGACTACAGGCACCATCAACTTCCCTCTTACACTCTCTCTGTAGTGATTCTATCATTCCTCCAGTAATTTAGCAACAGTTTTGCATTATATATATATGCAAAGGGTGAATACAAACCAGATTCCTTTGAAAGCATAGTTCATATGAAGCATTGTGCATTACAGTGGACATGGAACATGATGTTGTGGTTAATGACAGGGAGTGAAAGGGAGAAGAAAGACATTCCAGAGAAGGGGATGAAACATGAGTCTTTCTCTCAATATTGTCTACACTGGGCCTATCTGTTCTCATCCCCACCACAGAGTTGGTCTTTCTCATCACAGAGGCACCATAATGGCAGCTTTGGCCTTTAATTCACAAATCCTATACAGATTGCACCAGCTGAGCCCTAGGTGTAGCCTTCAGGTAGGCTTTCTTTTGTGCAGTACTTCTACTATTGTCTTTCCTTTCTTCCTTTCTTCCTTCCATCTACCAGACTCCATCCCTTCCAATGGATAGCTGTCATTACTGCTCTTCTGGAATGCAACAAGGCAGCCACTACTGGGATAAAATCAAGTGGTACCGTTGTTGATTCCCCTGAAGGAGGCACTGTTTGCCATCTGTTTTCATAATTCCACGTAGAGTAAAGCCACCTTCTTTATTCTTGTCTTCAGTGCGTAAGCAAGAGATAATCAAGATAACAGAGCAGCTGATTGAAGCAATCAACAATGGAGATTTTGAAGCTTACACGTAAGTAAAGACATGCAGAGGCACTTAATACTCTTTCACAGTGGCCATGGATTATCAGGCAAGCATGGCCAAAGAAGGCTGGGTAGCAGAAGTAGAATGGAGCAGTATAACTCAATGCAAACCAGGAAAAGCTCAAATATAATGGAGATTATCACACAGGGCAGGAGGGATCGCTCTTGTCCTTAGCCCCATCCTTATCGCATCCATGCTTATCCCGTCCTTCTCCCATCAGTGGCACCCATCATTGTATTAACGCGAGTTTTCATTAATCCACAGTGACAGGGACATGCCACTTCAGGGATGGAAGAAGGATGGGATAAGTGAAATGTCTGAAAATCTTATCGGATGGACAAGGACAAGGACATCCCATCCCCCTTGTGATAATCTCCAGTGTTAATGTCTATAATGTTAATAAGCAAATTCTGTATTTTAGCAATTGCATTTATATTTCTGTATCGCTTAATAATGAACTCAGTACTCTCTAAGAAGTTTACAGCATGTAAGCAAATTGCCCCCAACAATCTGGGTACTCATTCTACTGACCTAAAAGAGAATGAAAGACTGAGTCAGCCTTGGAGCCCTGGGATCGAACTCACAACATTGTGATTGCAGTATTGGCATTTAACCACTGCACCACCAGTGCTCCAATTTTACCCACTTTGTCCCAGAAAGCTAGGAAGACAGTAAAAAGTCTTGCTTGTTGCTATGATTTCAGAGGAGCTCAAATGCAAACTGGATGTAACAAGTATAGCACTGTTGACATACATATGAATTTAACATGAAGCATTTACACACAAGCTAAATAAACCTTGTTGCATGGTTCCATCTTACAGTGCAGGTGGGGGCCTCATATGATGGCATACTTTTCTGTACAAAGAGAATTTATTTTCCATGAGTCCTGTCATTACTCCGAGGTTCTGTTTTTCCCATTAGAGGTAGGCCCATCTCAGAATTCATCTAATTTTCATTTATCATTTGCCTGTTGCTGGATAATTTTATCATATGAAAGTTGATCACATTTTTTTACACATGTGAACAAAGTGCACATGGTTATGCTAGCTATTTGCTGCTGTAATTCAATTGATTGATTGAAGTTAATCTGGATACAAGCTGCCACATATATGATAAGTATGTCCATGTGGTTTCTGCTGTATGGACAGTCTTAAATGGACCTGAGATAACAATCTTAATATGAAGAGTTAATTTATCTCTTAAACAGATAAGAAAGAGAACATGGCCATAGTTGCTTATGAATCTGAATCTTCATTTTACAGCATTGACAGATGTAAATGGTTATGGTAGCCATAGAAAACTGAATACTAATACTCACACTCTTATGTGCACAAGCAAACCTATGGGCTCAGAGTAAAAGATGTGTGTCTTTTTTCTGCATAGTATCTTGTGAACCTTTGTTGACTGTATGCTCTCAGTAAACTTAGAAGTACTGCCAAAGAACAGGACAAAACAGCCACCCTGTGTTATTTGAATAAGAGAAAATCAATAGATGGATCTTGTCAATTGTTTGTTACATTGTTTAGTGGGAGAGAAGCATTGGGAGGAGGAAGAGAGAGATCAGTACCTGTTTTAATTCATTTTCCTATAATTTGTCTTGAAGAAGAGGAGGAGGAAGAACATTTGAAAATATTTCTCAGAAGAGGCCTAATGCAGCCAAATTTAACCACAACCCAATACATAAAGCATGCTTATTCCTTAGCAGTTTCAGCATTGCTGTCTAAATTTTACCTGCCAGAAGCCGGTCATAGCCTGATCTCCCAGGGGCCACGGCAAACACACTGCAGCCCTGAGGGCGCCTTCTTCAGTGGCCCCAAATAGGAGCAGAAAAGATAAATTCCCTTTGGGGATGGGTTTGGGCTGTCTTAAGTGGCCCTGTTGCAGTTTCCAGGCATTCTGAGGGCCTGTGTTGTGTAAACACCACACCCCTGGAGTGGCCATAAACTGCTCCCAGCTGCCTGTCTGTTTCAGGCCTATGACAAGGTTTTTTCTCTACAAAGGTGTTGATTAATTGGGCCCAGCTTCGATTAAGAAGAAGAACCCTCCCTCCAGTCCATCTGCCTTGGTCCAGGCCTCAGAGGGAGAGAAGAATGCTGGACCTTATCCCCCTACCACCACCATTCCCTTCTCCTTTTGTGTCATGTCTTTTTAGATTGTAAGCCTGAGGGCAGGGAACC
Source organism: Sceloporus undulatus (assembly GCF_019175285.1). NCBI lineage: Eukaryota > Metazoa > Chordata > Lepidosauria > Squamata > Phrynosomatidae > Sceloporus > Sceloporus undulatus. Next base: position 149,497,870 of record NC_056524.1, on the reverse strand, counting down.
ATCTATTATCCCCTCTTGTAATAAATAATAATAATAAAATAATAAAAAAATTATTTGTATACCGCCCTTCCAATGATCCTTTAGGAAACTCTTTGCATCAAAATTCTATGATGCTAAGAACTGGTATCACACAGTCGGTAAGTATCTCTGAAAGACCTGAACAATTAGATACTGATGATAGTGGTTTCTTTGTGTGTTCTAGGAAGATCTGTGATCCTGGGCTCACCTCATTTGAACCTGAAGCACTGGGAAATCTCGTAGAAGGGATGGACTTCCACAAGTTTTACTTTGAGAACTGTGAGTAATAGATAACTGATCACACCAAAATGACCCTTTTTCCCTGTCTGCCAGGTAGAAGGACTGTAATTTTTCTTGGAGCTTTAGAGTAGGTATCAGTAGAGAACTGGTTGCAGCTTTAATATATATTATATATTGATCATATGTATTTTCTCCCCAATTTTTGCTCATTTGATTTTCTCCCCAATTTGTGAAATTATCAATTATCTAGTCTTTTTATTTTATTTTATTTTATTTTATTTTTGGACACAGAACTAATGTATTGGGGCAGGAAGGAGGAACCTTTACCTTGGAAGCCTCATCTGTCCCAATTAAAAAATTATCAGGATTAAGTAACTGAGAGATTGCCCTGAAGGAATATGGCATGTGCACCAGAGTAATTTTTAAAGGCAGTTGGGGAACTTAAATGGGGAAATCAAGAGTATACAGTTTGTTACAAGACTGGAGAGTAATTTTTATAGGAGTCACCATTGTGGCCCAGGAAGCATAAATACAGCTTTCTTTTTCTTTTTAAAGGAAGTTGTATTCTTCCTGATACTTTTTTAAAACCCTGGGACTGAAGGAGGCCTGTAATAGTAGTGGTAATGGTAAAATAATGTAAAGGTTTCTGTACTCTCTATCACTAGACATAGCCCCATACATTTATATGAGAGTATCCCTAGAAATAGCCCTGGGGCTAGTAAAATGTTGATATGCAGAAGAAAAACCTAAACATATCACATATACTCATCTATAAATTGAAAAATGTATGCCCCAAAATTGACCCCAAAATCCCAGGTCAACATATATATGGGTCCATATGCTAATGCAATGGCAGCTCTTTCAGATTTCTCTGCCCATGCGGTGGGGAGAGCAGTTTCTCTCTTTCCTGAGCCATGCTCACATGCTGTCGCCCTAGCACAAAGTTTGCCAGAGTTTCTTACTAGAAAGCCAAAGGGATGTGGCACTTTGCAATAAATAAGTGGGGTCTGGGTTGTTGTTTGGGCACTTGGTCTGTAAAAGGTTCACCATCACTGCTTTAAGACATACTCCTACGTTCAGTAATAAAACTATTCTGCTTTTCCTATGACCATCTATGTTCCCAAATGGCATGTATGTCAGGAAACTCTGTTCTTACTGAGTTTGTTGGCAGAAGTGGCAGAGGCATCTAAGTTTAATTGTTTAAATAAACTTGGAGGGTTTTAGTGATTTTTTTAGTTTTAGTTTTAGTGATAATTAGAGAAATTAAAGCTGACTACCTGACTGTCTGTGATAGAAAGATGGGGTGGTTATAGTGAGGGAGAAAGTCAAAGCACTAATGGATGGAGACAGTTTGTCTTGTTGAGGTGCGGGGGGCAAGCCTGACTGTTCTTCATATTTCCTCAGTACTGTCCAAGAACAGCAAGCCAATCCATACCACCATCCTGAACCCGCATGTTCATGTTATTGGTGATGATGCAGCCTGCATTGCCTACATCCGCTTAACACAGTATATTGATGGCCAAGGCCGGCCTCGCACCATGCAATCTGAAGAGACCCGTGTCTGGCACCGCCGTGATGGCAAGTGGCTGAATGTCCACTACCACTGTTCTGGGGCCCCAGCAGCTCCTCTCCAGTGAAGCTGAAACATGGGTATGTTCAACCACGAGTACAAAGAGAGGGTGTATATAAGGGCAAAGATAAGTTGTAGGGGAGAGAAGATGTGTCTAGGGGTTTGCCAAAGAGACTTAGTAGTTTGATTTTCAGCAGTCTTCGCCAGATAAAGTGACCATCACCACTGATTCCAGCCAAGTGCAACAATAAGATACTGTCAGGCTTACCAGGTGAGTAGGGTAGGCAGAGATAGAGGGTGAACAAGACAGCAGGCTCTGTACCAGCCAGGAGAGACCTCTTAGCAAGAATCACCAGGCATTTTTAGTCAGTATGACTGACTTCCTATGCCCTCTTCTATAAATGCACTATGTAACAGTTCTTCTATCTCTGCTTCATTCTGCTTGGGAACCAGATGGGAACTACCCTGAGAAAAATTTTGTAGCATTTGCTTTGTTAAAAAAAATCTTTCTGGACAAAGCACACCATGAGCTAATGGAATTTGTCACAAATTTACTTTGACAGATTTGTTTGTTTATTTGTTTATTAGCCTGTCAAATCAAAACTTTATTGCTTTTGACCAAAGGTCATTGCACAGCACAACAATATAACAATATAAAAATACATGGAAATTATATCTAAAATGCAGGTATCTCGTATCTAGTATAGAATTTCTAAACAAACAAGCAACAATTGTCATTATGCATTAAAATTAGCCTGTCTTTCTGCCAACATAAGGGTCAAGACAGATCACAATACATTAAAATACAGCTTTTTTTAAAAAAAAGTGCAAAAGTTTTTTTTTTAAATTATATTGAAAATGTAAGGTTAAAACGTTTAAAACACATAAATCACACACACAAAAAGGAAAAAGTACAGCACACCCCATTAAAAAGAGCTTTCTGGCATAGTAACTTAAACCTAAGCCTTCCTAAATAAAAAAAGTCTTTGCCTGCAGCAGAAAGAGAACAGAGAGAACCCAGCCAGACTTCCCAAGAAGCCTGTCTTCCATACCCTCACCTCTTTTTCATGTCTATCACATGCCTGTAATGGCGGTGGGACCAAGAGAAAGCTCTCAGAAGAAGGGTGCTAGAAATTTAATTTTTAGAGAAATCACTCAGAGCTTCAGTCATGAAATGAGGGTATGATTAAGCTTTGCAAGAGTTAAACTTCAGGATAGGAGCCTTCTTCTGGTTGTTTACAGTGCAATATTAAAAGAATTGCAGCATAGTGTGTAACCCTTTCTCTCTTGAGAAGAGACCCATACTGTCTGGCATTCACATAGTTACCACAAGATACGTTGTGCAGCGGCAAAGAGCTTTTGTTGCCTCCATTTATTTCTGTATGCTTGAAATCTGCATTAAAAAGGGGGGAGGGGAATAATAATTTTACTCAGGTTGAGCAACCCCATTAGTAAACTTAAGGGAATGTGCCTCTTCTTTCCCCTGGGATGGAAGATTACATGCTTGGAATGGAAAAAATATAACTCTGGGGGAACTTTCAACTACTTGGAGCAGGTTGCAAGATCAGTCGTTTTCCACCACTCACATATCATTCTTGCTCTTAAGACACTAATTCTCTTTTTTCTCCCCACTGACTTTTTAACTATGGTTGAAGGTTAGTTTCACTATCAAGCATGGTTAACCCTGGGCAGACCTTTGTCTTAAACAGAGTTTGCTAATTAGCTTTTCATCCTGCTTAGAAGCCGTTTTGCTTTAGCATTATCTGCATTTAACTTAAATGCTGAGTGAACACAACTAGAGCTACATGGTTAATGGGTGCTTAAAAGTTTCCAGGTGAAAAACCTGGTATTTCCTTCTTGTCTCTTCTCACACTTCACATTTGTCTCCTTTCTGATTGCAGCAGCTTTCGGAGATACTCAGCAGGAGGGCAATATGTTCTCAGCAAGCAGCTCTGGAGTGCCTGAATTACAGCAACGGTCATGTTCGTTTTGACGTTTAAAAAAATATGAATTACAAACCGGCAGCAGCCAAATGCACGAAACCCTGCATGAATCTGATGCTCCGGGCGCTGCCATCTTTCTGTTGTTTTTCCATGGATCCATCGTGTCTGTTTCTGCTGTACGAAGGTGTCTTATAAATCTCGAGAGAAACCCATATTGTTTGTATAGAAAAGAGATCATCCATGATGGAGTGTCCCATGCCTCCTCTCCAGGGCAGATGATGGGGCAGCAGCTGTGGAGCATCTTTCAGAACCGGAGCAAAGAAAGAAGGGAGGGAGCAGCTTAGGCAGCAGAATGCTGACATCTGTGCTCCGTGAAGGCACAGTGGCGACTAACCTTGTGTTCAGGTTACGCTGCAAATTTAACCGATGAGATGTGGCTGGTGGAACCCTTCCCTCAGAGGCCAGCAAGGAATAAAGATGGGCAAGATGGAAGGAGGACACTTCTCAGCCCTCTGCCATCCAGCAGACTGACTTGAGCCCAAGTGTCAGTGGTGGAGATGCAGCAGTCAGCAAACTGCTTGGCTACTGGCTCTCACTGGCGGACTGTGTAAAAATGAACAAGAATGTTTTAAAGGAACAAGTATGAGCTGGTTTTAAATAGCATAGGAACTTGCTTTTCAGAGATGCACTGATTTTTACAAACAGCCACTCCTTGGAGGTGTGAAGTCAACTTATAAGGGTGAAGTTTAAGAGCAAATGACATTAGGGGAAAGAAAGTACATGAATGGTTTTGTTTTATTTTACTTTATTTTCTGTTTGGAATAGATGGGATCCAGAGTGCTGCGGAATATGTGCTCCTTAGGAAACAGTTGAAAAGCTTTGCGTTACATTCTGCCCTGATGATTTGCACACACATGCGTTTGCTTCTTGTATGGTGTGTAACTTAGTTTGTGTTTTTTACTAAAAAAAGATATATCTATATATATATATATATATATATATATGCACCCCTATAATGATAGGGCTAGCTGGCTTCCCAGTTTGATTTGTTTTCTGATAAAACTAGCAAAGGGAGCCAGCAACTTCAGGCAAGTGCTTTTTCCACTAGTCCAGTCCCTCTAACATTGCTTTATTTCCTGTTGTCCCACTGAATTTTTTTAAATTCCAGTCACAAACTATGGTGGTATATTTGTTCAGTAAACCATTAAATTAGAATCTCCTTTTACTTCAGGAAGAAGGTTCTACAGTTTCTGTTGCAGTTTTCTCTGGTAGAGTAGAAACTTTACACACCCCATTTAAATAGGAGGATTGCCATTTTGCATATGCTACCTTGCTCTCCCTTGCTGTGAAGGAGAGTAATTGATGTTCTTTATTCCCTTCCCGGGAAATATTTGGGTTTTATATTTTGGCCATTGCTTTATCCTGTTTCTTAGTAGTAAAAGTGGAATAGAAGCCTTCCTAGTAGACTTTGAAGCAGAGGTTTACACCAATCCTTTCTATAAACCCCAGTTGTGGAAGAGGAGAACGTTGTATGTCCAGTCACAGAATTTGAGAACCTGGGATTCCCCATGTTATCCCCTTTGCTTCCTAAATGTGATTGAGCAGAATAGCAGGGAGGGCAACCTTTTAATGGAATTTTAACATGATCCCATGAAACAAGAGATATTAATTTCTGTTCTGCAGGAGACATCCCAGTTCCTGTTCCTGTTAGTGAGATACTACTAGTTCAGCCCCACAGCATTTATCACAGCTTATTTCCAGTATAGGAAAAGGGCACTCACCTTTTGCAAGAGATTGTTTGGAAAATCCAGCTCCTTCCTCTTTCAGCCGCTATAAGAGTTATATGGAGGAGAGTCAGGGTGGGGGATGTTCTGTATGTGAGAAACAAGGAGAGATGCTATTTTAATACCGAACACACCTAGACTAAGCTAGTGAGAGAGGCAACAAATAAAAGTCTTGATGATTTTATTCAGGTTTTTAACAATAAAGTTAAAGTGGGGAACAGGAAATTAGTTATATGCAGCTTTTTTAAAAAAGACAAAATTCTGCATGCTTCTAGGTCTGATCTTTCCTTGTCTATTTATCTGAAAGTTATTAATAATAAACCCTCTGTATTAAGTATCTGCATCTTTCAAAATATTTTTTTTTTTGGAACAGTTTGAGTTGGAATTTTTTTTGTCTTTGTTTTTGCACAGTCTTTAAGACCTGTTCTAATTTAATAAGAACCTTAGCTTGGTATGGCCATTATCAAACACAGCTATAGACGTTTAGCATTCTTAATGTTCTCTTATGGGGTTAATGTAAGCATCTATATAATATATCAAGTTTTAAACAGGAAATGGAAGACGTTTGATGCAAAACTTTTGCATGGTAGAGAAATAATTGAAATCAAGTTAGGCTTTTATTTCCTGAATGTTGGTAGAACCTTCATAGCTTTGTTATAATGAAACCTTGAACTGAAAATATTTAATAAAATAACAATTAAATGGTGCAAAAAGAAAGAAAGCCAGTATTCTTTTATTCTTCTCAGTTCCCAGAAGGACTGGACTTCTGCTGTTGAGAAATTTACCCCTCTTGCTGTGGAGGCAGTGTGTTCATTTTACAGTATTTGGAGTTCCTGATGAATTAACAGATGCAAGGGTGGCTTTTGAAAAGGAAACGTTATTTGACAAAGCAAATGATGCATCCTAAAATAACAAAGGATAGGTGTGATGCAACAGGAGCTTGCTAAATTACTGATAGATTATGGAACATGTTGTGTTACTTTTCCTTTCTTTTATTTAAAGGTTTTTTTTTTCTGGAGGTGCTTTTTAATACAGAGGAATGCAACCAATCAAGGAGCCAGTGTTGGTGACGTGTTTGTGCATTGGGCTATGACTCTGGAGAGCAGAGTTCAAATTGCCATTCATTGGGTGACCTTCGGCAGGTCAGCTGCACTCAGTCTCAGAAAACCCCATGATAGATTCACCCTAGGGACACCATAAGTATGGAGACATTTTCATTTGACCTGGCTCCCAGTGCTGGCTCCACAATGTGCTCTCTTTATGCCTGCCCTATCCCACCCAGACCAGTCACTTCCATTTCCAAATGCTTTGTTGAACTGGTCACAGAATTCTATGTTGAAGTTGTGAAATGAGTGATGGGCCGTTTCATTTTGCTATCTCTTATTGCTATGAGAGTGGTCCTTCCTTCAGTTCTCAGTATTTTGCAGTTTCCCCAAGCAAGGATGGTCCTTTTCAGGAGAAGATGAGAAGCTAAACATTGTCAATTTATTAGATGAGGATTTAGGGCCCTATCTCTGGACTTTGGACCACTAGGCGAGGCACTGGCCCTAAAAGCTTCTACATTTAGAGGAATGGGGGATGTTTCTATATCATTACCATATCTGAAACAAGCTCAAATTAGGGGTCTGGTGATGGTAGGAAGCTCCAGCATGATGTAGTGGTTTAAGCACTGGACTACGACTCAGAAGACCAGGATTTGAATCTCCACCCAGCCATGGAAACCCATTGGGGGCATTGGGCAAGCCAGCACTCTCAACCTCAGAGGAAGGCAAAGGCAAAGAAAACAAAAACCCTTGCCAAGAAAAACTTGTCAAGAAAACTCAGTGATAAGTTTCCCTTAGGATTGCCATAGGTTGGAAATAAAATGAAGGCACTACAACAATAGTAGTATTTGTGTGCCCTTTTTCATATCAGGAATCTCAGGAGAGGGCAGCCATTTTTATTGCTGGGATAGCAACAAGTGAGCGGCAATATATGATGTCTAGCTTGACTGGATGTGATAGGAAACTAATCTGGAGTGTGATAAAGGGAATACATTGCAGTTAACACCTCCCACACAAAATGCAGAAAGTAACCAAAAGAAGAGATTTAAACAGAAAAACCTTACTAGTAAAATAGTGGGAAATCCTAGAAAGATTTTCAAAATTGAAAAATGCTTAAACCCAAATCCACCAAAAAAAAAAAAAAAATGAAACACCAGCTAAGAAAAAACTTAACAACAAGGAAATAAGGCCTTTCTGGGACTCGATGGCCAAGAATCTGACACAAAATATAAACCTATAACAAGAGACCAAATAGAGAAAATTCCCCTTAGTGCCACCTCTGTTGTTTCTGCAAAGCATGTTATGCCAAAACCACAAGTATCTAAATTTACTTTCTTGTGAAAAACAGAAAATGGCACCAATAAATGATGTAAACCACAAAAAATGGAAGTCAGTTCTTCTTCAACATGAAATAATATTGTCCAACTATCCAAACCTGCCGGTATACTCACTCAAACCAAATGTAAGCTACATCTCCTAACCCTTCTAGAAGAGTTATGTCCAAAACAAATCACTGCCAAGGATATCTCCCAGATAAAATACAT
>NC_056524.1:149383095-149484728 GCF_019175285.1 Sceloporus undulatus | reverse complement strand
TGATAGGAATTGGACTGCAAAGACATCTGGAAAGACTCAGATGATGTTGTGTGCCTTCCAGTTGGTTTTGACTTATGGCGACCCTAAGGTGAACCTATCATGAGGTTTTCTTGGCAAGAGGAAGTTTGCCATTGAGGCTGAGAGTATGTGATTTGCACAAGGTCACCCAGTGAATTTCATGGCCAAGCCGGACTTCAAACCCTGATCTCCAGAGTCCAACACTCAAACCACTACGCCACAATGGCTCTAACAAAGACTCAGGTACCCCACCTCAATATATAGATGTTATATTTACTGGCCTCACAGAGCCTCTGGGGCTCAGTTCAGGCACACCAGCCAAACCACTAACAGTTGCTGTCTGAACAACTTCAGCAAATGGAAACAGCTGAAGAATGAAAAGATTAAGCAGCCTCTTCCTTTGCTCCACTTTATCACATGCCCTGCCAAGCCTGCTTTGGGTAGAAAAACCCACTCACAGGAAGAGAAAGAAAAACAACAGAATGGTGCACAACTTCAAGTAACCCTGGAGCTTTTGTCAGAAATGTATGGTATAATTATAATGTGACCAGATATCCAAACAGCATCCCCCCCTCTACCCCCCCCCCCCACACACAGTTGTTTCTAAGCACACATGAAAGCGAAATTGTTTATGTGGCTATAATGATCCATCAACCATTTTTGCTTCTTATTTATAGCATTTATGTATCATCTCAAAGCTTGCCAGGGTTCCCAAGTCAATGTACAATGGATAGAAACGAGTTTTTTTAAAAATACATGAATGAACAAACTTGTAAAAGAGGCTATGAACTCTCCTTAAAAGTAATGTGAAGCCCAGATTGTTAAAAGAGCCCAAAGCAATTTCAACCAAAGGTCATGCAGAACACCCCTGCCTTCAGTGTAAAGGGACAGAGACAGCCTGATTTCCCTTGCTTGGAAGGGAGTTCAAGCATTGGAGGCTTCTTAGTGTACCACTTCAAATGTCCTTGTGACAGAGAAGCGGGGTCAAAATAAAGCTTTTATTATGTATTATTAGTTTGCTGCGACATCCAACAGGGCCAGAAATGATCACACATTTTGTTCAAAGCTAGTGAATTGAATTGAGCTAAAAAGCAGTTTGGAGACCAAAGCAGGGTTGTTTTTGTTTTTATAAGACTGCTATAATGTGGTCTGGCTGACTGCCACATTTTGTACTAGCTGTAACTTCCAAACACTTTTCAAGGCAGCCCGATGTAGGCTACATTGCAGCAATCTAATTGAGATGTAATTAGGACATGAACCACTCTGGTCAGGTGGGCCCTCCCTAAAAATGGTGCAGCTGGTGTACCACCAACCAAAGTTGGGCAAAATCTCACCTCGCCACAGCAGCTACCTGATGTTTCAGGATCAGTGAGTCCAAAAATACCTCAAAACTATGAACTTTATATTTTAGAGGAAATGCAGCCTCATTCAGAACAGACTGTTATCCCAATCCTGGGTTAGGATTCTTACTGACCAACAGAGTTTTCTCCCTCCTGATTTACGGTCAATCTTTCACAGATGGCAAGCTGGGAGGAACATAATGGCTTGTGTGCCTGAGGTACGCGAGAGCACTCCTCCATTGTAATCAATGGGGCTCCAATATTAGCGATTTTCCAATTCGCGGCAGGGCGGGCCCAGAATGGATCCTCCACGAATCCGAAGGGACAACTGTATTTAGAAAATGAATAAAAAAATAACAGTGTAAAATTCACACAGCTCTTACATAAATCTCTGGTGTGATTTGACTTAAGAGAGTTTTAGCCACATCAGAATGGATATTGTTAGAGATGGAAAATGTGTTAGGAAGGATAACTTGGATGATCAAATGGCAGGAGCAACTTCTCCACAGGAAAAGGTCATCAACTTTGACACTATGTAGCTTAGGAGAAAAAGAAAAGGAAAGTCAAAGGATTAATAACAGGAGAACATAAGAGTATACATGTTATAGAAAAAATGCATACTATATGCATAAAATGACCTGAATAGAAATCTGGGCCAAAGCTCACAAAATGAAATTCAACACAGAGAAATGTAAGGTACTGCACTTAGGGCAGAAAAATAAAATGCACAGATATAGGACGGGGGACACCTGGCTGAATGAGATTACATGTGAAAGGGATCTTGGAGTCCAAGTAGACCACAAGTTGAACACGAGTCAACAGTGTGATGCGGCAGCTAAAAAGGCCAATGCAATTTTAGGCTGCATCAATAAAAGTATAGTGTCTAGATCAAGGGAACTAATAGTGCCACTATATTCTGCTTTGGTCAGGCCCCACCTGGAATACTGTGTCCCGTTCTGGGCACCACAATTCAGAAAGAACATTGAGAAACTGGAGCGTGTCCAAAGGAGAGCAACTAAAATGGTGAAGGGTCTGGAAATCTGCCTTATGAGGAACAACTTAGGGAGCTGGGGATGTTTAGCCTGGAGAAAAGAAGATTAAGAGGTGATATGATAGCCCTGTTTAAATATTTGAAGGGATGTCATATTGAGGAGGGAGCAAGCTTGTTTTCCGCTGCTCCAGAGAACAAGACCCAGAACAATGGATGCAAGCTGCAGAAAAAGAGATTCCACCTCAACATTAGGAGGAACTACCTGATAGTAAGGGCTGTTTGACAGTGGAACACACTCCCTCGGAGAGTGGTGGAGTCTCCTTCTTTGGAGGTCTTTAAGCAGAGGCTGGATGGCCATCTGTCGGGTATGCTTTGATTGAGATTTCCTGCATGGTAGAGGCTTGGACTGGATGGCCCTTGTGGTCTCTTCCAACTCTACGATTCTATGATTCCATATAATTATAATATTAGAACCTATGGTCATTCACTGAAGTAGAAAGAAGGGAGAGTCTAAGTAGGGAATTTCCTACTACAGGAAGTAATAACAGCTGCTAGTTTGGATACATTGAAACATGAATTATTAGACAAACACACGAAGGGAAAGGCTACTGACCTTATTAGTGGCTACTCACTGCAGTGCCTCTGAGTATCATGGAATATAAGCAGGATCAGGCACCTACATTCATGTTTGTGGGATCCTGTAGGGACCTGGTTGAATGCTGTGTGAATGCTATGCCAAAACTAGATGGGCCTTTGGCCCACTAAGGCTCTAGATGTGGAGAAGTACTGAGCAATACAAACATGAGGAAAAGGCCAGGTGGTGGTAAAGGCTACGAGGACATTCTGCGCACTCCATATGCCAGATTTATTCTAGAACACTGATTAAGGACCATAGACCGTTGGCCTTTAAGTGTATTTATTTCCACTGTTGTTTATTTAAAAAACAACAACAATTGCAACCTTTACTGAAAACTGGGATTCTGATTAAAAAGTTGCCATGGAAATCTCATCTTTCTCATCAGCCACTCTTTGGCTCTCTGACATTGCACGAACCTCTTCTTGTTCTGTGTGTTTCTATCTATGCACCACAGCAGGGTCATCAGTGATCTCTAGCCTGAGGGATGATTCGCTTTCAGGAGAGCACAATGGATACGACACATGGCTGCACCCATAACACAAAATGCTCAACCACTGCACCCTTCATGTCACAAACTTGCTGTAGGGCTGGATGGGCTATTATTCCTTCTCCTGTGTTCTTTATATATAACGCCATTTATATATATAAAACGTCTTTATATATAACATCATTTTCCACCCAACTCTGGGTATGTTAGCCCCATACTCCAAAAAGGGGACAATTTCAGATTTCAATAGAGTAGGGAAAAGGCAAGATTCATAGCAAGGCTCATTTATAGGATATATACTTGAATAAATGTGAGAATAAATGGTAAAAGAGGAGTATTATCTGGTTCATACTTGGAAAAAAAAAGTACACATGTTACTGAGCGCAATAATCCCATGTAGACGGATAGACAAGCAGGCAACCTGAACTACCTCTCCTACAGTCCCTAACTGATGCACTTGGCAATAAACATTAGCCCTCTACTTAAATGTTGAAAGCGCTAATAAAACCCAGTGTACAAGTAAATTACTGGTGCATGAGCCTTTTGTATGTTTACATTTTTATTTTAAAAACAGCAAGGCTAATAATCATAGCCAGGCCTAAAATAGGTAGTGCAATAGTGTGTGGAGTTGTATCTATTTCCTTTATTTTGTTAATCCAATATATTTTTTAAAAGATGGGAAAATTAAAAAAAAATAGAATGATAAAGGAAAAGAGATGTACAGTGAAAATTAAATGTCCTGTGCACTCTTTTGAAAAGTGATGGCAGGAAAATAATTCAGGATTTAAAGAGTCAAATAATCAAATATTTCCCCTAAAGCCCTTCCCTTCAGCTGATTTTCTCCAAATTGTTTTCAGAAAATGGAAGCAGACGCCACTAAAAAGGAAGCATTTTCAAAGTGGAAAATGTCAAAAGACGAGTTTAGCCACCCCCTGTCCTGCCAGAGATCTTTGTGAAACCCACACTGCTTTGTTATTTGTTAAAATCATTTTAATACCCCTTTCATCATAATTGATTCCAGGTTCATCGGTGATCCGTCACTTTTGCTGTCTATCAAGGTGCTTCTAGTGAAGGAAATGAATGTCCATTTTCTGAAGCTTAAGAAGGAGGTTGTTGCTGTTATCAATTGGACTGCTGTTAACAATAAAGCCGTTTAGCATCTATTGTGTTGCCACTTGTTGAAGGAGGCAGTGGTGATCATCCTCCCACTGAATTCTTTGCTCCTGTCTAAGCTGATTTTCTCAGTTCCACTGAACTGAAAGTCAGAGAGTTTGGAGGAAATGGTGTTTGTTGAACACTGTAATTTAACTGCTGTGGTGTTGTCACAACCGAAGGTATAATCATGACCTCAACAGTTGTTACATTTACTTTTCCTAAACCTGCTATTCTTGTGGCTTGACTCTAGTGCCAAAAGACATTTCTGAAACCCACAACCAGCTGTGTCTGTTCTAAATAAAATTTGATGTTGGTAAAACAAAGAACTGCAGCTTAATTCAGAAAAATAAAGCTAAACATAACTGGAAAGGGCCTATGAATTCCACTACCCAAAATGATCTGTTTTGTTGGAATTAATTTCTGAGTAAACAAGATGGTTCAAACCTTTGTTCTTGTTATTTGCCACCATGTCAACTTCAATGTATGGTTACTCTATGAGATACCCAAGCACCCTGGTAATCAGGTCTTACACACTCACAGTCGTGACTTCCTTGGTTGAATCACTCCATTTGTGATGTGGTCTTCCTCTTTTCCCACTACCTTTCACCTTTCCCAGCATTATTGTCTTTCCCAGTGAGCCACATTATCTCATGATTCAAATATATAGCCATCTTAGTCTGTAGAATCAGCATGCAGAGAGCTCTTGTAGCACCTTGTAGGCCAGAATAAAGCTGCTTGGGGTCACTTTGGAGGGATGCTATTAAAATAATGCATACATCTTAAGAGGCCGGAAGCCGTGCCAAAGCCACTCTCCAATCCTAAGGACTGGAACACAGCGTGTGTCATTTAAACAGCATACCTCCAAAGTGACCTGTAGCAGCTTTATTTTGGCCTGTCTGTTCAGGCCCTAATTGAAAGAAAGAAGTTTGGCAGCATGAGCTTTCCTAGACTACTTCCAAATGCATTTGAGGAAGCAGACGTAAATCTATGAAAGCTCATGCTGCCAAGTTCTTTCTTTTAGTCTTGAAGGTGCTTACATGATATCTCTCTATTGTCTCATGAAGTATCCAAAGTGCAACAGCCCCAGTTTAGTCACTTTGATTTCTAGTGAGAGTTAAAACTTGATGTGCTCCTCCTAGACCCATTTATTTAATACTCTTCTTCAGAACATTTTGAGTAAGTTTATTTCCCCCCCCCATCAGCTTTCTTCACCATCTAGCTTTCAAAACCATACACAGAAATTGCAAATACCATGGAATTACTGATTCTGACGTCGTATTTGCACATGTGGATCTATTCTTACCTCTTTCTTTCAATACTGCCCTCCAAATCCTCATCTTCTGATTTCTTGATTACAGGCTCCATTTTATGGTTGTGAGCAAACACTGGCCAACTAGAAATCAGGACACGAAACGAAGTGAAAAAATGAGGATCACAATAGGCTCAAAGACTAATGAAGTGCCCAGGTTTAAACTCTGGAGAATCTATCTTGGAAAAAAGTCTTATAATGTACTTCCTATCCTATCCCAGCACACATTGAGTCCTATATGGTTATCCGTTTTCCTTTCTGCCATATAAAATAAAGCAGGCTGTAAAAGGAGCTGGTAGAAGGGCCAGTACCACTTCAAGGTACAAGTGGTGGATACTGTTTTTAAAACCACCCTGCATATTATTATTAAAACTTATTATTTTATTATATTTATATTACATTATTAAAACTTTCATTGTAAAGTATTTTTAAAATGTCTATGAAATAATATAATACGGAAAGAAGGGCCTGTCCCTTCCAGCCACAGGGTGCGTGTGTTTGTGTGTAACATATTTGTATTCCTCTACCCTGAAGAGCTGTCTTCATGAAAACAAAAGCACCTAGCACCGAACCCACTCCTCTCGCTGTTCGCCTACTTTCCTAGGCTGGCATCCGCACTTGAGAAATATAACCAAGTGTGTGACACCACTTTAACTGCCATGGCTCCATTTTGTTTTATGGACAGTACTGAAAAACTTCATCAGCGAAGGCTTCACACAGAACATGACGCTAGTACTGAAATGTGGCGTAACGTGGTGAAGATATAACTAACCTGAAAGGACCGCACATTACACATCTGTTATGTGGTGATGGCACACGACTAATGTGATGCCACAACAAATTTACCATTCCCAGATTTCCACAGCAGGATGCCATGGCTTTGCAAGAGGCAGTCCTATATAGAACTCAGAATTAATAATATGATATTATAGTATTATTACTATATTATATAATAATAAGAATACATTATTAATAATTAATTACTATATTGTTATTATTTAATATATTGCCCTTTGAGAGATTTTGAACTTCAGCTCCCAGGAGCCTCAGCCAGGTTGGGCAACAGGATTCTGGGAGCTGGAGTCCAAAATCCCCTTAAAGAGCACAGTTTGGGGGGCACTGGTTTAGAGTGCTATTCCTTCCTCTCTCATGCTCTTTATCCCTGCAATCTCCATGCAGCCTCCTTGGTTGAGAGCAGTGGCCCCCAATACTGTGCCCTTTAAGAGATTTGGACTTCATCTCCCAGAAGCCTCAGCCATGCAGGCTAATAGCCTAGGATTCTGGGAGCTGGAGTCCAAAATCCCCTTAAAGAGCAGAGTTTGGGGGCCACTGGTTTAGAGTGCTATTCCTTCCTCTCTCATGCTCTTTACTCCTGCAATGTTCATGCAGCCTTCTTGGTTGAGAGCAGTGGTCCCCAATACTGTGCCCTTTAAGAGATTTGGACTCCATCTCCCAGAAGCCTCAGCCATGTGGGCCAATAGCATGGGATTCTGGGAGCTGGAGTCCAAAATCCCCTTCAAGAGCACCATTTGGGGACCACTGTTTTAGAGGATGCTCACTGCTTGTTATGTTGCTTTAAAACAGTGGTCCTCAAACTGTGTGCCCTTTAAGGGATTTTGGTGGACTCCATCTTCCAGAAGCCTCAGCCATGTGGGCTAATAGCCTGGGATTCTGGGAGCTGGAGTCCAAAATCCCCTTAAAGAGCACCTCATAGAGTTTATATATATGGCCTCTGACAGAGAAGAAGGCTAAAACGCCTCACAAAACTAGTCCCCCAAGCATATGAAGCCAGGGCAGTTTGAATAGGTGTCAAGTTGGGTTGTTTCTGCCTTTGTGTGTGTGTAGTTGTGTACACTGCACATACTGTATGTGTTTATGTCCTCTCGCCCGGCCTACAGAGAAGGCGGGACCTGAGAGGCCTGCCTCCTCCTCCTCAGCCTTGCCAAGATGGCGGCGGAGCAGCGCTGCGGCGGCGGCGGCAGCTTCCAAGTCGCGCGGCCTGAGGGCTGTGTGTGGCCCGCCTTGGCAGCGGCGGGAGGGACCTAGTGGGCCTCCCTCAGGCCTCCTCCTCAGGTGAGAGGGGTGGGGAGGAGGAGGAGAAGGAGCGCTTCTGCGGAGAGCCCCTGGCCTACTGAGATTTGGGAGCCCGCCCTCGGGGCCCCAGGAGAGGAGAGGGGAACGGAGCGCGGGGACTACAGCTCCCAGAATCCCACGCCATTGGCCGACATGGCTGAGGCTTCTGGGAGATGGAGTCCAACCTCTCTTAAAAGGCACAGGTTTTGGGGGGAGGCAGTGGTCTAGTGGTTCCCCCAAACTGCTCTTTAAGGGATTTTTTGGACTCCAGCTCCCAGAATCCCCAACTATTGGCCAACATGGCTGAGGCTTCTGGGAGATGAAGTCCAAAATGGGGCACAGTTTGGGGGCCACTGAATTGTAGTGAGGTCTTGTAGCACCTTTGAGACTAACTGAAAGAGAGAAGTTGGCAGTGTGCGCTTTCTTAGACTTCGGTTTGACATTATCACATAACAATGGCATGTGTGTGTGTGTGTCTGTCCCTGATTTCCACTCCACCAAATGCATCTGAGGAAGTAGAACTTCGGTCTAGGAAAGCTCATGCTGCCAACTTCTTTCTTTCAGTGAGTCTCAGAGGTGCTACAAGATCCCTCTTCATACTGTTTCAACAAACTAACATGGCTATATCTATCTATTGCCATACTATAGTTCCCAGTATTCCCTCGCATTGGACCAGGGCAGTTCATGCAGTGTCAGATTGGACTATTTCTGCAGTGTGTTTTGGACCATGAACCTAATGGGTAGCTGTGCGTATGTCACACCTTCTCAGCCTCAGGAACCCCCCCCCCCCTGAAGAAACTTGCCAAAACAACCCCTATGATAGGGTCGCCATAAGTCGGAAACGACTTGAAGGCACACAACAACAACAATGTATTGCGTTTCTTCCCCCCTTTCCTATCCCGAGGAGGCAGATTCAGGGGGTTATAATCTCTCATCGGAGGCAGTGACTTGGAGGAAGTTGCCTGGAGCAGTTTTAGGGCTCTCCATGATGTACCTTCACTGTTAGTGCTTGAATCAGCGAAAGTCCATTAGTTTATCATTTCCAAGATGAGATTATCACGTTGTAAATCTCCCATTCCCATCTCGCCTCTTCCTTAAACTCAGTTGAGTGGCCTTAAGCCGTCAAGCCTCAGGGCTCTCCTATCTGTAAAGTGAAGATAACAATGACTGAGGCAGCGTAGATGACCCCACTTGAACAGTTTTAAGGTGTTACGTAAATGTTAAATATTATTGCCCCATTTAGGAGCAGAGGAAACTGCCTTATACTGAGTCAGGTCACAGGTCAATCTAGTACAGACTTGTTGCAGCATTGTCTGGTTGGCGGTGGCTGTGCAGGGTTTCAAGCGTAATTCGTTCCTAGCCTTTTCTCGTTGTTGTTGTTGTTAACTGTCCTCAAGTAGATCTTGACCCATGGCAACCCTATGATGAGACATCTCCAAGACTTCTTATCCTCCACTATTTGATTTCTTGCAGATTCAAACCCTTGACCTTCTTGGTAGAGTCGATCCATCTAGCATGCGGCCTTCCTCTCTTTTTGATCCATCCACTTTTCCTAGCATTATTATTTCTTCCAACGAAAATGCCTTCTCATGATGAGCTCAAAGTACTACTGCCTCAGTTTTGTCATCTTTGCCTCCAGGGAAATTTCAGGCTTGATCTGTTCTAGGACCCATTTATTTGTTCTTTTTTGCTGTCCACATTGTCCTCAGCCCTCTTCTGCAGCACCGCGTCTCAAATGAATGTAGTCTCTTTTTGCCCCTTTTCTTAACTTCTCTCATCCGTACATGATAATGGGGAATACAATTGCTTGTACGATTCTAACTTTTGTGTTTAGCTGTACATCTTTGCTCTTTCGGCACTTTTCTAATTCTTTCATAACTACCCTCCCCATTGTTAGTCTCTTTCCAATCGGAAACTCCATCTCCATCTCCATCTTGACTGTACTCCCCGTTCTGATCAATGTTTGATGCAAGGTATAGGGCAGTGATGGAGAACCTTTTAGAGACCAAGGGCCCAAACTGTAACCCAAAACCCACTTATTTATCGCAAAGTGTCACATCCCTCTGGATTTCTATTGACAAACTCTAGTGAACTCTGTGTTGGGACTATGGTGCGTGTGCCCACAAAGAGGGCTCTGAGTGCCACCTCTGGCACGCATGCCATAGGTTCGCCACCACTGTTATAGGGACTCTTTTACTATTTCTATGTCCTGATTGTTTTGTGGTGATCCCTAATATTACCTCCTGGTTACCTGTTCAGGTAGACCAAGGGGGTTCAACCCTGCTTAGAGAGTCAGCAGGGTGTAGTAGTTTGGGCGTTGGACTATGACTCTGGAGACCAGGGTTTGATTCCCAGCTCAGCCATGAAAACCCACTGGATGAACTTGGCTGAGTCTCACCCTCTCAGCCACAGAAGACTCCATATTACAGTTGCTGTAAGTTGGAAACATAACAACAGCAACAACCTTGCTCCACTTCCAAATTCAGGCAAGACCAGGTGGTATGGTGGTCTTCCTAGGATTGGAGAAATGTGGATTACCTTGTTTTTTCCCCTCCTTCCCACTAGTATTCTGGTGCCTCAAGATTGAATTGCTGTGGCTGAGTAGAGACTTCTTTTATTTCAGCTCTGTGTTTTATTTTGGTATTTTATCTATTCTATATATCTTTGGAGAATTTCTTTCCACATAGCAAATAATTCCCAGAGTTACTGTGATATAAAAATCAAAAGTGGAATAAAACTTTTAAAACCTTAAACAGAACTATAAAATCAATAACATTTATAAAAGAGCAAGAGATAACGCTAATTAAATTAACTGTTTAAGGAAGATGAAAAAACATTTTCCTAGTGCTAAAGTAGGCACAAAGTATATTGAAGTAACCACCAGGTTCATGTCTGAATGCCCTAAAGGCACCAGATTGCATCTGATCTTGGAAGCTAAGCAGGTTCAGCACTGGTTACTACTTGGATGGGAGACTGCCAATAAATACCAGGTGCTGCAGGCTATATTTCAGAGGAAGGAACTGACAAAACCACCATTCCTTGCCTAAGAAAATAACATGAAATTAATGGGATCTCCATAAGAACAGGCAGTTTGAAGGCAGGTACACAAGCAGCAGGTTACAAAACTCTTTCCCTCATAATTGTCTGCTGCATGTCAGATGGTGGAAGATTCTTGAAAAGCACTCTGTTAAAGACTGTATTGAAGTTTCTAGTCTACAGACAGTTGTATGGTTAAAATCTGCTACTCCTGTACCATGGGGGGCTTAAAAGATAAAAGCACTTTGGACCAAGATCACTATATTTGAATGAGCATTGTCATAGTACGATCATGGTAACCATTCCCTATTAGCAAACTAGCACCATATTTTGAATGCATTGTGGTTTACTGGGAGACAGTATAATTTGGATGTTAGCTGAGTATAGTAATTAAAACTAGGGTAGTGGTTCAAATAGGGTTGTAGCTGGTTCACTATCCTAATCTGGTATTCTGTTCCACCGAGTCAACCAGTGACAGAGCTCAAACAAGGAACATTGCAGACTTTCAACGTGTTACGAGTAAAGGGAATACAGAAAGAAAAGAAAGAATGACCATTCCTGGCTGGAAAAGGATGAATTTCATTCCGAATGAATGTCAGGCAAAAATCCACTAGTGTCCTCTTAATTTTATCTATTGACCTTCATCTAAATCACTGCCACACTCAAGCACCGATTCAGTACTTTCACTGCCTTATCTGAGCTATGTGGAAAGAGCTGGTGTAATCAGCAATTTTGTATAGAAGTTAAAAGCATGGTGGACACGTTTGAACTCGGTGAGGTAACATAATACAAATGCCATAAAGTCTAGCATTAGTTTTCTGAAATCAGTCATCTGGAGTTAGTCGTGGAGGAAGGAATGGAAGCACTGGAACATTGTGCCTCTAATTCCCAGTTTAGACAGTCTGTATGGATGTCTACCACAGTCAGTACTTATAAAACTTCAGGGACTTCCAGAAAAACTAAGAGGATCCTTCTTGCCCTTCTGGAAGGAAGAGATAGGAAATACGGTAGATTATCTCAGTAGCCAAAGTGTAATGGTGCCTAAACCTTGCCTGAAACCCATCTGAAGCATAATTTCATAAAAGTAGAGTTTTGTGGCAGTTTGAACAAATGTATTATAGCATCACCCCATTCCATTTCACCAGATGCATGAAACTAGCATACATATATGTACATATGTGGGAGGGGGGTTGCAAGCAGAGAGAACCAGTGTGCAAAACTACAAGCAATGATGTTTGTGTTAAATTATATGTACCATTATTAAATTGACCATTGTTAATGGTAACATAAATACTGTGCTATTGCTAAGTGAATAAACAACTGTGGTAAGATGAATGCTTGCTATCCTGATTCCAGCCATAAGAGACAAAATGGCTATTTCTTTGTAAATTATAATTCAGCTGTTTTTGCTGGATTTGTCCTTGAATGAATATACACATTTAAGATGTAACATCATTATCTCTGACATATTTTTGCAGCACATTTCATTGGAAAGGATCCTGAGGTCATTTGATCCGTTCCAGCTAAAGCACCCCTGATGAGTGCTCACCTAATCTCTGTTTAAATGCCCCTGTCTTGGGCAGTAAAGGAGAGTCCATAAGCTTCGGGGGTAATCTGTTCTATTATCGAACAGTTCTTACTGTCAAGAAGTTCTTCCTAATGTTTAGTCCAAATAATCTTTCTTGTAATTTGGGTACATTGGTTCAAGTCCTATTTTCTGTAACATCAGAAAGCAACTTAACTCCATCAAACAGTCCTTCATGTAGCTAAAGATGCCTATTTTGTCACTCCTCAGTCTTCTCCTGTTCAAAATGAACATACCTTCCTCCCTCAATCTTTACTCATAGGCTTGGGTTCCAGACTCTTTACCATCTTTAACACTCTCCTTTGGAGCATTTGTTCCCTTTGGCATGACCACCTGCAGTCTTCACTACCCCGTCCATGTAGAAATACATTTGTCAGCTCTCAAGTTAGACTTTGTGCATCTGGGAAGTGGATTGAAGTCCACAAATGCTTATGCTGTAACTTGCAAGTCTTTGCAGTGCACAGCAAACAAACTTGGGAGCTAAACAGATGGTCCCAAAGGAGCAGCTTACCACCGCCCCTTTGAGCGCTGGATCAGGGCTGCAGGAACCGCACACCATGGCCCCAATCCAGCGATTTGCCAGCTGCAAAAGAAGCCGCAGCAGCTTTTTCCTGTTTATTCGGCGCAGCATGTCTAAATGCTGCACTGCAGAAATGTCATGACGCCGTTTGGTGGGGTGGTCCACCCCGATGCTGGCATTTCTTGCCAGTCTGTTGGTTACTTCTCTGGAAATTATTACAATAGAAGGCTCATCCAAGAATTAAACAACAATCACATGCCCAAATAAGTACAGGTAACCAACCAGTAATTATTAAGATCATGGTCCATGTCATGTTTCTTTAGTGGTAGTTGCACATCCTTTAAGGCAACCAAAATCAACCCATCTAGCAAGAGAACATATTTTGCTATCTTTACAGGCTGGCTGAACCAATAGTCTATAAGAGTAGGCTATACTTTCCAGGCACTTTGTCAACCTCCTCAGGCCTCAACAACTCAAATTCATCCGTCAACATTGGATTCGGGGCTCTAAAAGCACTTAAAGGAATTAATGTTAGCAGGCAGATGCAAGCAATGTTACATTCAAAGCATTTGGCATCATATTACAGTGTACCTACAGTTTATTTTATTTATTTCCTGCTTTTCTCCCATGTGGGACCTAAACCAGCTTAAAATTAAAAAAAGCATGAACCATACCCCATTTTAAAATATTAATTTAAAACAGTTAATAACATATTAAAACTTCTTACACATAAAAAAATCAGTGCACCGGTTGCACTATCCCAACTAGTTAAAAACTAAAGGAAAGTTTAAATTAGAATATCTTTGCCTGCTGGTGATAAGAGAGGAAAGAGAGGGCCAATAGAGTCTCCCTTGGCAGTGAGTTTTGTCCTTTGGGAACAGCTGCTGAGAAGGCACTCCCTCACCAACTACATATCTATGAGGAAACCAAGAGCAAGCCCTGCACCAAAGGGTTGGTTCACATAGGGAGATGCAGTCTTTCAGAGAGGCTTGATCTAAGCTGTACAAGGACTTTTTACTGTCAGAGTGGCTTGTAAAAGGCCTCAAATTTCCAGAAAAGTTGTGTAGTCTCAGAGAAGTGTTTCTTTGCTATCATCACTGCCCCCAAGCCATCTTGATAACAAGATTACAGAAAGATGGGTCCTTGGTTAGATATGAGGTGGGCATTCAGTCATTTGAGGTCCTGCCATCACTAGGGCCCATTATTTGCACTCTGATAGTTTTCTATTGATAAGAAAAAAATAAAGGGGGGGGTTGCTTTTTGCTACCTCCGGCTTTGTCTGCCTTGTTTTCTAATCTCTTCCTTATGGGCATTCCCCATGAGTAGGATCTATAGTGTTATGTTTCAGAGGAATGTTTAGGAATGCCATTAGGCTGGTGATAAACCAGTTAGTCTTTTTTTGTCTTTTTGAACTTCTAGCTTGCCCCAGGTCCTGGGGCAGGGAATGAAAACATAACTAGAATAACAGGTAAATCCAAAAGAAAATGTTAAATAAAATCTTAGAAACTTTTGAGTTAATTAGATGAGTTAATCTACCCTCCAGGGGTTTGGGAAACTTTCTTTCCTGGATGTGATGGGGAAAATATGTGCTGCATGTCCAATATTTGATTTACTTATCTCATCACACACATCCTCCACACACACACTTGCTGATTTGTAAAGGATTTTGTCTCTGCATCCATTTTTATCCATTGCTGCTTTCAAGGACTGTATGTAGAGAGAGCTTGTTGCACCTTTGAGACTAACTGAAAGAAAGAAGTTGGCAGCAGGAGCTTTTGTAGACTTAAGTCTACTTCCTCAGTTCATGCTGCCAACTTCTTTCTTTCAGTTAGTCTCAAAGGTGCTTCAAGATCTCTCTACATACTGATTCTACAGCCTAACACAACTATATCTTTGAATCTTTCAAGGACTGTATTCAGGTCTGATTTGCTGTTGCCTTTGAGAAGGCTTTATTTCTTTCCTGTGTTACTTTCATCGCTGCATAAGGACAGTTGTACTAAAGAACCTTAGATGAGTATGCCGTTAATTTGAATTTATATTGGTTTGAAACAAGAAATATGGTAGCTACTTTATGTCTGTGGCATGTGGTCATTGGGGGAATGGAGAGTTCTGTGATCAAATTCTTGGATGGTGGTATTGTACATTTCAACTATAATTTTTCCACTTATTGCTTGTAAAGGGGTAATGAACATGAACAGAGGAATGGTTGTTCATTCCTAATCTGTTTTTTTCTTAGGTGTGTTCAGGGCACCTATTGGTCTTTGCACTTTATATAATAATGCATCAGAAATAAAAAGTGAACCTTGCTCTAATACTGGCACATTAATTGAATGATTGCCTGTTGTCAAACATACTTTTGACAGTAAGAGTCCATGTTGGTGGACTCTTTTGCATTGTTTATTTCCTTTTTATTTTTCCTTTTCTTTTTTTCTGGGAAGTACAGAAGCAAGTATTGTTTGTTTCCTAACTCTGAGTCAGTTTAGACCAAGTCTTGGAGCATAGCAAATCTCCTATTGGCTACCTGGTATTCTTGCAGCAGAAATGGGAAATGGTAGCTGCTTTAATTTTCATTATATAAAACAAGAGTGAGCATGGAGTGCCCCCCGTCAGGTTATTTTGGCAATCCTTCAATTTCCCGAACCATCCTTTCGTTGAGAATTGATGAATTGTCTCTCATGGAAGCCTTCCAGAATTGTGATCCTGCTTTTACATAGGCCTCCCTGCATTGCTATTGTTTGCCTTCAAGTCAATTCCAACATATGGCAACCCTAAGATGAACCTAGCATGAGCTTTTCATGGCAAACTGAGAGCATGTGACTTGTCCAAGTTTGCCCAGTCCAAAACTAGAAGTGGACTTCTGACTACTTCTGTTTTTGTTCCACTGTTGATATTGTCATATATTACTTCACACCTACTGCTATCTATACCTGGAGATGCCTTTGTATGGGCTGGCATCTAGGGGGTACAAACCAACCCATACCCAAGTTATAGCTAGTAACCAAACATAGAAACTGTATTGCCATGTGCATAAGTAATTTCTTGACAACTCAAAATCTGTGGTTGTAAAAATTGGGGATACATTTTTTCTGTCAAGAAAAATATGATCCTACTTTCTGCCCACCATCAGTTAATAGATTTTTAATTGGCAGTATTACAGATATTGTTTGGCATTTTTGTCTTAGGTTCGGTACTGAAAACTGCATCTATGAAGGCTTATTGACTTCATAGTTTTTGAAAGTATAGTGGTGAAACTATTGCCTTGTATGACTAAATATAACTGAATGATTGAGTGGGCTATGCTGTATCATTTCAGGGCCCATCAGTAATTTATGAGTGATGTACCTAATGTGTGTGAGGCAAAACACATGGCTACCATGAATTCAGTTGGCAGTGGTGAATACTCCTTACTGTCTATAACCGGCACAAAAATAACTTCCCATTACTGAAATTCTCGGCAAACTAAATAAAACTTGAGGAAAAGGCATGATGATTGTTTTTAAAGAGCTTTGACTTAAAAACTAATAAAAAATAGTAATTCAGTTGAAATATTTGATTAGGGAAAAGGCACTAAATGCATAGTGTGATTAAGAATATTATAACAGTTTCATAGTTTTATTTGGAAATCATTTTTGTTGGAATAGTTGTAAATACTTTAAAATGCAACATGCACTTTGCTGTTGATGTTCTTAAAACACAAAAGCATTGGAAACTGTTCATTTACTAATTTTAGCACAACTAGCACCTCTGTAGGTATAGACACACGCTCCCACCCATAGTTTCTTTATTTCTATGTAGCTCTGTACAAGTGAGATACTACCATTCCTCTCCTGTGAGGCAATGTATATACTAGGGAACTGGAGGGGTTAGAAGGGCTAGTGGCAACCACAAACAATACCTGCCCCATAAGTCAAGGAAAGATCAGCAGACTTTGTAAGTATATGTTGCTGGGATGTATTACTTCAGATTGGAGGAGTAGTGAGTGTTCAATCTAAAATATCCCTTGGTTTGGAGGAAGGAGGAGGAATGTGGCTGTAACAGAGCCAGATTTCATCGTCCGCATTATTGGCTTAGTTGGAACTATGTGTCATCTGGCTGCTTCTCTCTCATCTATGTTTCTTCATCAGCCATTCCACCTTGTCATCAAATATTTTGTAACATAGTAATTAGTGTCTGGATTTTCTGGTATGACTTGGTCCTCTAGCAGGGAACCCCAGTGATTGACATCTTAACGAATAGTGATGGAGGTGCAGTAACTGCGCCAACTCTGAGCATTATGGCAGTAGGCAGAAGGGCATGGCAACCATAAGCACTACAGCACTAGCCAAGGTTATGGCAATAGCAGTAAAGAAGTGTGGGGTTCTTTGTAAAGAAGTGAAAGTAAAAATATGGCAGCTGATAGATCGGGATGGGAAGCCCTCCAGTGTTGTTGGACCGTGTCTTTCAGCATTTCTCACCATTGGTTGTACTTCCTAGGAAGTTACCATCCAGCATGATTCCCAGTCCTCCATTAGACTGATTGGTGTTCAGAGTACCAAAAGCTTTAAAGGATGGGACATCAAGGGCAGACATCCACAGTGGGCCCTATGAGGATACCATGCTGTTGTCCAAGAAAAGTATCCTTCTTTCTAACGTTGCCATGTTGTGGGTATCATTTTTCCAACCGAGCCAATAATGTGTTCTTAATTGGAGTACAAAGCCTAGAAAATGTGAGGCTTATTATTTATTTATCAATGAGTAGTTTTATAATGTAATACAAGACAGTAGCTTGCAAAAACTATCTAAAGATGCCACCTTTGAGGTACGATTTGAGCGAGGGATTAATTTATTCAGGCTCATAAGCAGTTTTATCATTTTTATCATCTGCAGCTAAATATCTCCTACACAAACAGCTAGGATAGCTTGGAACAAATTTATGTCTTTTTTCAGGCCAATGATTTGCCCCAAATTACTGACATTGGTATGTGTCAGTAAATAGGCTGATTATCATGGACCCCATACAAACAGGCCAAAATAAAGCTGCTTCGGGTCACTTTGGAGGTATGCTCTTTAAATGATGCATGCGTACTAAGGGTCCGGAAGCTGCGTCAAAGCTGTGCTCTAATCCTTAGGACTGGATTGTGGCTTTGGCATGGTGTCCACACTCTTAGGACGCATGCATAATTTAAACAGCATACCTCCAAAGTGACCCGAAGCAGCTTTATTTTGGCCTGTTTGTATGGGGCCATGGATTCGTAATTTCTATAGATGTATCTGTAGGGTAGTGCTCATGTTAATGCCATGTTATCTCACACGGTTGACAACATTTAAATTAATGAACTATTGTATATTATGCGATAAAAACTGTTCTCTGTGTGCCACCCTTTTGTTGCTCTTACAGGCCAAGAGAACATGTTTCCATCAGGAATTTTCCCACCAGATGTTTGCCTCTCGCTCTTCATCAAGGGAAATCTCCAGAGTAACAAGACAGTTATTTGCCTGGGGGAACTGATAGCCTCTCAACCTCAGCTAGTCTTCTTTTCTGCCTTATGACATGATAGAGGCAAAGCCAAAACATTCCTGGAGATGTTTTAGGGCAATGGTCCCCAAACTGTGCCCTTTAAAAGCTTTTGGACTTCAGATCCCAGAAGCCTCAGCCATGATTGCCAGTAGTCTGGGATTCTGGGACCTGAAGTTCAAAATCCCTTAAAGAGCACAGTTTGGGGACCACTGCTTTAGGGGCTAGGCAGGTGAGGAGGTACATTACTGCCTCTTAAGTTTGATTAGAAACCCACACTTCAGTGCTCCAGTCTAGATGAAGAGATTTCTTAAAAGAATATATTGAGAGACAGAAGTGAATGCAAATTAAATTATTTGAAAGGGGAACAGAAGGAAATATAGCTTACTAACCTTAAGGTAATTTACACTTGCGGGGATTTCCTAGAGAGCTGCAGTACAAACCACATTCTTGCTTTGTTATGTGCCATTAATAGGTTAGTATCATGTTTCCTCGAAAATAAGACACTTTCTTATATTTATTTTTCTTCAAGAAGACACACTATGGCTTATTTTCAGGGGATGTCTTATTTTTTATTAAGTGTGGTACAACAATCTTCATTTATTCAAATATAGTTAAGTCGTCTTCTTCTGGAACTTTGTCATAACTCTCCAAACCCGGAATTCCATCCTGAATTTCTTGCGACTCCATTTCCTTTAGAGCCCTTGGCCCCGATCTTTCCGATCAGATCCGAATGGCTAATCTTACTTGCACTGCTAACAACTATAATTAAATTATTGCTGCTGCTTAGAATGAAGTAATTTTAAGTTTATTTAGACATTTTGTAACAGTAGTCGTATCTCAGTGTTTGAAATAAAAACTAAGAGAAAAACTAGTGATTTGTTCACTTCTATAGAAATTGTTAAAAAGTGAAATAGATTCATTAGTGTATCAGATATGTTGTTTGATAGTCACAGCTTAATTTTGAAATTAGTGTAATGATCAATCCTATTTTTTTTTTTTTAAATTGAGATTACTATGCAGGCTGTTGAAGTTCTTACAGTTCATTACTCTGAGGTTAGAGTGAAAATCTAAAGGAGGGAGGAAGAAGTTGACAAAGATCTGGTGCCCTGCATCATGCTCAGCTTGACCATGAAATTCTTAAACACACTTTGTCAATACAGATTAGACAAATTCTTTAAGATTCAGCATAGCATGGTTTGTTCCTTATATTAGTTGTCCATGTTACACTTTCTTTTGCAATAGAAGCCACAACAATGTGGCTAGATAGAGCATTCAGAGCAGCGATAACTTCTGTTAGTTACCCATCTTACACTTTCTTGTTCAATAGAGGCCACAACAGTGTGGCTAGATAGAGCATTGCAGCAATAACATCTCAGCTTCTGTGTAATGCTCAATACTTTCCCCATGGATTCTTCTATTTTTACAGCTGTAGGTTTTCAATGCTGTTTTTTAAAAGATCTTTTAAACAATGGTTGATGTCTTTCAGAAGCTGGGTAATTTAAAATAGCCTGTTGCTTCTGGCTTTGGGAGATGATCTCTGTAACAGTTAATAGTTCCTGTTTTCTCCTTTAAGTCAGACAATCATGAAGTTATTCCTATGACTACTCTTTCTGGCATCTGAGTCAAATGTTATATATCATCCCATTAAAAACACAAGGAAAAGCTAGTTTCACCTAGCGCTTTTCCCAGAGCGTGTTATATTTATTCAAGAAATTTATGTACTTACTAACATAATTTTAATACATAATACTTGTGCATAGGGGGGAAAACCCTGACATTTTTAAATTTCTTGCACTGGCAAAAACATGACAATGAGTCAACTAGTATATATGTATGTTATTTTAACGGGGGCTACCAGAGTGGAGACTGCAGTCAAGAAATCAAAAGATGACTAGGACTTGAAAGGGCAGCTATGAAGGAACTAGACAAGATCCTGAATTGTAATGATACATAATTAAATACCATAGTTAGGATTGTCCATGCCATCGTATTTCCCATTTCTGTGTATGGTTCTGAAAGCTGGACAGTGAAGGGGAGGAAAATCAACTAATCTGAGATGTGGTGCTGGAGAAGAGTTCTGAGAATACTATGGACTGCTAAAAAGACCAATGGATGGGTCCTAGAGCAGATTGGGCTCAAACCTTTCCTAGAAGCAAAAATATAATAATAATAATAATAATAATAATAATAATAATAATAATTTTTATTTATGTTTCTCCGCCTCTTCCATTGGATCGAAGCGGGGTTACAGACTATATAAACAGAGATTGTTGTATTTCGGGCATATCGTGAGAAGAAAGGGCTTACTAAAAAAGATTATAGTGCTTGGTATAACTCCAAATAGATAGACCCAATCAGAGAAGCTAGAGCCATGAATCTACAGGAGCTGAGGTTAGAGTGACAAGAGATTGTATTTAATGGGACTTGAGCATGCACAGATTTTGGTTTCCATGTGGGGTCCTGGAACCAAACCCCAGCAGATACCAAGAGCCTACTGTATAATAGTCACCTTGAGGCCTGGGTATGACATTCAGGGAGGGATCCTGAGGGCAAAGGTGAGTCATAAGAACTCTGTGGTAAACCTGAGTAGAGGATCCATCACATTCTTAAATATACATCCAATCCCTTAAGCACTGAAATCTTTCCTATTGAGCTGCTGTTCTCTTAACTGTACAGTGTTTACATCTGTTTTTGTGTGTGTGTGTGCAAAACCAGTATGAATTTTCCCTTTATTTAGCTATATATTCACAGAACCTAGCTCTATCTGCAGTAGATTTTTAAAAATAATATTTACAAATATGTGAGATTTTTCAGTGACATGTCATTCTCCTCTTAAGACTACAGGGGAAAAAGAACAAGTACTTTCAGGAAACTAATTCAGCTATTGCTAGTGCTACAGATCACACCATTTTCTTGGTGGTGAAGTATTTCTAGACTTTTCATGTGAGTCTAATTAATAATGCTTTGTTAGTAACCACTGTATCTATTTAACATTTGTACTTTAGCATCTATATTTTCGTAGTATTTTTTGTAGTTTTCAGTGTACACCCTTCCACCCGAATAGCCATTGTTGTTTTATGCTTTTAAGTTGGTTTTGACTTATGATGACCCTATCAGTGAGAGACCTCTAAGAGCACCAGTCATCAACAGCCCTATTTAAATCTTGCAAATTGAAGGCTGTGACTTTAATGAATGATGTGCTCTTCTGCTTTTCTAATTCCCCTTCACGTTGCAAAGTATTTTTGACTTTTTGTGTGAATCATGTTGTCTCATGATGCAAAGTACAACAGATTCAGTTTAGTCATTTTAGCTTCTATTTAGAATTCAGGCTTAATATGGTTTGGGCCTATCTGTCTTTTTGGCAGTCCATAAGGATACCTAGAACTCTTCTCCAGCGCCATGTTTCAAATTAGTTGATTCTTTTCCTACCAACATTGTTCACTGTCTAGTTTCACAACTATATATTGACAGATACTTTCACTTGTATCTAGTTTAACTTTTTGTCTTGAATCCTGGATTGAGAAAAGGATGATGTATAAATACATATCATACTATAATACAGTGGGGCCTTCCACTCTGTGAGGAAACCATACATGCATGCATGCACCACCTAAAATGAGACATGGTAATCTGTGGACACTCAGATCTGCACACTGATACCAAGGGCTCACTGTAATGATAATTCAGTCAGCCCGCCATATCCACAGATTCTACATGGATTCAACCAACCATGGCTTGAATATATTTGTTTAAAAATCCCAAAAAGCAAACCTTGATTTTGTTTTTTATTTCCCCATTGTATATAAAGGGACTTGAGCATCCATGGATTTTGGTATCTGTGGGGTTGGGTGGCGTCACATAACGCCAACAGAAACTTCATGCACTTCCTTCCCTCGGAGGAGGGGGGAATATTGTGGTCCTCACAGCCACAGTATCCCTTGTCACATGCAGAGAACCCACCCAGTAGTAGGCATACTTCACAGCTCCTTCTATCTACCCTTCCCCCCAGACATTCACTTTTCCTAATCTATCCTGTGCTGCTTTACATTGTAGGTTTACAAAATCTTAAATATTTAATGTCTTCATCAATCACTTTGCCTGTGGAAGTCTTTGCTGTTTACTGTTAGTAATATAGTTTGTCCATAGTTTGTACCCAGACTTCTCTACAGCTGTTCTTCTATATTTTTTTAATTACAGCACGCCCGTGTCATATGCGGGCACGCCTTACGCGGCTTGAGCATACGCACTCAAGCCACGGGGTGCGCGCGGGGCAGAAGGGGCAGTGCGTCCCATTCAAATATGTTTACTTATGTGAAACAAAGATTGTTTTGTTTATTTACAGTTTATAAAATAGTAACAAGAATAGTTCATGTTTATCACATATAAAGCTATACATAGAATATTTCTTATTAATCTACATACATCTAAGTTAATGATTTCTATGTAGGTTTATAAGAAATATTTCATATACATAAGGTCAGTACATTTTTACATCATATTAAATAAGTCAGCACGCAGAATCATGTGGAACATCTCTTCCTCGATATATCTAATAAAACTATTCAATGTAGTTTTATAAGTACAGTCATCCCTTTTAATTTGCGGACTTGAAGTCCAGTCTCGCTTTTTGCAAAGGCAAGGCGGGGAGGGATTAAAATGGCGCATGCGTGGGAGCACACACCCATTATAATCAATGGGCTTTGTACAGTATATATGCAAATCTCCATTTTTGCGGGTGGTGGGGTTCGGAATGGATCCCCGCAAAAATGGAGGGACTACTGTACTGTTACATTGTTATTCCCCTTGCAGTTGTTGAGAGACAAAGTGAAAGCTGTACAAATAGAGCCCTGGAACAGGACTGAAATAGGTTGAAGCAGAGGGATGCCTAAAGAGAATAGTAGAGGCAGCTCTTTCTGCAAAACACGTTTGGCACTGGGAAGGGGGAATCTTTAAACTCAATTGCCACCACCAAACACTAACACCAAGATGTAAATCTAATTTCTGCATGATGCACAAATTACTCCCTCCCCACAAGCTAGAATGAATACTAGAGAAGTCAGATCATAAATACTGCCCAAATGTCTGGAAAAATTAAGTATTTTTTTCTTGGCAGCAAAAATGTGTTGATGCTAAACAAATTTCCTTGGGGAAGAGTGTTCCATAAATCTGGGGCTCCCACAGAAAATAAATCATTTTAGAGCTGCCAACAGGCTGCTTTTTTGGGAGCTGACATCCATAAAAGGAGCTTCTCTTTCCTGTCTTCACTTTTCAAAGTATTGCTTCTTTCTCTGATAGTGGAGTTGGCAACAAGAAAACATTGAGGCCAGAATCCTTTCTCTTTACTAAACTGGTGGTTAATATGCTGGCAAACCTAAGAATATTAATACTCTGTGTGTGTGTGTGTGTAGTTTCTCACTGTTGCTAACTTACTTTTATTTCTGACCTAAAAAATAAATTGCTTCAATGCTCCAATTCTGCAACAATAATCTTCCATTCTTTCTCTTTTAAATAAAACAAAATATTTCCCAATCTTTTCAGAAATTCTTGAAGCATTTTTCTTTAATCAGTGTTGCTAATTTGCCCATTTCAGCCAGCTTGAAAACCTTTAACAGTCTGGAATGTAGATTGAATGCTTCCAATCTGTGGGTCATGATTGACTAGAAGAAAAAATGATGCTTGGTAAAGTAGAAGGCAGCAGCAAAAGAGTCAGACTGCATTAGACTGGATAGATTCTGTCAAGAAAGCCACAACCCTGAATCTGCAAGACATGAGCAGGGCTGTTGATAGGGTGACTTGGAGTTCTCTCATTCATAGAGTCACCTTAGTCAAAGTTGTGTTGATGGCAGTTAACAACATATTTTCCCACACTTTGCCCCCTTTTCATTTCAGTTATAAATCTAGGTAGTCTCTGGGTGAGCCAGCATACTACGAGATTAAAAGTATCCCGAGATTATGGGGCAGGCTACAAATAACTAGCAAGTGACAGTTGCTGGTATCTCTAAACTGATATTTGGTGTTTTTACATTTTGTTAAATGCCCTCGGCCATAGAGGGCTTCAAAGATAAGCAAAATTTTGCTCAGAAATGGACTGTTAAACTCAGGAAATTGTACTCCTTTTTGCTGTAGCCCGGAATAACTATACGCTCAGCGGTGACAACACTGAATCTTCTTATAGGAAACTTTTGCATATATTTCTGATTGTCCTCTGCTATAAATTTCTAATTGAAGACCTTTTTTCTCTTTTAGCTTAAAGAAGTGTGTTTATTTTGCCTCACAAATCAACTTACCATTTCTGTGCTGGTGACTGAACAAAGTGGTCTTAGAAAGGTAAGCACTCAAAAACTTTAAGATATATTTACAGTTCCCTACTGCCAACGCCTCTCACCTCAAAATGTATTTTTCCATTGATAATAAGAATGAAAATGTATCACCCATCAAAGCACTGTAATATTTTGGGTCATTCTACATCAGGGATAGGGAATGTGCACTCATTCCAATGTTGGTGGACTACAATTACCTTCAGGCTCACCAGTATACCAAAGTGCTGAAGTATCATGGGAATTACAGTTCAACAACATCGGGAAGACCACACATTCCCATCCTTGTTCTGCAGAACCATGGAGAAGAGAACCTGCAAGGTATAGCTTTTTCAGTTTTTACCATGGAAAGCTGTGATTCTGTTTTGGGCTGTAGAGGTGCTTTGTTCTGAACATGAATAAAAATTGCAGTACTTCAGTGGTAGCATAATTGTTGCTAAAGGCAGAAAATATGAACTATAGCAAAAACACAAATCCAGGCACTAACAGTTGGAGTATTTGACTGAGGAAGTGATTTACATGTTAATCTAGTCTGTTGGTGAATGGCAAGGCCTCATAGTGGGAGGATATATGAGGAGGATTTGTGTCTACTTTGGGCAGCTCAGAATATCAGCCCCATAAAAGCCCGTGATAAGGTCACCTTAGGGTTACCATAAATTGGAAATGACTTGAAGGCACACAGCAACAAGGATACCTTTGGGCAACTTTCAGCTCTGTCTTTGACACTAGGTATATTTTCGCATTTATAGTTTTAATGAAAGGAAGGTATTCATGTTGTTTTTCCACTGTATGGAACATTTTTTTAAAAAGTTCAATCGCTGTTTGGGAAATTCAGTGAGAATCCTCCTGTATGCCCTTGCTATGTATTACACATTAAATTAAGTACATAAGTGGTTGGAATTGACAGTGGAAAGTAGTAGAATCCAGCAACTTCTTTAGTTGACTTTATAAAGGTTAAAAGAAAAAAAAACATAGGCCAATGTAATAGGACCATGCTGTGTAACTATCATATGATATATTGTTCTGTGAAATAGCAACTGAATATTAGTTATCTTGAGGTTTTGTTGTCACGTAACGGAATAACTTATCAGGAGGACACCAACTAAGATGTGATAAATCTTATCAGTCTTGAATTGAGTTTGCAAGCAATTTGGAAGCCAGTGTAGTTCTTGCAAGACGAGTGTTATATGGTCTCTAAAATATACCTGACACCAATCTCGCTGCTGCATTTTGCACTAGTTGCAGCTTCTGAACACTTTCAAGGACACTCCACATAGAGGGCATTGCAGTAGCCTAATCAAGAGGTAACTAAGGCATGAACCACTGTGCCAAGATTTGCCTTCCCCAAGAAAGGATGAAGCTGGCACACCTAGCCATTGCAGAAACTTGGCTTTTTAGGAGCACTGCTGGATAGAACGTCCAGTGAAAAGCCTGATCTTTCAGTGGGAGAACAACCATTTACAGAACATGCAGCAATCCCAATCTCAAATTGGTTCTTCTACTGACCATCAGCACTTCCATCTTACGTGGATTAAGCCTCTGCCTCTTCACCCACATCCAGTCCTTTATTGTATCCAGACAATGATTCAGTACTACCACAGCTTCATTGGCATCAGTTATAAGGGAGGAAGAGAGAGAGCTGAGTATCATCGGTATACTGATGACATCCAACCCCAGAGCTCAGGATGTAGATGCTAAAAAGCATGGGAGACAGTATTGATTCATGTAGAACCCCACAGGCTAATTGCAAAAATACTGAACAAATTTCTCCCAGCACCACCCTCTGGGAATATTCAGCCAAGAAAGACTGGTGCCACAGCAAGGCATTGCTGCCAAGCCAAATGACCCAGAAGGATACCATGGTCAGTGGTTTCAAATGGTGCTGAAAGATCCAGGAGGATCAACATACTTTCCCTGCCAACACTCACTATAGGTCATCCAGCAAGGATGGGTTCCATAGGCCCAAAGCAGATGGGTGGCAAGGAGCAGCCTCCACCTGCGATTGGCCTGGGGTGGCCTGGGACCACACGACCTGCTCTCAAAGTAAGCTGTCACAGGAGTGGATCAAATACACTCCTTTTTTTATGTTGGTTTGGGCCACCTTTGGCAGCCTCAGAGTGGCTTCCAGCCACTTTGGGGAAATGTGCCATCTGAACACAATGCCCTCGAAGTGGCCAGACGCTGCTTCATTTGGCCCATCTATTTTGGACCATAGTTATAGCTTCTGTGTAGTTATGACTGTTAATTTGTATTTTAAAAGCATATTATTAACTACCAAATGTAATCCAGATCCATTTGGCTGATTGAGCAAAACAGACCGTTTATATCTGATCATTTTACTGAAATTTTCTATTGACAAGGCACTTTAATTTCAACTATCTTTTCATTCCTCTTTCCATCCTAATTTACAACCATTTAGAATAAAGGTTAGTCATCCAATATGTGATATTGAGATCCTTTCATGACAAAAGAAAAATCAGTACAGCCATGGATTAATACATTGTGCACCTTCTGTGGATGTTGTGTTTTATATTTTGCCATTTAAAAATTTCTAGCTCTTCAGAACAATTACACAGCTACACTCAGCATTCAGTAACTTGCTCCCAAGTGTTCCCTAGTGTTTGACACGTTCCAGAACCTAGAATATGAGGGGATTTGGCTAATGGTGATATGAAAAATAATTGTGAACTCTTAATTTTTCACGGTCAAGCTACATTCTAGGGATAAAGCTAGTGTGAGATGGATGCAAAACCCCTAGAGGAAAAATGATTGTTATACACTGCTCTGATAACTGTCCATATTTCCTTTTTGGATCTATACATGAGAAGCCTAGTCCACAACACCAAGCGCCATAGCATTAAATTCTGTTCTAGGAGTAATTAAATTCTGTTTCAGGGGATTCTGGCACAATGGGATAAATTATAATCAGTTTCTTGGAATAGTCTGTCTTTTTCATGGATGTCTTCCTATGGTTATCTGTTTTCCCTGTCTGGCAAACTATTTTGCATCTTTGTCAGATTTGGGTGCTCCCCCACTAGAACATTACTGTGAAACTGACATGTTTCATTCAGTTACTTTTTATAGAGCATTAACAGTTAAGTCCTGGTTGTCCTACATTATGTTTTTCCAGTCTTTTCTCAGATTGTAGGGCATCCAGCTTCTGTAGCTTTAGCACTTTCATGTGTGGGGTTTTGATGTGGACCATTAAATACCAGGCAAGTGAACCTATTATAGTTTATCACATATTTGTCCTTCTGGTGGGAACCATTTTGCATACTTTTATTTTATTTTTACTTGAAAGTTCTGGGTCCCCCCTCCCCAAAATGAAAGCCAACTATACCACTATACTGGAGTACCTATAGTTTTAATTGGATGGGATTGAAAAACCTTTCTGATATGACATAACATCAAATTTAGGAAGATATGAATATCATTGGGTACGTTTCATTGTACTACCTCTAGTATTATAGACAGCATGCCTCTCAGTACTGTCTCTCGGAGAGCATGAGTAGGAGAGTGCTATTGACTGTGTTGCTATTGACCAGATGTTTCTCAAGGCATCTGGCTAGCAACCCTGGAAACAGAATGCTGAATTAGAAAGATCTTTGGTCTGGTCTTCAGATATCTTCCATTCTTATTCTTTAATTTCATTTTTTTAAAAAGAAGTGTGATCAGTGGTTTTTAAAAAACAGGATCATAAAATGGGGCTAGGCACCAGATGGCCCCACCCAAAACAGCTGTGACATACTGTTTTGTTCCATTAGACAGAACTTGAGCAGGACAAGACCATAGAAAAACAAACCGCGAAAAAATGGTTGCAGTTCCTCATGCAGCAGACAACAGTAGAGCAATAATTGTGTCATAACTGGAGCTTCAGAGTTTATGGCTCTGTTGACTGAAAGATGTGCAAATAGGAGGAGGTTGTGTTGCATTTACTTTGGTACTTGTCCAATACCAATGAAAGTATTACTACTTGTAAGTAATTCTGTAGACAATGACTGAGGATTCTTGCAGGCTTGATTGATGGAACATCATAGTCATCTCTTCCTATTTTATTTATTTCTTGGGCATTCAGATAAAAAGTGCAATGTAAATCCTATAAAATAAATAAAAGTACTTTTTGGCTTGGGATTGTTTACCTTACTTAATCTTCAGTACGTTGTTATAAAAAAATTACTATATTATATTATTAAAATTGCATTGAATGCTTTATGTCTTGGTAACATTTTTGGGAGACTCAGCGTGGTATAGTAGTTTGAGCATTGGATTGTGACTCTGGAGAACAGGGTTTGAATCTCAGCTCAGCCCTTAAAACCCACTGGGTGACTTTGGGAAAATCATGCTCTCTCAGCTTCAGGGGAAGGCAATGGCAAACCCCCTCTGAACAAATCCTGCCAAGAAAACCCCATGATAGGCTCACCTTAGGGTCACCATAAATCGGAAACAAAACGAAGGCACACAGCAACTGGTAGAAACTTGGAGGATACTTGGAGCTTCTCATCACATTTTTTTCACAATGTGGTTTACAGAGTATCTTTTCCTAACACTAATAACTCCCATGTAGCAAAACTGAGAAACTGTTCATGATCTGCTCAGTGTTCTTAAAAGAGAAGTGTGCATTTTTCTTAATTTGCTGGATTTTGTTATCGTGTATCATATTGTTAGATCCTTAGAAATTAAAAAATCTTCAATTAGATTAAATTATGCAAAGTAGAATGAATTAACTTACTTCCTTACCTGTTTTGTTTGAGGAAAGTAGGGCATATTGGCCTGTTACAGACTGCCAAAATAAAGCTGCTTCGGGTCTCTTTAGAGGTATGCTATTTAAATGATGCATGGGTCCTAAGAGTCCGGAGGTCGCGCCAAAGCCACACTCCATTCCTAAGCACTGGAGTGCAGCTTTAGTGCAGCTTCCGGACTCTTAAGATGCATGCATCATTTAAACAGCATACCTCCAAAGAGACCTGAAGCAGCTTAATTTTGGCAGTCTCTAACAGGCCATAATGACCATTGCATGTGCAGGGAATCGTGAGACATTGATTGTCACAAAAAGCTGCAAGTAGCTATAGTGTGTGAATCTCCCCTCCCGAAGATACATATGCAGCTTTTGAGGGCCTTGTCACAAACTGTATTTTTATACATTCACACAAAATATAAAATGAAAACACATGTATCATACAGATACCATAAACCTTTATCATAAATATGCTAATAAGTTATGATTAGTATTCCATAGCAACTACAGCTTTGTTTCTTGTGAAGAGCTAAAATTCCCACTAGCTTCTATTCCATGTAACATTACAATTTGGAATATAACTTTTGAAGGTAATTGGTTCCAGTTAGGAGTTTC
Source organism: Sceloporus undulatus (assembly GCF_019175285.1). Classification (NCBI taxonomy): domain Eukaryota; kingdom Metazoa; phylum Chordata; class Lepidosauria; order Squamata; family Phrynosomatidae; genus Sceloporus; species Sceloporus undulatus. The sequence goes on along the minus strand of NC_056524.1, from coordinate 149,454,413 downwards.
AGGGAGAAAGTAGTCAGATGCCATAACAGTTACAGTTTTGAAGACCAAAACAAGAAAACAAAGATAGCTATGCTCATGATGAGAACAAAAATGCATAAATAAGCAATACTTCACTGAGACTGATAATAATAATAAATTTTATTTATATTTCCCACCTCTCCCTTTGGATTGAAGTGGGATTACACTAATTAAAATACTACAAAAGTGTACATACTTTTGAGTTTTCCAGAACCCTTCATTAGGCGGGGTGATATAACAATAATTAGGAGGGGCAGGTTTAAGAAGCAGGCAATCCCAAAAAATTGACCAGATGTTTTTGTGCTCATGAGTTCTGCAGTTCAGCTTAAGAATCTTATAATGGAGGTTTTAGACTGAATGTCTTTAAAAGGTGAACAGTTATCAAATTATGCCTTGTCATGCCTTAGATCAGAGTGGGATTGTGTGGCTCTTCAGATGTTGTTGAGCTTCATCTGCTACCAATATAAGCAATAGTGAGCAATAATGGATGTTGCTGTTGAACAGCATCTGGGGCAACCAGTCTTAAGAGAAAATCATGCATGTTTGAAGCACCAATAATTATAAAATCTACTTAGATCAGTTACACTCACTTCACAAAAGGAATAAAATAATTTCTTGTTGTATTAACAATCATGATGTAACATAATTAACTCTTGGTTGTTAAGACTTCTTTACAGATAATATATTCTTTATAACCAGTTGCTTCCAAGGTCCAAATGTAAGCCATACAATACCAAATTCTAGTCAAACGTATTTTACCCTTCTGTGTTTTTTTTTAACTCTTGTACTATCCAAAAGCTTTCCATGCAACTATTTATATTATTTTTGCTCACTATAAAGATAGATATCTAATTCATTTCTCAATTACATTTGACAAAGGAAAGAAAGAAAACAGTTGCTCTCTCCACTGTGCATATCTTTACACGGCCAGATCTATTTGTCTGATCTTATCGTGTGCTTTGTGAGATATTGTAGAAAGATAAAATTGTAACTTTATCATTCTGCATTATTAAGACTAGAGTCCATGCCAATGTACCGTAGAGTATGTTTTTTCTGAAATCAGGGGAAATTGTTTCTGAATAAACACTAATTGTATTGATTTGGTGGGTGGTAATTCATATCTAGATGCAAATTCCACCAAAACTTGCGAGGAACCATGGGGTTCTCCACATTGGCTAAAAGAAATGGTGCTGCTGCATCTTGAAGTCTACCTGTTCAGACAGTGCACATGTCTGGAACGGGAGGAAAACAGACTCAAGCTGTGCTCTGGGGATTAACACTGGAGCAAAAAAAAAAAAAAAAAAAAAAAATCCTGGTTTGCTCTGCTCCAGGATGGAAAGTGTGAACTATTTCACCGGTGTGTGGACTGCACACTAATGTGGTGGTGATCAAAAGCAAGCACACTGGGGCAGGCAATCCAACAGCACCATTGCTGGCCATAAATTTATTTTCCGTCCACCTGTGAATTGATTGCACAAGTGGGCAAGCTGCACCATCAACTCACTGCATACCCCATGGAGCAAAATTAGACAAACACGTCAGGTTACCAACAATATACAACAATACAGGGGGTCCAGTGGTGAGGATTGGATGGGGCAGAAACGGAATATGTTTAGGGGAGCATCATGATCATGCTGTGCCTGTGTTTCACTGGGTTTACAGATGTGCTGTTTGAGTAGTTGTGTGATCAAGCAGCTGGTTGCACAGGGTGTCCAAGGAGTTGGCAGCTGGGTGGGACGGGGGCAATTGGCAATTGCAAGCACATGTATTTGCGACTGAATGGGGGGAAAAATAATTGCGTGGTGAGGGTTATAGCTGTGAATGCTCCATTTTGGTGGGTCCATCCTCACAGCAGGTTGGGACAGTACAGACTGTGTGTCAGTTGTTGCGCCATTGTGGAAGCCAGCAATGTGATCAGCAGGTTCTCCCTGTGAATCAGAAAACTCCAAGGTAAGCTGTCTTTTCCCTTCTATCTGCTCTCAGCCCATGCCTATAAACACAGAGCTGTGTCAATTACTTTGAATACTTTATAATGAATGCTGTTATTTGTTTCAAGTATGCATATTTAAGTGTACATTCTTTGAGGTCTTTTTTGTGACTAGGTGATGGAATAGAATAATTTTGGCTTTCTGTTATCCCATATTTCTAAAGCATTAAATGATAGTAATTTTGTTATTCTTTGAGTAGAACAAATTTATGTGATCATCTGTTTATGTAGTTAAGGTTACCTTTTTGTTGAGCCTACAAAGAGCTGTTAGTATTCAAAGTATCCTTCCATTTTTTTAATGACCTAGTATGCTGCTGCTAACGTATTCTGGTTGCTGCTCAAATTATATTTCTTAGATGGTTGCAAGTAGCCTATCAATAATTTAGGAATAATTTTTGTTTTGTGTAATTTTGTTGTTGTATACAGTCGACCCTTCTTATACACTGATTTTTTATACACGGATTTAAGCATACACGGTTTGAAAATGTTCCAAAAAAGTATAAATTTACCTTGATGTTCCATTTTTTATTAGGGACACCATTTTGCTATGTCATTATACTTAATGAGACTTGAGCATACACGGATTTTGTTATACATGGGGGATCTTGGAACCAAACCCCAGCGTATAACAAGGATCCACTGTACCTTCAAGTCATTTGTGACTTATGCCAACCTTAAGGTGAGCCCATCATGGGGTCATCTTGGCAAGATTTGTTCAGAGGGTGTTTGCCTTTGCCTTTCTCTGAGGCTGAGGTAGTGTGATTTGCTGAAGGTCACCCAATGGATTTCCATCGGCGAGTAAGAGTTGCAGTTCAACATTCAAACTGCTACACCTGTCTGGCTCTGTTTTATAGATGTATTTTTTTTTAATTTGTTCAACTGTAAAATGGTATAGAATATTTCTAATAAATAAAATATGGAGAATTAATCATTTTGTTCTAAAGCTATTTGGTTTATTGAGTTAATCTGAAGATAGCACATCTCAGCATCAGCCATTTATTCTGATAACTGCATTGAAGAAAATGTACTCTACAGAAGTCACTGAGAGCTGACGTGGCATCTGCTCATGTCCATAAGATTTCAGATTTGAGATAATAAAACTTAAAAAAGGCTCTTTACTACATATGAGCTTCTGAATAATGGAAATTCTTCTTTGTGGTCTCTGCAAATCATACAAATGGGTTGTACTGCACCTACACAGTGCTGCTCGGAAAGCTTCTGGAATCACTGAGCAAAGTTAACTTTGCAACTTTTTGGCGGTAGCTCTGCCCATCCCTTATAAGCCCCTTGTGTTCCCGCTCTTTCCTCAGTTCCTTTTTTCTGCCGTATTAGCTGCTTGAGGAACTTCGCTTCTGCTTAATCCGCTTGTTTCACTGGAAAATTGACCTCAGACAGCTTGACCATTCTTGATCTGACCCCCCCCCCCCCCATGTATTGTTGGCCATTCTGTGCATCTTTACGACCTGGCTTAAGGATTTTGATTCGGCTCGTGATGTCTCCGTTGCCGTTTAAAAAGTGCGACTTCTGTGGGGGTAAGATCCCCGGACAGGATCCTCACTCTTCTTGCCTTCTTTGCCTCGGCGAAGCCCACAATACCAAGGCTTCTGCCCTTTGCAAGTCGCTAATTCCTCAGGCCAGGAAGAACTGCGACTCCTGCTTGTTGGCTGCCCTGTACAAACAGGTCCTGAAGCCTCTGTCTGCTTCCCACTCCACCTCGGCACCTGCTGCCTCGGAGTTGGTACCAGCTGCTGCTGGTTCCGTGGCCCAGAGCTCCACCACTGAGCCAAGCACCACCACCGTGATCCTTGAAAAGGGTGATGGGACTGAAGGAGCACAACAGTCGAAGTCCAAGTCTAAGTCCTCCAAAAAGGATAAGACTAAGTCTACGGACTTGAGCTCCAAGAAGGATTCGGCCCATGTTAAGGGTACGAGCTCCCTAGCGGATTCAAGCTCAAAATCCTCCTCCAAAAAGAAGCACAGGCCATTGGATTCAGGAGATGACTCTCCTCAGGGCTCCTCCAAGAAGAAAAAACCTCTGGATTCAGGAGATGCTCTTCCCACAAGAAGGCCCATGCCAAGACTCCTGAAGGCACCTAGTCTTCTTCCAAACACCACTCATCTCCTTCGGTACCCATGCGGGACACGTCGCTACCGTTCAAAGTCAGCTCTACTTGGGCCCGTCCAGCAATAGCCTTGGCCTCAGCCACCTCTCCGCCTTGAGATGTTGGCCTTCCACCAGCTCTCCGAGGAGGAGCTCGAGACCGCCTCTTAGTCACCTCGTCATTGTTCACCGACACCAGTTCCTCAGGTTCAAGTTCACGAAGCAGAGGTACATGACGGTGGTGTTGATGAGATGAGATAAGAAATACCGTTACAGGTATGCAACCTGTCCATATTATTGATCAGATAAATTTAAAACTGCATCTTTTTAATTAGATGACCACTCACTTAGAGGGCAGATCATTTTTATTTCAAACCTGTGAAATACCAGAACTAGTTTTCATAATAATTAATCACATTTATGTTGGTATATTTGAAATCTCACAAGGAACTTGCTGTGCACTTATTTTCGAAACTCCATTGTTTTTGTTATATAACTTCTAAGAAACCAAAAACCAGTTGACTAATATGAATAATGAATATGACTAATACGAATCTGTCCTGTTGATAAATGTTCATAGTTGTGTCATACAACACATAAATAAATAAATAAAGCAAGCAAGCAACCAGAGTTTTGAGGGAAGGTGTAATATTCAAAGTCAGAAAGAGCAAATGTGTTACTAGTTTTAAGTTCTTAAGTTTAACTTAATTTCAGCCCCTTTAAACTAAGTTTAATTAAGTAGGCAGTCAAGATTGTAGAATAGTGCTGAGATATAATTATAAGAAAAAAAGTTGGAGACCGACTGATAGTCTCCTATTCACTGGCCACCTGTTCATTGAAAACATCTGCTTCATCCAACCAGAGAGGAGATTATACACATGGACATCACCAAATGGCCAACACAAAAATCAGATATATAATTGGAAGCAGAAGATGGAGAAGCTCTACTCTTGTACCCAAAACTAGACCACAAACTATGTATTTCACAAATCAGTGTAAAGCTAAAGAAGAAAGTCGAAACAGTCATTACACCAAAATATGACTTGAGCAATATCCCAGCAGAATTTACTGACAGTGTAAGAAACTGATTCGCACTATTTATAATCAACAGAGAACCTGAAGAACTATGGGAAGAAACCATGAACATAATTAAGAATGGATTCAGGAAGACACTAACACTGTACAAAAAGAAAGAAGAATAAATGGATAACAGATGAAACATTCCAGGCAACAAAGGAAAGTAGAGAGGCAAAAGTTAAATGAGATAGGAACAAACTCATAATCATGAATTCAAACGTGCAATGACTAGTACACAAGGACGAGGAGAACTATTATAAGGAACTGCAGAGAAACAGAAGACAATAATAAAAAAGAAAGAACCAGAGATGTCTTTCACAAAATCTGGGAACTTAAAGGTAAGTTCTGACCAAGGACTGGGATGCTCCATGACAAGAAAAAGAACACAGTACAGTGGTACCTCGGGATACGAAATACCCAGGTTACGAAATTTTCGGGATACGAAAAAATCCCATTGGAAATAATTGTTCCGGGTTACGAATGTTTTTTCGGGTTACGAAAAAACTTTTGGTGCTTTTCGGCGCTATTTTACACGGAATCGCGGCTTTTCCCCATTAGCGCCTATGGCATTTCGGCTTACGAAGGCTTTTCGGGTTACGAAAGCGGCCGCGGAACGAATTACTTTCGTAACCCGAGGCACCACTGTACAAGATTAAGAAGAACTAGAAAGATGGAATACACAGAAGAGATATATAAAAGATATGAGAAAATGAATGACACATGGAGTGATGAACCATATGAGGATGAACTCCAAAATCTAAAAAGAGAAGTGGAAGTTGCAATAAGATAAATTGGCAAAAATAAACCAGAGGGTATTGGAGACATCTCATCCACAGTCACCATAAGTAGGGGTCAACTTGAGGGCAGTTAACAACAATAAACAGTGCAGGAATTCTACAATGAACAAAATTTAATTGGAAATTTTAAAAGTAACACTTTGGGGTAGCATAGGGGAAGTGAGAATTCAGCTAGAATAGCATAAAGGAAATGGACATTTGGATAAATAGATAGGAATGTGGCATTAGTGACTGGGAAGAATAGAGAGGAAAATATTTCTGTAGTCTCTGCTACCACCAGGACCCAGCTGGATGGAAAGAATGAATGTGTTACCAAAATTATTAAAGTTGGCCCTTCTTATACACGGATTTGAGCATCTGTGGATCGTAAACCCGGAAATTGTCCCTAATGGCAGCGCGCGTGCACGCACACCACAATTGGAGATAAAAGTCCCCCTCCCTCCCTGATCGCTGCTGCCTCTGTGAAAAGGCCGGATGGTGTTGGAGGCCAAGAGGCCGCCAGGCTGCTACTTGGCCTTTTCGCGGCGGTGGCAACGGTGGTGGCGAGGAAGCTGAAGCTTGGCCTCCAGCATGGCCTCCTGGCCTCCTAGCCGCCGCCACCACCGCAGAAGGGCTGTTTCTGCAGCAGTGGCAGTGACGATGATACTGGGAGGCCATGCTAGAGGCCTTCATGGCCTCCAGCACTGCCACCCGGCATCCTCGCGGCCTCAACCTCTGCTGTTGCCATGGGAAAGGCCGGGCGGTGTTGGAGGCCAAGAAGCCTCCAGGCTGCCCTTCCTGGCGGTGGCGGCGAGGAAGCCGCAGCTGCGAGGAAGCCGGGAGGCCATGCTGGAGGCCAAGCTTCAGCTTCCTCACCGTCGCCGCCACTGCGGAAAGACCAGGTGACGGCCTGGAGGCCTCTTGGCCTCCAACACCACCCGGCCTTTTCGCGGAGGCGAGGAGGCCGAGGTGGTGGCAGTGGCGACCAAGGAGGTAAGTAGGGAGGGAAAGTAGGAAGGAGGGAGGGAGGGAGGAGAGGGACAATGGGACTTGAGCATACGCGGATTTTGGTATACGGGGGGGGGGGGGGATCCGGAACGGATCCCCTGCATATACCAAAGGCTCACTGTATTATGTTCAATAACTTACCAGTTCAGCATTGTGACAGTTAAAGAATGGGGGAAGCATATATTTTTGTAGGCTAGAATGGACATGTAAATGTTTTATTAGTTACCAGCTGCTGGGAGTGGCGTAATTTTTTCCTGCATAAAATGGTGTGATCAAGAAGCCATGTTAAATCACTTTAAAAGTTTGGACGTAAACATAAGCCAGGTTCAAATGGCGTACTCCTGCTGGATCCTGCTGCTTTAAGAATCAGTATCGCTTACTCACTTCTGCAGCCCACCATGTCCTAGGTACAATCCCATCTTTTCACTCTCTTAATTACAGTTACAGTTATAATTACAGTACTTATGATTCTCAAAAATAGTTACTTCTAATTACTTAAAAAAACCAAACCACCTGAGGGCATTAACATGAGCCATAGCATGAATCATCACTTGATCCATATGGTATTCTGCTGCCACAGTTTAATGAGGCCACCCCTCATAATGAAAAGAACCTTTAAAAGGACTGAGGTTATCCTTCACTAAGTTATATTCAGAATGTAAATTTGTTATACCTTTTGGAGAAAGGAATTTGTTACTTTCAAGCTCTATAGTGATTTTATTAAAATGTATAATCAGATTAAACAAGAAATGCATCAAGCACACCTCATAATAGGTATTCCTTCAGTATCTGTAAAGAAGGAATGTTATTCGCCATCTCTTATATAAATATGGTTTTGGGGGGGATTGTTCGGATTCTGAACAACTGCTTTCTTTCAATAAATAAGGCAGTGTTGAATGATATATAGAAAATTATTGTTAAAGGCAGGCCATCATCAAATCATTTCCAAATTAAATAGTTGATTTGGTTTGTTTTTTAAGAGAAGTCTCTTTGGAGATATGGCAGCAGATTTGTACTTATGTAGCATTAAGTACCAATTAAATAGAATATTTTTGTCATATCCCTTGTCCAAAAATGAGGGATTGAGAACTAATGGTATGGTGGGTTAGAATATAACATTAGATTTAGTGACAGTTTTGCTAATAAATAATTTGTGCATGTTTTAATAACAGCTTATACAGTGATCCTTACAAATGGAGAAAAAGTAATCCTTCGATGGGTGATTAATATGACATGCATGTATAAATTGACTGAACAAGGAAAGGGAAATGACAAAATATATTAATTGAATGATGAAAGGGTGGGTTTTTTGTGTGTGTATGTATCTCATTAGAATGATAAAGTTCAAGACAGTTGATTGGATATAATTTAAACTGTAATATTTAAAAGAGTATGGAAAATCTCTCTCTCTTAAATTGTATCTCTCTTAAATTATACAGTGGACCCTTGTTATACGCCAGGGTTTCTTTCCAGGAACCCCCGTGGATAACAAAATCCGTGGATGCTCAAGTCCCATGAAATACAGTGGCATAGCAAAATGGTGTCCCTTATATCAAATGGAAAAATCAAGGTTTGATACTTGAAATTTATACTTTTTTTTAATATTTTCAGGCCATGTATGCTTGAATCCGTGTATAAAAAATCAGTGTATAAGGAAGGCCAACTGTATTCAGGTATCCAGTGCACAAATAATGTCACTAATTTTGTTTACTTTTTGAATGTGTTTTCATGAAATTGAATATTTATGATATATTTGAATATTTAAATACAGTGGTACCCCGGGATACGAATTGATCACGTTACGAAATTTCCGGGATACGAAAAAGTTAGATTGGAAAAAACTGTTCCGGGATACGATATTTTTTTCGGGTTATGAAATTTATTTCGGCGCGAAATTCAAACGCAAAGCGCGGCTAGCGGCTTTCCAGCGCTAACGGAAAGCCTTTTCGGGTTGCGAAATTATCGGGTTACGAACGGAACGGCGGAACGAATTAATTTCGTAACCCGAGGTAGCACTGTACTTTACAATTTAATTTTTGTATTTTTTTCAAGAATAGCAGAATCTAACAAAGCTATTGTCCTTCCTTTACTAAAAACTGAATGTTAAAAGGGTTTCTCCCCACCCCTAGCTCTCTTGTATGTGCTGATCCCAGAGAGAGCATGAAGCAGTCAATATCTTCTGTTTCACTGGTGGAAAGAGCAGCTTGCTTTCCATTAGGAGTAGTTAGAGCAGGAAATTAGTTTGTGTCTGCATCCCAGAGCTTTGTCTGTATCCCCCCCAAAATTTGGTACAGGGAAGAAAGATGGTGGAAGCAGAAAGAGACCTTTCTTTTTCATGACTTGGTAGCTAAGGCATAGGCTAAGGTTTTAAATGCTCCCTTCCTGTTTTTAATGTCGTTATTCCCAGACCAGCTCTTAATGTGCCTCCTTTTTGCGCTTTTTCCATCTTCCTTCCATCTTCGGTTACCATGGAGAATGAAATGCTGGCTCCATTCAAGCAACTTGCTGAATAGGTTTTGAGGTTGATGGATGGTGAGAATCTCTTATCCCTCCACCTCCCTCCTTTTCCAAACACCGCCCCTGCCTGGTTCTTGACATTTCACTTGCCAGAGAATGGCTGTCAGCAAGAAGAATCTGAAAGAGAGGCTGGCAGTGTCCTACTGAGATACTCTTTCAGTTTTGTGGATGAGATCAGAAGCGTGAGAAGGTCTTGGAGGCTTAGCTGCAAAGCTTCCTCTGCAAGCAAACGAGGGGAAGCATGAATGCTCACTTGAGTATTTGGTCTCTCCGCTGACCATCCACATTCTGTGAATCAGGCTGAAAAATCCCCCTTCCCCATTTCTTGTGGCTCTATTTTTGTGATGCAACCTTGGATAGTTAAAGGGACAGGTAAGTAAAGCAATTTTTGTCAGATTAGCTTTGCTTTCTTTGGTTAAAGCAGTCGTGATGCTGGCAGTAGACTGTCTTGCATTAAATAACACCTGCTTTATGTGATCTCAACAGCTTGGTGATTGAAACACCTCTCTCTCAGGAAACCCTCTTTTTATTTTTTTATTTTTCCCTTTAATCCTGCAGTGTGATTTAGGATCATAGCTGGAGTCTGCAACCAGTTTTCAGGCCTACAATAAATATGGGCATGTTTAGCTGTATTCTGACTTGTGTGCATAGAATAGAAAGTTCTGTAGTGTGGTGATAATGTTGTGGACATTTCACCTTGATCATTCGCACCATGTTGCATTTGTATTTTTAGCTACCGGTAAGTTGAGAAGGGAAAGCCATTTCATAAATTTGTATTCATTCTTTATTGAAGATGACATTTCTTAATAGCTGCCTCTCTCTTCATCTCATATACCACATGGGTAAGAATTGGTATTTTAAGTTAATATATAGTAACCTTGTCCTGTGTTAAATATTTTGTGAAAGTAACCGATATATCACCACCATGGAGCTTTTTTAGAGTTACAAACCTGATTATTTTGGTTCTGTTGTTGACTTCCTGCTGGGGTTTTCCAAAAACAGGAATGTTTTCTCTGTCATGCAGCTAGGTTTCATATCTGTTAATTTTCAAGTGGGTGTGCCTTTTGGGATTCAGAAATAAAATTTGTAATAGGGGCGTGTGAGTGTGTGAGAGAGAAAGACAGAGACTTCTAAGCAAACATGTAACAGACTCTTATGTGGAGTTCAAGAGGAATTTACTGCTCATATGGTATGTGAATTATGCTGTGACCAGGAAAATATATCTGAACGCTTTTCTATCACAAGCATAAAAACAATCTCTAAAATGAGAAAGGCATCCGGAGGGGCATATTGTAAATGCTTGTGAGACAGAAGGATTTCGTGCTGAACCCATTTTTAACCTTATGTATTTAAAATTGGATTGGATTGGCTTGGAGAGACAGGAGACTTCAGGCTATGGGTGCAAGTTTTGTGAAATTACCCTCGTTTTCATCACTGCATGTCATTCTTTAGTGAGTTAGATGGAATTCAGCATTTGTTTGCTTTTAGAGAGGTTATCTTCAGCCTTCTTTCTACATGTGCTCCCCCCCCTTTACTAACAAGATACTTGTCCTTTCCCTCTTGCTTTACTTGTTGGTTGTATTTCCTGGGTTCCTATTTGGTACTACAGTATTTTTAAGCAAGCACATCAGAAGCATTCTAACTCTAAGATTTCCATTACAGTATTTGCTTTTTAACAAATGAATAGAATCTTCTTCATTCTGATTATTTGGTGCTTTAGGATGTTCCTTCTAATAAAAGGACAAAAAGGTGAACATTTTCAACATTTGATCTTTACCAAATTAGTTATCGATCTTTATCAAATTAGTCAGACAAATTTTAGTTTTATTAAATTGATTTGATCTGTATCAAATCAGGTTTTTTTGGATGTTGAGCTCTGGATTTAGACTTTAAAGACTGGTGCTTTTCAGAAGATATTTGCAGAGGAAAGCCATATTAATTTCTGGCAAGAAAAACAGTGGAGGATCTGAGTTTTACTTTGAAAAAAAATTGCTCTTGCTTAGAAGTAATTCTTCTTCACAGGATGTAGTATGAAGTTATAATTTGCTTAAGCCCAAGATTCCTTGGAAGTTCAGAATTCATTGCACAGTTATTTGGATGCTGGCCATAATAATTAAATCACTTAAGTATGTTTTTTTTAAATATCTTAATTAAGAATCCTCATGCTGTTGATATTGAGATATGTTTTGGGGAATCAACAACTCTGATTCCTTCTGTTTCCAGTTTGTTTCAACTCCTCTTTCAGGCTCTTTTACTGTTACTATTTATCTTTTATGTTGACACCAATCCCACCATAAGGAACAGGTGTAGAAAGAGTGGGAAAAGCTCCCTTTCTTAAGTGGCAACAGTGACCTCCTCCTCTTCCTCCTCCTCATTATTATCATTATTATTATCTTGCCTTTTCCCAGTTCGGGGCACAATGCAGCTTACCATACAGTTAGCTCTCCACATTTGTGGCTTTGACTTTTACGGATCTGATTATTTGCAATTTTGATTAATACAGTATATTCTCTCTAGCAATCAGTAGGTCCTCCAGCACAGCTCTGCCAGAAGTTGACCATGAAATTATGCTGGAGAACCTAGACGTTCCTAGGGGAAACACTTCTCTAGGCATTTATAGGTCCTCCAACCTGATTTTATGATCAACGTCTGGCAGGTGTTTACTACAGAGTTGCACTGGAGCACCTGGAGATTCCTAGAGAGGTGTTCTGTGTTGTTTTGGTAGCGCAGTGGTTAAATGCCTGTACTGCAGCCACTCACTCAAAACCACAAGGTTGCGAGTTCAAGACCAGCAAAAGGGCTCAAGCTTGACCCAGGCTTGCATCCTTCCGAAGTCGCTAAAATGAGTACCCAGATTGTTGGGGGCAAATTAGCTTACAGTTGTAAACCGCTTAGACACTGCTTAGGCGGTATGAAGTGGTATATAAATGAAGCTTGTTTGTTTGTTTGTTTTGCAGTTTTTGCATATTCACAGGGGTCCTTCACCTTCACCCCCAGCAAACGTGGCGGGACCTCTGTATTTAAAACAAACATAGCTTAAAAAATGGTTGTTTGTTGCTGTGTGCCTTCAAGTCATTCCTGACTTGCCCCTCTGACAGGGTCTTGGCAACATTTGTTCAGATGAGGGTTGCCTTTGTCTTTCTCTGAGGCTGAGATGATGGGTTTCCATGGCCAAATGGGGATTCAAACCCTGGTCTCCCAGAGTCTTAGTCTAATGCTCAAATAAGTATACCACACTGGCTGTCAAACTAAAATTACAGCATACAAACATTTAAAATGTGATTAAACGGACAAAAAATTAAAAACCATTAAAACATGAACTATTAAAAAGAAACAAATAGAAAATCCAGAATCTTATACTGTATAAGTCCTTTTCCTGAGCAATTGGTCTTTGGAAAGATAGCAAGAAAGGTGCCAACCTAAGCTCTTGGGAAGGAAGTACCAGAACATGAGGACAGGCCTTTTCCTATTTTCTCATCATATGGATCTGTACTATGAACTGAGATGGAATAAAATACCAAGTTTTCCTGAGCATAGGAGTACAATCAGCCCTCCATATCCATGGATTCAACCATCCATGGCTTGAAAATATCCACACACACACCCAAAAAAAATCTAAATTCCAAAAAGCAAACCTTGATTTTACTGATTTATATCAGAGACACCATTTCACTACATCATTGTATTTAATGGGACTTGTGTATCCATGGATTTTGGTATCTACAGGGAATCCTGGAACCAAACTCCAGTGGATACAAAGGGCCTACTGTATGTATGTATGTATGTATGTATGTATGTATGACATTTGACCAGAATAAATTAAATCATACATGTCCTTGCTGAATTGCAATGTCTACACTTTGGCATCCTCAAAATCTCTTTCATTTTTAAACTATGTTGATTTGTGTATTAGGAACAATTCTGAGAACAGTTTTGTAACATTAACTAGTGTTCATTGATGAACAAGATAAAAACAAACTCAAGACAGTGAGTGCTGACGTCTATGTCAAAATCGAATCACAGAGGTAGAAGGAACATATCAGTGTGATTGCAGGGAGCCTTGGGTTTTGCAGCTGTTTTTTGTTTGTTTGTTTGTTTTCTGGACAAACGAAATGTAAAAGGGTAGCACCAACTCAAAAAAGAGCCCAATATGGACTGAACATGATCAGTAACCACAGAATGTTTAGTGTCAATTGAAGGAATGTTGCGGGGGGGGGGGGGGGGAGTAAAAGAAAGGGAATAGTGTATCCAGAAGGTTAGGATTGCTGACTGAAAGGATTTTTTAATGTGAACATTCCTGTTTACAGGTAAGGAAACACTACAGGTTTTGAGGGTTTTGCAGTTATTATATGAGCCCTCAAACAGCTCAACATACACATGCGCGCGCACACACACACACACACTTACTTCTAGGCAAAATACACAAGCACATAGAGAGAACTGGGACAAACACATACACACAAAGCAACTAACAGGCAACGTCCCTCCCAAATATCTCCCCAAAAGCACACAAAACATTCAGGTAGCACACACAGTTAGCCTCCAGAGCATGGACAGTACCCCCCCATTCAACATGCATAGCACAAAACAAATACATAAACAAAAACAAGCAGCAACACCACCTCCCCCAACAAACAACACTACCAGGACATTCCCACTTCCTTCCTCCTTTCCCCAAGTTAATAAGGAAGCAATTTGCATACTACCAAGATACAGAAAGAATAAAATTGAAATTGGTGGTCTTTGGCATACTTCACATTTTGCAGCACCTGAATTTGTCCCTTGATGTATTGGTGCAGACACTTTTCAAGGGATTCACTGTATGCTGCCTACAGATTAGCTGGCAGCCTTGTACAGGTTATGGGCTAGATTTCAATGGAATTGCTTTTGTTTCTAACAGTGGAGATAAAATGTTTACTTATTACCTTGTTTTTGTCTCCCAAATGCCTCATAGCCAACAAGGGCTGTGGCCTTTACCCTCATCAAATTTCCCCCCTCTACATCTTTAACTCAGCTGTAGCATCTCAAGAAAGTTGCAGTTCTGTGGCATTCCACCATCACATTTTTTTTCTCCTTACATGATTTTTAGCATCCATGCCTGACGAAGAAGCCAGTGAGCTTCAAAAGCTTATATAATACATTTTGCACTTTTTGGTTGGCCTAATAAAGCTATCATAACTTTTTTATTGCTCTATCTTGCTGCATAAGCAACAGGAAATACCCCGGATATCTATTTTCAGGTTTCAGTATCTATCTCAACAGAACTCCAGATCCCTAAAAACGTCTAAAAACATTCTTCTATGGCAAACACAGGAAGAGATAGTTCCTATCACTTTCTGCCTCCAATGGATTAACCATTGTGACTTGGCACTTTTTCTTCAACCGACATGCTTATTTTATTCCTGTAGTTTTCAAAAACATGGAGCCAAGCTCTTGTAACTATGCTGTATGGCACCAGTAGAAGGGAAAATGCCATAGGTGCAGTGACTGCAAGGAAGACAAACGGGGAAAATTTTGTTATCATCAGAAGGGAAAGGCTGCTTCTTGTGAGCAACCCTTTCTCCTATGCCTCTTTTCAGGATGGCATGAGATCCTTGAAACCAGCTGCCATGAGTGGGCTGGCTGGGGTAGTTTCTATGTCACAAAAGATTGTCCAAGCCGAAGAATGCCTCTGCTGCCCATCTAGCAGACGTGGATTGATTGGGTGGGCCCAAGGGATGGTAGATGCCTCACTACATATGGAGACATGCCTGCTTCCTTTAAATGTACCTCCTGCAGAGAACCTCCCTGGACCCAAAGGTATATGATAACTACCACCCTATCACTAATATCCCACATTTGGGCAGAGTGCTTGAATATGTAGTGACAGGGCAACTTCAGATGTTTTGGAAGGAAACTGATTATCCAGACCCTTTTGAGTCTCGTTTCAGGTTGGGGTATGGTACCAAGACACTTTTGTTGCTCTTGTCTCCCATACTATTAAATATCTATATGAGCCTGCTGGGAGATGTCATTAGGAGTTTTGAGGTTGGATGTATGATACATAGTACAGTGGTACCCCGGGTTACGAATTTAATTCGTTCCGCGGCGCCGTTCGTAACCCGAAAGATTTCGCAACCCGAAAAAAGGCTTTCCGCTAGCGCTGGAAAGCCACGGCTTTTAAATTTCGTGCCAAAAAGCGCCGAAACACACCGAAAAAAATTCGTAACCCGAAAAATCTTTCGTTACCCGGAACAGTTTTTTCCAAGCTAACTTTTTCGTACCCCGGAAATTTTGTAACGCGATCAATTCGTATCCCGGGGTACCACTGTATGCTGATACACTCAGTTCTACCTCTCCTTATCATACTCGGTTTGTATTGTGCAGAAAATAGAGCAGTGCCTGGCTGCTGTATTGGGCTAGGTGAGGGTCTGTAAACTGAAGCTGAATCTCAGTAAAATGGAGGCTCTGTGGATTGATGGTTTTCATGTCTGGTAATTGGGTAGGTTGCCTGCCCTGCATGGGTTTGCATTCCCTGAAGGAGCAGGTGGATAGTTTGGAGCACTTGTCACTGGAGGTCCAGATAGACTCAGTAACTTGGAGTGGTTGGGGCCAGCCACAACTGATCCACTAGCTATGACCTTTCCTCGACAGGGATAACTTAACCACAGTAGTCCATGGATTGATAACTTCCCAGTTAGACTACTGCAATGCACTCTACATGATGTTGCCCTTGAAGACAACTCAGAAGGTCCAGGTAGTGAAAAATGTAGCAGCTAGACTGCTCACTGGAATTCCATTCGGATACCTATTCTGAAGAAATTGCACTGGCTGCCAGTATGTTTCCATTCTGAATTCAAGGTGCTGGCAATTATATTTACATCCCTAAATGGCTTGGTTCCTCAATACATGAGGGAGTACCTCTGTATATATATATATATGCCTTCCCCAGAATTGAAATCTATTGGAGGGGCCCTGCTCGATGTCCCATCAGTAGGGAAAGACATTGTGGGAAGACATAAGAGAGGGCCTTTTTTACAGTGGTATCCCAGTTGTGGAATTCTCTTCCTCTGGAGGCCTAGTCTTAAGAAACATTTTGGTTCCAAGTTAAAAACTGACTTTTTATTAAAGTCTTCGTCTCAACTGATTTTATTCAGGCTACACATTTTATAATTACGTCATCTATTTTTCTGATTTTGGATCCTTTAGCTCCAATCCAGCATGGTGTAGTGGTTTGTGTGTTGGACTAGGACTTTGGAGACCAGGGTTTGAACCCCCACTCAGCCATGGAAACTCATTGAGTGACATTGGCCAAGTCACACACTCTCAGCCTCAGAGGAAAGCAGAGGCAAGTCCTGTCTCAACAAATCTTGCAAGAAAGCCCAGTGATAGTTTCACCTTAAGGTTAGAAATAACCAGAAGGCACACACATCAAGCACAAAGCTGGTGAAAAAATTTGTCAGTTATTTAATGAAAACATTTGCCATAAAAAAACCCATCCTGCTATAAGAGCATAAAATTAAATTTAAGGTCATTCCCATGCAGCCTATTTTTTTTTCCACCGTAACAGTTCATTTAGATGTAAATGCTACCAAATAGATTCATTTAGACTATTTTTAATTGTTTTGGGCTATTGTACATTAGTCTGTTTTTTTTTTTAAAAAAAAAAAGTCTGTACTCTTTTCTGTACAAGAAGGAGAATATGAAAGCTGGAAACAACTGTATTTTGAAGCTGCTGCTGAAGCCAAATCACTAAACTCAGTGATTCAACATAGGAGTGTGGCTTATTTTTCTTTTGTTCTAACAGCTGTTCACATGTTTAGGAGCTGCTTGCAGAAGAGGTGCTGCTTTTTTCAGCTTGCCTAGCTCAGCAGTGCTCTTTTTTTACCCCACTTCACCTAGTAGTGTCACAGATCTATTCATTACCAATGTAAAGACTGTGATACCAGAAGTTATAACTGTTGACCATATAATCTGCAATATAGAAACTGAGTTAGCTGAATAAAGAACATAAGAAAATCCCTGCTGAATTAGACTGAGTACTGATCCAAATGCAGGAGAGGGAATTAACATGCCGCACCAGATGCCTTTGGACTGGAACTCCCAGCATTCTTCACCAATAGCTAGGTTGGCTTGACCAGCTGAGAGTTGCAATTCAACCACATCTGTGAGCCACATGATTGTCACCCAGGCTGTTATGTTAATTTACAACTAACTAATTTACACTACATCAGCATGGCATAATGATTTAAGTGTTAGGACTATGACTCTGGAGACTGGTGTTCGAATCCCTGCTTGGCCACAGAAAACCTCCAGATGACAAGTGGAACCCACTTGGGCAAGCCACACACTCTCAGCCTTGGAAAACCTTGTGATAGGTTCACTTTAGGGCATCCATAAGTCAGAAACAACTTGAAGGCACACAACAACAGCAACAAAACAAATTCTGTTTACTTCAGTGGGTCTGCTGTATGTAGGACTAGCATAGCATTTAGTCCCAGGGTTCGATCTAGTTCACGGAAGAAAGGCAAGTGCCCTTTGCTATTTTTGCCCCACATCAACTGGTATTATTTAGCCTTAGTGTATAGAGTTTTCACTTAGACAATCTTTAATAAAGCCACCCATCCACCCCATCTTTGTACTCTTTTTCTTAATCATCTAAGCTGGTAGTCATCACTATATCCAGTGCTAGCTGTTTTGTTCCATTTGGAAGAAATGTGGGATAAATGAATAAATTGCTGAATTCCTTTTATTAAGGATTTATGTTATATGTTAAGTATTGATTGGATCCAGAGATAATCATATTTAAAGCAGTCCCACTTAAGTCAGGGTGCTTCTAAACAAGGCTGTAACTCTCCTTCTAAGCATGAGATTTTACAGGGAGTTCTGCCATCCTCCTCCATTTATAAACCTTCTGTGGTTTCCTCTGCTTCTTTTGTCTTTTTTCTCTCCCCCCCCCACCCAAACAACAACAACAGCAACCTCTTAAGGAGGGAAGGATGGAATAGCTGCACAGTGTATTTTTATGGGCAGAACAAGGAACATTTAGTCTGGAAGTACCTTCAGTCATGACCGCCATAATCCCATTGATTTCAGTAGATCTAATCTGCCAAATATTATCTATTCCTTAAATTGTTCCTTCCAGTCTGTACTGGACTGAGCATGGACTGTTTTGTGATATGTGAATGTGTTGT
Source organism: Sceloporus undulatus (assembly GCF_019175285.1). Lineage (NCBI taxonomy): Eukaryota > Metazoa > Chordata > Lepidosauria > Squamata > Phrynosomatidae > Sceloporus > Sceloporus undulatus. The sequence continues at coordinate 149,435,756 of NC_056524.1, read as the reverse complement.
AATTGGCTGCCATTTCTGTTTTAGGTGTTAATATGTTAGTTGTGCTTCATTGCTTTACTTTGGTTTCTGTTATATTTGCATGGCAAGCTGCACTTTCCTTTTGGTGACCCAACATACTGCATGTGGAATTTTGTAAGACTTCATGGAGTTGAGTTCTTCTGTGTAATTCATTTAAAGTTGAAGAAAACTGTATCTCCTTTTTCATGGCCCTTGATCAACCTTTTATAGCTTGGATCTGGAGCAGTGCATTAAAACAAATGGCAACAAAACAAAACAGAAATGGAAGCATGACAAGCTGCAGAATTAATCACCTTAAAGTAAATACTGCCTCTGTAACCTCATTTTTCTAAGTCAGTGTTTGATGTCAATTTATCATGAAACCCATGACCATCAAGCCAGCCTGGGAAAAAGCTGTATTTGGGTGCCTCATGTTGGTTAATTGGATACAGTTGGGGAAGACTGTATCTCAGAGGCTAGCTACAGGGTATTTTAAGTCTGTGTCTGTGAAATCCTGTTCTTTAAACTTGTTCCAAAAATGTGGTGTGTGACTTCTTCACATTTTCTTCCACAATCTGGTTATTATGAACTGGCTTTGAATGTCTTATTACTGTATATATCCATGTATAAGTCTAGAAATTTTAGTCAAAAAATTGACCCAAAAAACCTGAGTCAGCTTATCCATGGCTCAATATAAGTACTATACCTTAACTCTTATTTCAAAAAGTGACCATCCCCTGGTTAAATGCAAGAGCATAATCTGTTCTGGATGCACTGACTTCCTCTCTACTTTCTCACCCATTCAGCCTTTTAGGGTGAGCAGAAACAGTTATGCTTGCTGGAATTTATAAGTTCTTTGGCATTATTTTGTGTTTTATTCTTTATTCTTTGTGTTTTATTCTTTAGACCCTACATGCCCCAGGGACATAGCCAGGATTTTAGGAAGGGGGGGGGGAGTCCAGACTAAGTGCCACCATTATAATGGGGCTTGGGAGCGGCGGTGCAGCAGCACACACCATTCATTTTTCTAATGGAAGGGGGGGTTCGGACCCCAAGATCCCCCCCCCCGTGGCTACGTCCCTGCATGCCCTTAAGTTTTGCCCTCGACTTATCCACAGGTCATATCAAAATCCATAACTTTGGTCCCAAAAGCTGTCCTCAACTTGTACATGAGGTTGACTAATAGTCATGTACTTATGGTATATTTTATAAACTTCAGTCATGAACAGGAAAACTTAAAGATGTTATTGTAGTGCCAATATGACTTTCCTTACTTCCCTGCTTTAAGGTTTGCCACTGTTTTTGCTGTAATGGTTCTGGAGCTACCACTTCTACTCTATAATTATGAGAATTTTAGCTCCAGTATGCTGTTGTACTGTTCCAGTTGGGATTATTATTATTATTATTTTAAATGAATTGCAGATCTAAAATTTTCAATCTCCTTTACTGCACACAGTTCAACTACTATTTTATATACTATTCTGGAATATCTTCCTTATCCCATATTTGATTGTCCTGTACTATAGGCTCAGGTTTGGGCTTATTCTCTTTCTGAATTACTTTAAATTTTCTGATACTTCTTTCTCTCTGATAATTGTTTCTAATTGGCCAGATAGAAAACTTTACTATTTATAAGTAGAGTAAAAGCCAGGAACGTGGTGAGTCTGACCAAATTCCCTTGAATCTGTTGACCAGCTTACTGTTTATGATGTTCATCAAGTGAAGGTTGCTGCTGATGTTGTTACCACCACTCCTTTGAACACAAATGAAAATGGTTATTCTTGGATTTTGCCTACAGCTGAAAATAATAATACACAAAGATGGAGTTTCTGTACTTGTAACAGAACAGGGAGCATTTTCAGTACAGCAGTGCATTTTAGTGCCACAATAGTTTACTACACTGTTTGTGACTGTTGATGTTTCTGAAATATGGTAACTGCTTACATGTTATTGCCCAATGTGATCATAGAATCATAGAACCATAGAGTTGGAAGATAACCCAAATGAATAGTAAAGTTACTCAGTTGGTGCCAGTACCTGCATAGTTCAGGGTTAGGTCATACAGAAAATGATTTGATTCTTCAGTTATTTTTCAAAAGTTCATGGACAATTTCCTGCTCTCTTCCCTACCCTTCTACCCATTTGAGAGAGGTTTTTGGAGGGATGGATCCATTCCCTCTCCCAGCCCTTTTTTCAGGTGGATGGGTGCCTGGGCAAGGCAGAGAGCCATCCATCTGTGAAAGAGGCTAGGAGGGATGGATCTGTCTCCCCCTCTCGGCCCTCTTCCTGGGCGGATGGGTGCCTGGGCAAGGCAGGCAGCCATCCGCCTATGGAAGAGGCTTGGAGGGGTGGATCTATCCCCCCTCCAAGCACTTTTCCTGGGCAGATTGATGCCTGGGCAAGGCAGGCAGCCATCTGCACGTGAAAAGGTCTTGGAGGGATGGAGCTATCCCTCCTCCAAGCCCTTTTCCTGGGCAGAGGAGTGCCTGGGAAAGGCAGGCAGTCTTCCGTCTGGGAAAGGGGCGGGGGAGCACCAAAATATTAGCTTCAACCCAAGTAAGACACAGCACTGGGATGAGCCCTGAATCTGGTTACGAAGAAACACACACACACACACACACACACACACACACACACACAACGTTGGCCAAAGTGTTCTGATTCCAACCACTGAGGCTCCTGAGCATTTATAGAACGTTTTAGCTTAAGCAAGCATTTGTAAACATCGGGCATTAAACCAACACTCTTCCCTCCTCTACATCACCCCTCTGAGAACAGGGTCTGCTTGACTGTTACATCATGTAGCATTGGCTTGTTTTGTTCTAATCTCAGGGCTGCAAAAGATATCACCACTCTTTTAGTTAGCTAACTCTGGATACAAACGTGCAGCAGTATTTGAAATATCAGCAACTTAACAATGACAAGTGTAGGAGGAAACAGTTCTGTTTCCCTTAGGAAACCAACTGCAATAAAACGAAGCGTAGGATAAAAGACTCTAAAAGCGTATTTTATGCTAACAGTACATCCAGGAGATAAGGAGTGTACTTTTATCTATCCAGTCTATCATAATTGTTTTGGATAGATTATTTCTTAATTTCTGCATATTTGATTACTAATAAAAACACATACAAAATTGAATCCTTTATAATATTAGACCATACACCTATTGTTTAGAATTGCAGTTTTCAAATGCTCCTAAGCCCTTTAGTCTCTAGTGATTTAATGTTTTGATTCTCAGTGATGAACAGTTTAGGACTCAAATGTCCAAGGATATGATGGAATATTTTAAAATGAATGAAGGCTCTGCAAGTTTATATGCTATTGAACTGGGAAACATGTAAATCCCACGTTCAGGGTAGAATAGTTGCTTATACTTGTTTTAAAAGACTTAAAATTTCTAAAAAGGAATTATTGAATAAACAGCCTAAAGCTCTTGTATCTCTATTTGCTGTTTTTAATCAGAACTTTATGAAAAATGACAAAAATTTAAATATTATTATTATTATTAACCTTTATTTATAAAGCACTGTAAATATGTATGAATACTGCTGTCTTGTTACAAACTGAACTTGCTTTGACATTCCGGACCCCCCATGTAAGGCGAATTCCGCCTATGCTTGAGTCCCATTCACTTGAATGAGGCTTGTGTGCACGACGGTGCGGTGGCACGCGCCCCATTCATCTGAATGGGATGCGCCACCCCATGCGCTCCTGCGCGGCTTGAACACATACGCTCAAAGCTGCATATAGTGTGAACATGTACTGTATAACATGGGCACACTGTATTTACATTGACCCATGTATAAGTTGACTCAGGTTTTTGGCGGTAATTTTTTTACTAAAATTTCTAGACTTATACATGAGTATATATAGTACTTAAACACAGCTATCATATCACCTCTTAACCTTTTCTTCTCCAGGCTAAACATACCCAGCTTCCTAAGTCCCTCCACATATAGGGCATGGTTTCCAGACCTTTCACCACTTTGGTCGCTCCACCTTGTCAACATCTTCTCCCATCTTAGGATATCACAATGACAATTTATTTTGGAACCCTACACTTAGAAAGAAAATTATTAATACAGTGCTGCCATGTCATACACGGCTTTCAGCTTACGCTCAAAGTCGCACGACAAACAGAAAATGACCCAGCCACCACCACCGGTGCATGCACGAGCCCTATTATTTTCAGTGGGGCTCAAGCATATGCAGATCCCCCGTGTGAGGCAAGGGTACACTCTGTTGTAGCAAAAATGAGAAATGGGAAGTCTCCTAGTCCTGATGGGTTTCCTATTGAATGATACAATGCTTTTTCCAGTCTGTTAGCACCAAAGCTCTGGCTTTAAAAACATATCTCAGAAGCCAACTCCCTGTCTTCAACATTAAATGATTCCTATGTTACCCTGATGCCTAAGATTGTACTCCCTGCATTAACTACTACTCTATATGTTGATATCAAATATTGGTATCAAAATATTGACAGCTATTTTAATAGAATAGATGGTTTCAAACTTGGACAGAACTGATTGTTGTTAATTATCTCTAGTGACTCATCTAAGATCCAAAACACACTGCAGAAATAATCCAGTTTGAGACCGCTTTAACTGCCCTGGCTCAGTGCTAGGGAATGCTGGGAATTGTAGTTTATTGTGGCACCAGAGCTCTCTGACAGAGAAGGCCAAATGTCTCACAGAACTACAGTTCCCAGAATTCTCTAGCACTCAAACGGGATTATTTCTGCAGTGTGTTTTGGACCTAAACTGATTATCCTGAATGTAAGAAAGCTGATAAAAGATCTTTCCAAAGCTCTAGAGAGATGGATGGGCTTAAAGATGAATGTCTGGGGTAAGATTAACACCCTTAAAATGAATGTTATACTTAGAATTGTTTAGGTTATCATGGGATTTCCCTACTTATGCCTTGGAAGTATTTTCAAAAACTAAATACATTGGGAGGCTCATCGCCTCCTAGAATTTCAATGGAAAGGATGTAAATTCAAATCAAAGGTGGATTTGGCATTCCATATCTTCTTTCCTACATTTGGACATATAAGTTATCTTGTATTAATTTTTGGACATATCCATTTTATATAATCCACCATGGTTAACCTTGAAGTATTGATTTCTTGCACTTCTATTCAAATGGACAGTGCTTGGTCCTCATTTTATTTTAAAAAAGGCAGTCTTTTGCCAATTTCAGCAGTTACAACTTTGTGGCAAATATTGTCCCAATTGCAATTTGACACATATGCTTATACCAAATGGATTTTATGGCATATGTTTTGGTGTTGTCTCATAGTACCTACATTTTGGGAGGAAATAATCAGTGTATGGCATTAGGGCAGTAGACAGTGTTAGTTATTTTGAAAGCAACTGATATTTTTGTGCCTTGTGTGTACATCTTTTCAGCAGCTTATCAGTATTCAATGCTGCACAGTGTGTACAACCTCCAAAAGCAGCTTGGACATAAAGATTTGAGTCTCTGGAGACAAGCTTTGCTCACGCTGCCTTCTGTTAACATAACGAATATGATTATTTTGAAACAGATGGATTAGTTGGTGAGATTAAAGGTTGCCTTTCTTTTTGGAAGCTTTTGTATTCAAAATTTACTCAAGACCAGGAAATTTCATATGTCTATTTTCATGTTATATGATGCTTTTGCTGGAAAATGGCTAGTTCATGAAATTATTACAAGTATTAATATTAATATTTTGTTGCCTTTATGTGATCTAATTGCAAGTAAGTATTTAAGAATCCTTTGTAAAATAAATCAAAAATCCAGTTTGGACAATATCTTCATGGCTTAATAAGCAAAGATATGAGGAAACCATTTCCCTGTGCTTGCCATCTTTTTGCTTTGCCCTTCATAGTGGAAGCAATCAGAACAAGAAGTGACTGTGATTACCAGTTTTGAACCAAGGCAGTATATTATCAAACCATGATGTATTTCAAAGTTCTGGTCATTGTAATTTCATGGCTTGAATGAAATAGAAAATTGTGGTAAATTAGAGGCTTCTTAGTTTGATTGTTTCATCTAGCTGAAGGTAAGTTTTATTACCTTTGTGCAGAATGACAGAGGAGGCAGAGAAAGTTACATTTTAGGGTTTTGTGTATATAATGTGCAATACACACAAGATCCCTTGCGGGTTTGTACACTGGAATATGTTCAGGATTCACACTTTTCCTGAGAGAAAACTATTAAAATTACTATTAAAATGAACTATAAACATTTATCACAGTTAATTTCTGCCAAACATGCCTATATGCATAATATTGCAAAATATTCCCATACAGAACTATTTGTTGTTGTTAATTGCCCTTGCGTCAACCTCAACTTCTGGCAACCCTGTGGAGGAGACATCCCCAAGACGCCCTATTCTCTACTACTTTGCTTAGGTCGTACAGATTCAGGCCTGGGTCCTCTGTGATTGAGTATCTATTAGGCATTCGGTCTTCCTCTCTTTCTACTACTCACTGCATTTCCTACATTGTTTTTTCTAATGAGTTGTGCCACATCTCATGATGTGGCCAAAGTACGATAGCCTCAGTTTGATAATCTTGGCTTCCAAGGAGATTTCAGGCTTGATCAGTTCCGGGAACCATTTGTTTGTCTTTTTGGTTGTCCATGGTATCCTCAGTACTCTTCTCCAGCACTACCTATCAGAAGAGTTGATTTTCTCCTTATCACCTTTCTTCACTGTCTAGCAGCCTCACATCCATACATGGTGATGGGCAGTACAGTGACTTGGATGATTGTGACTTTAGTGCTCAATTGTATATCTTTACACTTCAGAATCTTATCTAGTTCTTTAATAGCTGCCCTTCCCATTCCTTACTACAGGGGTAGGCAACCTGCGGCCCGCGGGCCGGATGCGGCCCGGCGAGGCCTTGGGACCGGCCCCAGCCCGGTCCTGCCGCCGATTGCCGCCGGGGCCTTTGGCGTCTCACGCGAGGGACAATTGTCTATAGAAGCCTCAGAAACATGCATTTATCTTAACTTTTTTTAAAAATCAGCAATTTTTTTCGCGTGTCCTCCATTTTTTATTTAAAAAAATCCCCTACATTTGAAAATTTTGTCCTACATTTGTCCTGGTTTATTTATTTATTTATTTATTTTTAAAAATTAATTATTTATTTTTTGGCTTTGGCCTCCCAGTTGTCTGAGGGACAGCAACCCGGCCCCCGGCTCAAAAGGGTTGCCTACCCCTGCCTTACTATCTAGAAAATATACAGTAGCTTCAAGTGTGGCTACTTTTAAATTGACAAGGGTTGGGCTTTCAAATGCTGTTCAAGTCAGATGTCAAGGCTTATATATAATTTTAATGTATTTAAATATCTTATGCATAATTGTTTTAATTTTTAAAATTTTAATTGATTTTTAAATTTTATAGTTATGTTGTGCTGGCCAATTGGCCGTAATAAAGTTATTATTATAGTTATGCTTGTCAATACTTTTGTGTTGTTTTTTTTAACTGCACTGTTTTAAATTTGTTGTTAGCCACCTTGGGAGAAAGGTGGGATATAAGTATGGTCGGCCCCCATATCCACAGATTCTTTATTCACAGATTCCAGCATCCATGGCTTGAAAATATTTTTAAAATATAAACATTCTAAAAAGCAAAAATTGTTTTTGCCATTTTATGTAAAGGGCATCATTTTACTTCACTTATTATATTCAACGGGACTTGAGTGTCCATGGATTTTGGTATCCATGGTGGGGATTCTGGAACAAAACCCTAACGGGCCCAAGTGCCCACTATAAATCATCATCATTATCATTAGAATATCCCCCGCCTTCCTCCCAGCATAGAGACTCAGCTAGATCAAACATTGCCTAAATTCTGTAGCATAGAATCATAGAGGGGCCATTGAGACCAGCCTTATACAGGACATCCAGTTAAAGCATCCCCAGCAGGTAGCTGTCCAGCCTTTTTTAAAAAGACGTTCATATAAGGAGAACCCATCAGTTCTCTGGGCAGTTGGTTCTGTTGCTGAACTACTCTTGCTGTTAAGAAGTTCCTTTTCATTTTCAGCAAAATCTGTCCTTATGTAATTTAAAACCATTAGAACTATTCAGTGCTCTGGGGCAGTGGAGATGTTTCTAACTTGCCTTGCCTGGTTTTTGCTGTTGTTGTTGCTTCTGCTGACTTACACACAGAATTGTATCTTCTCTGTAACTCCATTCTGATGTTAAACAGCTTCTCAGATGCTAACATGGGTAGATTCAGCTCAGAATATTTAGCCTGGCAGCATATTTTTTAGGTCACCCTAAAGCTCTGGATACTCCACCCCAACCATACATCTTCCTTTTTAGGAGAGAGTTTTCTGTGTGATGCCATGGCACTGTATCCCACCCAGTGCTGAATTTTACGGCAGAGCACACTCAGAAGTTATACGGCTCTCTTTTCTTTTCTTTTAATTAATAAAATAAAAAAAGAAGTTATACTGCTCTCGGGTGAATAATTCCCATTGTATATAGAAATGAATAAAGGTGTGGGACCGTGATCCACATGCTATGATTTGGACCACCTCAGCTCATATACAGACTTTTCTAGGAGGGTGTCCACTACAAGTTATGTCCTGCCCAATGCTTTGTTTTGGTGAAGTGTCTGAGCAGCATGCTGACCTCATGCCAATAATTACCACTGTTATGTATTTAGAAATGAATGATTTGATTATAGTGCATTGGTCCATCTTTATTCTTTTGCTCATTGTGATCAGCTTCAGGCACTACTGTCCACAGACATCCACCTTGATGAATTAATCGTTGACTCATACCCACTTATGAAAAAATATTTGTGTGCCACTTCTTAAATTTTATTAGTACTGTTATGAAATTTAGTTGGCATTGAATTGAATATGGCTTCATTGCAGATGCTGCTGCTGAAAACGGGCTTGTTCAGCCGAGACTGAGAAATTTATTTAATATACTTAGGAACATTAGGAATCAAATTCCAATCCTTTTATATAATATGAGGACAGAATGAATACCATACAGAGAAAGGGGCTGCAAATTGCCATTTTCTATGTTAACCAGCTAGTAAATATTTGTTGACCATTTAATGTGTTTAGAATTTCCCAGCCTTTTCTACATTGTCTCTTTAGTACAATTCAGAAAGACATAGGCTATCTTATTTCACAACAATTAAAACCCGAGAGTATTGTAAAACTGGTTGGCTCCCTCATAGCTTTAACGCTGTTACAGTCTTCTGAATTTTTAGGAGTTAATTTGCCACAGAAGAACATATTTGCCCAGTTGCTTTTGTTAGGAGCAAATGAAGACTTGGTCTATGTGTCATCTGCACAGACCTGTGCAATTTAAAGCAAGAGTGAGTATACAGTTGCAAGGCTGTCTCTCTCCCTGATGTTACTGTCCATGTTATGTCCATGCAACTGCTTGGGGATTCTGGATTTGTAGTCCAAATAATTAAATTACCAAGCTCTGCTTCCATCACTAGTCTCTATCTGTACATTTGCTTTTCTCTTTGCCAGCTTCAGTATTATAAGTGAGCACAGCTGGGAGAAGAATCCTTTATTAAGAGCTGGGGGTGGGGGTGGGATTCAGTGGGGTTCCCAGCTCTGAGCCAAGTACCCTTTAGTCTTTTAACCTTTGTCCCGTGGTCAATTTGTGAACGGGACAAACACTACAGATGTAGGGCTTGTATCAACTCAAGAAATATTTGACTTGTGCCTAAGAGAAAGGGAAACATTTGTTCTCTCCAGTCTGAGTCATTGTGGTTTTGCTCCCATGAAAATATATGTTTGTCCTCTGAAATTTGGAGGGGAAAGGAATAAGAAAGAGAAGAAAAATAATGGAAAAATGTGAATTTTAAGATTGCTATGCTAAATTTTTCTTTTTGGTGGTGGCTGTGAGTTTCAGCGTACTGCTGCTCCTGCTTTAATCAATTTGATCATTTGATCAGTGACTTGGCTTCATTATTGAAACTGCTGGCAGTGAGACAAAGCTGCCAAAATAGTTTTTATTACAGAAAATACTGACTTGAGCATCCATGGTTTTTGCGTGTGTGTGTGTGTGTGTGTGTGTAACCAAATCCTGCCAGATACTGAGGGCCCATTGTACTTTGGCCACATCATGAGAAGGCACAATTCATTATAAAAGACAATGATTTCGGGGGAAGATAGAGGGCAGTAGAAAGAGAGGAAGACTGAACGCCAAATGGCTAGACTCAAACAGGGAGGTCACAGGCCTTAACCTATAAGATCTGAGCTGAGAAGTTGAAAATCATAGAGATGAGTTGCCATGAATCAAAGAAGACTTGAAGGTAGCTAACAACAACAACAACAAGGGTATCTTTTCTCTCTTCCTGGGAATAACTTCTTTCCTCTGGGACCCTATTTTTTTGTGAATGTACAACAGTCATCATTCATAGTGTGGGATACCACTGTAATATCTCTAGAGATCTTATCAGAAAGCTATCTGTCTTTCTTATCTTCTTTTCATCACCAGTTGTCTTACAATCTCCCAGTCTGTCTGTAAACTCTTGTCACAGTAATCCAGCTCAAAATCTCTAAACAGTTGCTGGGGGGGGGCAAATATTAAAAGGTTTATAGTCTCTGGACAGTCCTAGGATTTCAAAAGTTCAAGAAGCTCTCCTTAGTATTTGCATACTGCTGTAATAACTCAATAATTGAATAACTTTCAGTTGTGAATATACTGAAGAATATATACACATCTAAATTATAGTCTGTCCACAGAAAAATGTCCAGTTTCCAACAGAGGAGTTTTATACAGTATCCCAAGAGGAGAGTGCATTAAATATCTAGAGTCCTTTCTTTGGCTTTCTGAACACCGAATTATGTTCACATGTATTCTTGGACATGGAACCATTAACAATATATTGTTTTCACAACGCAGATGTAACCTCTGGCTCTGTTCTAGGAAAGGTATGTAAGTACACATTAGACCCTTTACAGAGATAATCAATCTCTGTAAATAATCAATCATCTGCACTCCCTTTGCAGTCAAACTTTGTTAGAATTTTTCATCTTTAAGTTAAAAAAAGCAACACATGTACTTTAACCCTAACACAATTCATACAAGACAGAAGTATTGTTGATTGAAAATATCTGTCTTTAGATTCTCAATCAGTGTTGGATTGGTATTGAACTCAATTTGAAGGCTCAGGACTGTCTTCTGGATCGAATACTATTACATCGGTAACGTTCTGGTAATAGCAATATCCTGGAGTATGTGAATTTTGAAGCAAAGCTTCTTCATCAGTTGTAGCCTTTCTGGGAGAGCCTAGGCTTGCTTTGTTTTACATGCATCCAGAAGAAGATGCTGCACTTTGGTCTACATGATGCAGACACTTGAAAAAGTGTCTGCAAGCTATAATTGGTTCAAAATAAGCCTGTTTCCCTATTAATTAATGCAGGCCATGTGAAGCATATAATTACAATTTTGCTGGAGCTTCAGTGGCTCCCATTTCATTCCAGGTCTCAGATAAAGGTGGAATTTGTTAAAGCCCTCAGTATTCTGATTTGAAATTACTACACTTACACAGATCTACCCAGAACCTATTAAGATCCTGCTTAGAAGCCCTTTGTTATTTGCTCCTGCCCTGTTAAGTACAATGGGTAGGTATTTTGGACAGGGCTTTATCCATGGACATGCCAATGTTTTGCAGTTTCCTCTTTGTCACATTTCTTTATTTGTGAATGAGTTTGGGAATATACAGTGCTACCTCGGGTTACGAAATTAATTCGTTCCGCCGCTCCGTTCGTAACCCGAGTAATTTCGCAACCCGAAAAGGCTTTCCGTTAGCGCTGGAAAGCCGCTAGCCGCGCTTTGCGTTTGAATTTCGCGCCGAAATAAATTTCATAACCCGAAAAAAACATCGTATCCCAGAACAGTTTTTTCCAATCTAACTTTTTCGTATCCCGGAAATTTCGTAACGCGATCAATTCGTATCCCGGGGTACCACTGTATTGTGTGCAGCCACAATGGATAGGCCGTGACACATTTGAAGACTCAACAAGGAAGCAAGATCACTCTATGGAAATCTGGTGACCTTTATTGCACTCAGAAACATAGGCCTCTGAAACCTTAAACCACCAAGGAACCAGATTTTCTGGAGAGACTTGATAAAATAAGGATAGACAGTGAAGTTGTATACAGAATGAATACTTAAATTGGTAAGGGAAGGGAACACAAGTTTGTTTAGTGTTAATGTTTATTAAGTTGGGTTATACATGGCTGTATTAGATTGATTATTTAGGGTAAAAATGCAACGGGTTCCCAGAACATACTTACCTCCATGTTTGTTCTTCCCATATATACTTGTGTATACTCAAGAAATTTGGGTCAAACATTTGACCCAAAAAACCTAGGTTGACTTATACATGGGTCAATATGGTATGTCATCCCAAGCCTGTTCCCAGCTGGACCCCCTCTGGCAACAGCCTAGCTGGGAAGAGGCTAGGAAGCGTGATCCATTGCCCCTGCAGCCTCTCCCCAGCTGACCCTCAACTAATGCACGGGTCATATAAAAATCCACACTTTTGGCTCCAAAAGTTGACCTCGATTTATACACGATGTTGACTTATAGTCGAGTATATACAGTACATCAGGGAGTTTTTTGTTTTCTTTTAAGACAGAAAAGAATCTTTGTATCACATCACAGGATTATACTATTGGAGGAACCCACAAAGTCATCTGATCCCCCTCCAGATCCAATTCACTACACCTACAGTTTCCTTGACAGGTAGCCATCCAAGTCCTGTTTGAAAGGACAGGCAACTATCCAAGAAAGTGAAATATATCACCTTTTTTAGTAGTCTGTTATACTGTGAAGCATTTCTTACCATCAGGAAGATCTTCCCCATGCTTAGTGGGAATCCTTTTTCTTTTACACTGAATGCATTGGTTCTGGTCCTGTTCTTTGGAGCAGTAGCTTGCTTCTGACAGCATTCAAGACAGCATTCAAGACAGCAAATGACAGCATTCAAGATTCTTGAAGATGACAGTACTTATTAAATATAAATATGAGGAACTTTGGGGGCTCTTTCCCAAACACATACACAAGTTCTAGCCTATACAAGAGAAAAAGAGTACACAGTTTGTGCCACTGGAGCTTTTTTCCCCCCTCTGTTTAAACATCTGTTGGGAGGGGGTTAAGTAGGCAAAGGTGGATCCTATCTGGAACAGGCTCCCACATATTTCCTTTTCCTTGCACATGAAAATAAAAGCAGTCTTCCATGCACACTACACTACACATTTAACGTAGGACCTATTTAACCAGAGAGAGAGGGAGTTCTGTGCACTTTCTCTGCAGTTTCTTTGTGATGTTATCCTGTGCAGGTGTAGTGTGTAGGCTCATTTGTGTGGGCTTTTCCTATCAGATTGGTACCCAATATGGAAATGACCAATGGACTCATTCCATTAGCTTCCATAGTGTTGTAATAGTTGATTAAAAGGTAAAGGTTTCCCCTTGATGTAAATATCTAGTCATAACCAACTGTAGGGCGCTGTGCTCATCTCCGTTACTAAGCTGAAGAGCCAGCCTTCCAAAGATGACTCTGTGGTCATGGTGTTATCCCACCAAAATGGTACCTATTTATCTACTTTTACATGCTTTCGAACTGCTGGGTTGGCAGAAGCTGGGACTAGTGAACTGAGCTCACTCCATCATGTGGTACTTGGGCCTCGAATGGCCAACCTTCCGACCTTATGATCATCAGAATTGGCATCTTAACCATTAAGCCACCATGACCGTGAGTTGATTACTGTCTTCCAAATAAGAAGATGTGCATTTTAGGGAAAGATAGTTTTCAGTCTCTAGATGTGAGTCTGTACCACCATATTAAGTGTCATGGCTTCATCCTAAGGAATTTTTGAACATATAATTTCTTTCTTCTAAAGATCCCTAGTCTACTCCCAAGAACTAGAATTTTGAAAAAGCCTGCCTGTGCTGTAGAATTGATTTAATTCTTAATTCTTCTCTTTTCTCACCAAATGCAAAATCCCAGGAATCCTTAGGATGGTGGCTGTCATCACCACCACCATTGGATTGATATCTGATTGAGCTCAGTGTCATTTAGGATAGTATCAAATTCTGTTGAAAATCTAAAAACTGATATGTAATGAAGGATTTCACTTCTAAAACATTGAAATTTTCAACAAACAGGCGCCCTTGTTAAAGGATAAGAGAAAATAAAAAATATATATACGGTGGAAGGTATATATCTAGTAACAGTCTTAGCTATTTCATCACTGTTATAAAGGCATTTCTGGATCTTAGGTGGGGTACAGACTGCCAGAAAGAGGCACCAGGGAGGTGCCTCTCTTTGCTGCGCTGCAGCGCTGTAGCAACCAGATTGTATGATGCTGCTGCACAACAAAAAAGGAGCAGTAAAAAGCGGCTCCTTTTTGCTGCGCAGCTGCACCTCAGCAAACCTGCAAAGATGCCCCAATAGTGTCACAGCTGCGCATCGCTGTTTGAATGCTGCGCAGCTGCGACATCATAGCTGTGCGCCCTGTGTGGGTGGTGCTGCACAGCTGCGATGCCCTCGTTACATGCAAGGGTTGCCGGGCATGTGGGCACTTCGCCCAGCAGGCAACCTTCACACGTAACAAGGGTACCACAAAGGCCCGTCTGTTGAGGACCTTACTTTGTCCTCAATTAATGAGTGTTGGTGAAATTTATTGAACTGTTACAATTTGTTCCAATCATATCATGCTGTTTACCATGTTATGATTGTGTACATTTTCTGTATTTTAATATATATTTTAACCTACATGAGATATATGTCTATGTGGTTCATTTTTTCAAATGTGTACCAAAGTAATAAGTATACTTAGGTTATTATACAAGAGGTGAATTTGGTTTTTGTCTTACTTCTAACAATAATTGTTTACTTTTGTAAGTTCTTGCTTTGTGTGTCTTTGAAACCATTACATTAATTTATGTCAACTTGGTGTTTTTCTGCATGGCTATTTGGAATGAATGGAAGTATTTTCTAGCAAATGGGACCTTACATACTTGTTTCAGTTGTGTTTAATCCATTTAGTATGTATGTAACCTTGTCATACTCTACAACATATTATAAGATACACCATGTATTTTGGAATTGTGTTTCATATAAACAACCAGAAAATAACAATTACAGTATTCTAGTTTGGGCTGTTTAGGTCTCAATCACAGATTGACTGGAGAGTTAAAACCTGCAATTCAAGTGAAGAAGTTGGCTTACATATGTTCTTTTTACCAGGTCTCCTTCATATGAGCACCATGAGACCCTTGAGAAAGTGATTGTGAATTGTGTTCAGTTGTTTGCTGCATCAAAAACTAGCGTGTGGATTATTCTTGCACTGCATTCCCAGGTAAGCAACTGTATTTTCCCCACTATTATCTAGTCTTGCCAAACAGAAACCTATAAAGCTATAGCATAGCAAACTCTCTGCACTCTTGACACATTTACACATTAATGTAAAACCTTTGGTTGAGAACATTGTCATTGATAATTAAAATCTTAAATTTGTGATCTTAAGTTAATGTTCCTTCTCCCAGTTTTCATGTCTCTTTTCTATATGATATGTTCTGTCTATAAAATAAATAGGTAGGGTGATAAAATGCAGCCTTTTCTTCACCCCCTTGCCACTCGCAAACCATTCTGTTTCTCAATATTGTGTCCTGACAAGATCTAATGTTGTGATACTCCCATTTCTTATAGAGCAACCAATAGTTTTTCATGTATACAATGGGATTTGAGCATCCATGGATTTTGTATCCCTGAGGGGTCTCTGGATACCAAGGGCCCATTGTAGTTACTTATCTCAATTTATATTGGATCATTCTGCCAAGGACATGAGGGTAATATAAACAACATTCTCCGTTTTTAGTGTCAGAACAATTATGTGAGGTAGATTAGTCTAAGAAATAGAAGTGTATTTTTATTTAATTTATATCCCAACTTTTTCCTAGTACAGGCTCCAAGACATCTCACAACATAGATTAAAAGTACAGATAAAAAGCAATAATCATAGTGAAACTGTTAAACAATCATATAATCTGTGCTATTAAAGACAGCACTGATTTAAATCAAAACCAGCCCTTCCAAAATAAAAAAAAAATGAGCATTAAACCTAATACACAATGATTAAAAAAATATGTGACATAGGCTAAATCCACATGGCAGAAATAATGTGGTTTGGCATTGCTTTAATGGCCATGGCTCCATGCTGTGGAATGTGGGGAATTGTAGTTTGTTGTGGCACCAGAGTGGAGGAGTAATTAGGAAGTCAAGTTCTTCATATAGTCTTCCAGAAGAAAAGTTGCCACATAATGGATATTCAAAGCTCTAGGTGCGCATGAAAAAGGGAATGAGCTGGAAGTTTGTAAAAGGCAATATCCCAGAGTTTTTGTTTAAATAATGTTTATACTGTATTTTAACTCAGGTTAACGAACAGAGATGCTGTAAAACCAATTGTGGCTGCTTTTTGGGCTATGTACTTGGACCATCTGCAAGTGTAATAGGCCTTTGATACAAGTGAAAATAATGAATCTGAGCCAAAACCTTAGTGCTATTATCCATGTTCTCAGTTAGTGGCCCCCAAACTGTGCTCTTTAAGGGATTTTGCACTTCAGCTTCCAGAATCCTAGACTGTTGGCCAACATGGCTGAGGTGTCTGGGAGCTGAAGGCCAAAATCTTTTAAAGGACACAGTTTGGGAATCACTGCTCTAGTTGAAGGAGGACTTGCTCCAGTTTGAAGCATTACAACTGGGTTAGAAACATATCTCGAGTATGAAGTAAACTTCTTAGAAATTCAGCAAGAAAGTTATCAAGCTCAGAAGTAATCTCTTTAATCCAAATTGCAACAGGAAATAATTTAGATTCAGTCTTTGCTTTATAAACCTTGATAGCACAAGGAACATATTGATTCCCTTTCGTAAAGAAAACCCTTAAACTAGCTGATTTACAGCCTAGGGGCTTTACTAGTAGCTGCAAACCTAGGAGAAGTCCATGAATTCTTATGATGGAAGACAAGCCCCAGGTATTGGAAATTTCTGACCTGTTTTAAGGGTCAACTATTTAAACTCAGTCTGCATTGAGAATATTTCCTTTCACAAAGAAGGATTTTATATTTAGCAAAATTAATTGTATATTTGTTCTCTGAATAGTAATTTGACAATTTTCCTAACAAATATTTGAGCCCAGATTGCAGGCTTGGTTAAATTCTCTTTTGCTCCAGAATGTCCACAAATACACTCTACAGGCTATGGAAGGTATTTCCAGCACATTTGGAGATTGCTGGAGCCCCCAGGGATCAAAAACTGTCTTGAAATGCCCCAAAATGCCCACTAGGGAGTGAAGAACATATTTCCACTACATTTTGTCTCAGGAATGCCCCCAAACATAATGGACATGCCCCCAAGCCCCCCAGAGAGGGTCTTTGAGGGCAAAATATATTATTATTATTATTATTATTATTATTATTATTATTATTATTATTAAGCAGGTGCAGTGGAGAGGTGCGTGGTCTGATGCAGCCTTCTGCACTTGCCCACCCGTTTCTTAGGAAATCCATTATTATTTTGGCTGAAGTCTCCATTTAGAATATGATGGTAATTGCAGAATTGTTATGCAGTTAAAACATATATGAACCAGTTATGCACTATGTCAATTCTATTTTTTATTAATGTCTACCTGTTGTATCTACTAACCTTTAGAATTCTGGACAAGCAGGAAGTATGAACACCATATTTTAAAATTTTCCATAATATATACTGGGCCGTATAATTTCTACCAGTGCATCCACTCATCTGCTGGGATTTAACTACTACCTGATGAATAAAATTAGCATGGATCTTGACTTGGGTTGAAATTAGGGCCTCAGATGTTTCTCTGCATTTGCACAGAGAACCTATTCTAGATATTCCCTCTTACTATCAATCAGTTCACTTGGTTGTTTCCAGTCAAACGGAATAAAATCAATTTTACATTCATAAATATCTCCTATTTGGTGCAGTAGCTTTATTTTATTTATTGATGCTTTATTTGTTGAATAGCTTTTGTAACTAGATTTCCTCAGATCTAGCAACATGTCATCATTGACAGCTTTAAGAATGCTAATAAATGTTCTGGGGAAAATAGCATTTGGGATATTGCTTCTTGACTTCAGGAATTATTGGGTTGTTAGTCACTGAGTAAGAAAACTCCTCTCCCCCCCCAACACACAAAAAGAAATAGAAAAGAATGAAGAAAAGAAAGTTAGACAGAACTGCCCCTCATTACCCTCTACACCGGATTTGTGATTTTTAAAAATTTATTTAGTTATTGAATGTATACCCTGCCTTTCTCCTAGAATATAATTGTCATTTTTACACCATAATTTTAAAGTGCAGATATTTAAGCCAGGGTTGATTTTGTTTGTCATATCTAAGTTGTATATTTAGAAGGTTAATACACCCATGTTGTTGGACCCCCAAGGATGCAGCATACAGAATGAAAGGAAATTAATGAGCCATTGTGGGTTGACTACTCACTTGTACTTGATACCCCGATTTGTGACTTGTCACATCTTGAGCAAGCCACGGTTGCTTGGATGGCTCTTAAGAGATTCTCAGTTCTCTAGTATTCATAATGTAGCTTCTGTATTTTAAGGGTCACTTGTGGTCTGGATGGAGGAGTATTGGCAGCTCAGCAGTTAGATCTCAGTTCCCATCAAAAGTGTTGATGACATTTTAATATTAAATGCAGCACGCAATGGAAAGGGAGAAATAACTCAGATTTCAAAACTAAAGGAGGGTGATCCATACCAATTAAAATGTCATGTCACAAAAGGTTTTCCAGAACTCTTTGACAGATTGCACAAAACAGTGATAACTTTATTGGGTTAACCAAAATGCACAATGTACTTGTTGTAAACCTTTGAAGCACCACTGGCTTCTTCATCAGGCCAAAGGTGTTAAAATCTTACAGGAAGGGGGAAGAATGAAAGTGTTAATCATAGGCCTGCATTTTGTTAAGACGTTGGGTTTGTTGTCTTCAGTTCAGATGGTATGGAAGGCATTCATGCAAGCAGGCAGGCCCCTCCTTCTTCTGGCCATGTCGATAATGGGAGATTCTTAAAGTCCAGGACCAGAGAGACCCTCTCACAGCCGCAAGAGTTTACTGCATACCATGCAGCTGCGGACAAGTCTACATAGGGACCACCAAACGCAGTGTGCAAACAAGAATCAAGGGACACGAGAGACACTGCAGACTGGGTCAGGCAGAAAAATCAGCAGTAGCAGAACATGCCACAAACCATCCTGGGCATAAAATACTGTTTGAAAACACTGAAATCCTGGACCATGTCAGGATGCACAGGGAAGCCATTGTAATCCACAAACACCTGGACAATTTCAACAGGAAAGAAGAATCCCTTAAAGTAAACAAGGTTTGGCTACCAGTCCTGAAAGATAGCAAGATAAAGACTCAACAAATGCAAATGAGAAATCTCCCAGGGTCAGGGGTTTCCCAGCAGACAATGAGCACTAATCAAGCAGACATTAATCCTCTTGTGCAGACCCTCACACCCTGAGGACTGCAATTAGCAACAAACATATACATGTAAATCACTCCTGCCTTTCCAGGTCTCACAATATATATAGCCAAGTCCTTTCCAGGAAAACATTCTCTGAAGATGCCAGTCACAGATGCTGGCGAAATGTCAGAAAGAAACTCTGCTAGAACATGGCCACATAGCCCGAAAAACCCACAAAAAAACCTAAACAATCCAGGAAATAAGCTTGTTCCATTAGCAAGACAAAAAGCTACTACTGCCTTTGATATCCACTTTTTCTGGAATGATTTGTGAGGCCACCAAACCCATTGTTACTTTGCTTATATGGCCGACACGGCTATCCCTGGATGTATTCTTTGACAGATTGGTTGCTGAATGTTGGAATAGATAAAAAGATGAGTGTTATGCTGGAGGCTCAAAATCCTGCAGTTTCTAAGTCTGTAGAGTACAAGAGATATTAGACAGACCTAATTAGATTTTTTTTTAAAAAAGTAATGGGCTAAAAAGATAGTAGTTACTCTAGTACTGATTATATGTTGGATTTTAGCGCTGATTACAGATTTTTCTAGAGGAAATGCTACCCCTGTGAAGGCAAGGAATGTACTGCTTTCCCAAAGAAGAGTTTTATCTAATTAGCATTGGAAGACTGCATTTTGAAGATCTGTTTAGTATATCTGATAGGGTTATGGAAGATCTGTCATGCCACAGATGTATCTGGATTTTAACATTTCTAATTGAGTACAATATGCCTGATATCAAAATATAACACATCCAAGGGCCCTTTATCTCCCTTCAAATGGTTGTAGCTCTTCTGTCCCTGTTGAAAATGGTTATCAGACAACAAAAGGTTCCTTTCCCTTTATCTAGTGGTTCCCAGCAGGTAGCTCCTAGAACACTTGTCCTTCAAAGATATGACATAACATGGAACAGGTAGGGCTGTGGAACTGGGGGTCAGAAATCATTTTGGATGGAGCCAGAGTCAGTAGAAATGTATATTACCTTCTATCAGTCTTACATAGCCTGATGATTCATGTGGTTGTGATTAAATGGCTTCTCCTACCATTTTTTTTTATTAAGTTTATTGATATAAAAACATATATACAAATACAAATACAGTTTCACATATCACACGACAAATTACATAATACACCTAACTACTAATACATACATACCCACTCTTCTCTACATAATAAAGCTGGAGCTTGGTACTTCTTACTTCTTTCTTATTCCTAGGATTCCTATCCCAACCTTTAAATATAGATTCTTCTCTCTCTCTCATTTTCTCTCTCGTACTAACATTCATACAACTTCCTTTCCTTTTCGTCCTGTTTATATTGCGAACAACGAGTAGTGACTTTCTTTCCTTATTGTTACCTTTGCAACTTCACCCAGTAACATAAAACTAAAATATACAAATAAAGAAGCTGCTGAGATTATCTTGACTTAATCATAAAAAAAAACAAAGTAACCAGTTCAACTTCATATCTTAGCGGTCTTATCTATTGTACTCTCAAGGTACACTGCTCCCTCGGGTTACGAAAGTAATTCGTTCCGCGGCCGCTTTCGTAACCCGAAAAGCCTTCGTAAGCCGAATTGCCATAGGCGCTAATGGGGAAAAGCCGCGTTTCGTGTGAAATAGCGCCGAAAAGCACCAAAAATTTTTTTCGTAACCCGAAAAAACATTCGTAACCCGGAACAATTATTTCCAATGGGATTTTTTCGTATCCCGGAAATTTCGTAACCTGGGTATTTCGTATCCCGAGGTACCACTGTATAACGTTCTATTAACTGTAGTAAATAAGAAACAATTTCCTTATACTTTTAGTAACACAGAATAACAGCCCATCATCACATCCTCAGTTCTCTTAAACTGTCCAAATCTTCTGTAGATATTCCGTCACAGGCTTCCAGTTTTCATCTACCATGTCAGCCGATTTTCCTCTTAAAACTTGGGTTAACTTGTCCATCTCTATTACTTCATAGAGGTTAGATAGCCATTCCTTTTTGTCTGGGATCTCGCCGTTCTTCCAATTTTGGGCTAACAGGATTCTTGCTATGGTAATCGAGTAAAACAGAATTTTACCAAAATCTTTTTCCAAATTTACGTCAATCATATTAAGTAAATACAATTCCGGTTTTTTCTGAATTGGGGTTTTTAACATTTCTGATAGAGAAGAATTAATCATCTCCCAGTATTTCCCCACTTTCACACAGGACCACCAACAATGGAAGAAAGTGCCAGGCTCTTTTTTGCATTTCCAACAAAGGTTACCGCTATTCTTATAAATTTTAGAGATTGTATCAGGCGTCAAATACCAGCGGAAGAAAAGTTTATAGCAGTTTTCTCTGATTCGTTGAGAAACAGTGTATTTTTTTATATTCTGCCATGATTTCTCCCAATCTGCCAATTTTAGGTCATGTCCAATATTTCTAGCCCATTTAACCATCACCTCTTTAATTGTTTCAGATTCCAAATTTTCTCTCAGCAGTATGTTATATATTCACCGTATCATACCTTTCCTATCTGTCATAATAACCTTGAATATTTCTGGGTTTTTGTTCTTCCCTGTAAAACCCCAATATTTTTTATCCGAGCAGAATCTTTCAAAAATTTGTCTGTATGGAAACCAGTCAACCTTAATTCCCTCTAGTTCTAATTCGTCCCTGGTTTTTAATTTTATTTCTCCCACATTATATTTTAATAATGTTTTATATGTAAGCCAATTTTCGTTCTGAATAGTATCTCTCCTCTGGAACGCCTCCGTGGGGGACACCCAATCTGGCAGTTTGACTATCCACCGTTTCTTGTGCCTTTTCCAGGCATCTAATAAGGGTCTTCTAATGCAGTGATTATTCACATCGGGGTTAATTCTCGCTTTGTCGTAAATAAGGTATGCGTGCCACCCAAACCGAAGACCTGCCCCCTCAATAGTTAACAGATTGTCATTTTCCAAAGTGATCCATTCTCTTAACCATGATAAACAGCATGAATCGTAATATAATTCGAAATTAGGTATCGCCAATCCACCTCTTTGTTTGAGTCTTGTAATATTTTAAGTCGGGCTCTGGGTTTTTTTCCTTGCCAAATAAAAGATGCAATTTCTTTGTGCCAATTCTTAAATGTATTTTTCTTTATCGAGATTGGGATCATTTGGAAATAAAAGATCAGTCTGGGAAGAATTGAGAGTTTGATTGCTTCCATCCTACCAAAAAGAGATAGCCTAGTCCTGCTCCATCTCCTCATGTCGCCTTTTATTGTTTCCCATATTAATTTATAATTTTTGTCATATAAATTTCTATTGTTGTTAGAGAGATTTATTCCCAAATATTTCACGGACCTCTGAGTCTGAATACCCGTTCGGGCATACAGCTCCTTCTCTTCCCCTGACGACAGATTTTTAGTTTAAAAAGCTGACTTGTCCTTATTTATTAAACATCCGGCAATTGCACCAAATTCATCAAATTTTGACATCACTCTTTCTACACCTTCATTGGGGTCATCTAATATAATTGCCAGGTCGTCGGCGTATGCTCTTATTTTATAAGAGTGTGTCTTTACTTTAAGTCCTGTAATCTTTTCATCTTGTTTTATGTCCTTAATTAAAAGTTCTATTATCAAGTTGAAGAGCAGTGGTGAAAGGGGACATCCCTGCCTAGTACCCCTTTCTATGTGAAAAAAATTGGGTTCTCTGACCATTAATACTAATTAGAGCTGACTGTGATTTATATATTTCTTTGATCCATTGCCCAAATTTATTTCCCAGTCCCATTTTCTCTATAATGTAATGTAATGTCTCCCAGCTAACAGTATCAAAGGCTTTTTCCAGATCAGCGAATAGTATACCCAGCTTCTTGTCAATTCGTAATTGATAAAATTCCAATGTGTTCAATATTATTCTTAAATTGTCCTGCATATGCCTGCCTGGAAGAAATCCTCTTTGTTCAATATCAATCCAGCATCTCATGCATTCCTTCAACCTGTTAGCTAGTATACTTGCAAAAATTTTGTAGTCCTGATTTAGGAGAGATATGGGCCCATATCTCCTACCATTTTAATACAATAAATTTGTTATTACTAATTAATATACATTTGCCATTTATGAAGGAGTCAGATTGGAGTTGAACAGTAGAAAAGCGGAAGTGTATTTTATTTTATTTTATTTTGAAGTTCAAGTTTGAGGTTTGGTGTACTGATTCTATGGTCTTGCTCTCAAGCTCATTTTGCTATCTGGACACTGATTAATTAATCTGCCATGATTTAATCAATATCAATATCTAGTAAAGAATGACTGAAGAAGACTGAATTTCATATTTTGCTTTCGTGATCTAAACATCTTATTGCTGTTTGTGATACATGGGATTATTCACTCTGTAAAAAGATGTGGATGCATTTTCTGCTGCTCTTGCACACAAGCAAAAGAAGATGCCTGCCTGATAGATCAAGATTTCATATTGGCATGTACAAGAAGCTCTGGAAATTACACCATTAGTGCTTCTGGGACGCCTCCAAGAACACTATCAGTGTTTTAGCATGGATTTTAGCTTTTGAAAAAAGACAGGTTAAAAGGTCTGCAGGAAAAGAGGTCAGTTTTCAAGGGCAAGGAAATGACTGCAACTCTTGTTTTGTCCAGGGAGGTCTTTCAGAGATGATTTCCTATCCTTTCTATTAAAAAATGAAGTGAAAATATTAGCATTAACATTTTATCAGTGTCTAATACTATATGTTTGTCAGCAGACAATAGCTACAAAATGACCTGGCCACTGCCCACCTGATAGTGAAGTACCTATTTCCATCCCTCTCCCCAAGTACTGTATCAAATTACTTAGCATTTCAGGCTCTAATGTGGAAGAAGCTATTCTTAGTTACTCTGATTTGATCTTAAAGTGAAAATTAAGTGTGCTTTTCTTCAATATGGCATTTTCCCCATTCCCCCCCCCCCCCAGTATTTTAAACTGGGATAAAGTGAACAGCTGATGGTTTGCTATCCTTTTCCAATGTACAGATTTATTTAATTTTGTCATATATATAGGAGAGAGAGGTGGGTAATGGATAGCATGGACCTGATAGGAAGGAGGCTTTGAAGATGAGGAATTGAGGAGAGCAGGTCTGGAGGAGAAAAGAGAGAGCTCAGGTGAGGGTTATACTGAGAGGGAAGAATTGGAAGGGGAAAGAATGAGGACGATCTGGAGCAAGTCCTAAGGTGAGTTGGAAAAAAACTAGTCATCCCTTCTTATACACGGATTTTTTATACACGGATTCAAGCATACATGGTTTGAAAATGTTTAAAAAAGTATAAATTTCAACAATCAAACCTTGATTTTCCATTTTTATAAGGGACACCATTTTGCTATGTCATTATAATTAATGGGACTTGAGCATACACAAATTTTGTTATACACGGGGGATCTTGGAACCAAACCCCAGCGTATAACAAGGGTCCACTGTACTGGGCAGCAGCAGTAGTGGTGGGTGACATTGGTGGAGATCTTCCTGACACCGCAGAAGTGACACCATAGCTAGCATATATTAGTACTGCGCAGAGGGAGGCGAAGTTGAACCTCCCTGCAGTAACCTCTCACTAAGAAAATCCCAAGATGAGACAGTTCAAAACAGAACAAGAGAGAGGGACAGGATAAAAACAAAGAGCTAAAAAGGCAGAACAGGGGCAAGTACAAAAAGAGATGTGAGATAACAGAACTCAATAAGACAAGAAGACACACAGCAGATACTTTGAAAAATGAGAAGAATGTCTGAAGCTGTGCTACCCATGGTATAGATATGTGGAATGTGAAGAAGTATCAATCAAGGGAAACCAGGCATAATAAAAATGCAAATGGGACGTATAAACATAGCATTACAAGGACTGAGTGAGCTAAAATGGAGAGGAATGGTACATTCTGACTTGAATAACTACGCAGGAAATGAAAAAAGAAGAAAGAATGGAGTAGCATTAATAATGAAAAAAGATGTAGCAAAATCAGTCAAAAGATATAACCTAAAGTTTGACTAAATTTGGTATCTTTGTTCCTGCTCTCGCACAGCTGAGTGTTTATAGAGGAAGACCAGAGTGTAAAAAGAGAGGAAGAACACATGCCAAATGGTTAGACTCAATCAGGGAAGCCATGGACCTGAACCTGCAGGACCTGAGCAGCACAGTTGAAGACAGGAGATCTTGGAGATGTCTCATCTTCAGAGTTGTTATGGGTCAAAGTTGATTCAAGGGCAGTTAATAACAAAAAACAACAAATATTTATATTGGTCCTAGCCAAACCCTATTTGCCTATCTTGAATTAGATTAGATAGTAAAAACTGCCTCACAGAAGTGACATCCCTTACAGTTAGCAAATGTACAGTATGTGCTTTGAGCTACACAAGTGTAATTTGATGGAATACTATATGATTAGCAGGTAAACACTTTACGTGAACAGGTGAAATTTAAAAGATGATGGAAACAATATATTGAAGAACTATATAAGAGATGAAAGGGTGACAGTTTAATTTAAGGAAGAACCATATGAAGATGAACCTAGAAAAGTGGAAGCTGCACTCAGAGCCCTTGAGAGAGAGAAAATCACCAGGAACCTATGTCATACAAATAGCTTCAATCCACAGAGAGAGAGCCTAATCTAGTTCTAACCAAAATCTGTCAACAAATATAGAAAACAAAAGAAAGTCCCAGAAACTGAGAACAATATAGATCCCAATCCCCAAGAAAGGGGACACCAGGGATTGCAGTAACTACAGGACTATTGCATTAATCTCCGATGCAAGCAAAGTGTTACTCAAAATTCTATACAGTGGTACCTCGGGATACGAAATACCCAGGTTACGAAATTTTCGGGATACGAAAAAATCCCATTGGAAATCATTGTTCCGGGTTACGAATGTTTTTTCGGGTTACGAAGAAAATTTTTGGTGCTTTTTTCGGCTTTTTCGCACGAAACGCGGCTTTTCCCCATTAGCGCCTATGGCAATTCGGCTTACGAAGGCTTTTCGGGTTACGAAAGCGGCCGCGGAACGAATTACTTTCGTAACCCGAGGCACCACTGTATCAGATTTTTGGCATATATGGAGTGAGAAATGTCAGGTGGCCAAACTGGGTTCAGGAAAGGAAGAGGCACAAACGATCATATAGCAAACATAATTGGATAATAGAGTGCACCAAAGAATTTATAAAGGCGGGTTACATACCGCCATATTGTACGCGCGGAGCACGTACTAGGGTTAGGAAGGGGCGGTGCTTCTGCACCCCCCCCTAACCCTAGTACACACTCTGCTCGCACAAAATGGCGGCGGCCGTTCCATACAGTCGCTGCCATATTGACATAGCGGATGCTGTGCGTCCGCACGTTGCGCAGCACTTATGACATCGCTAGTGCGCCATTGGGCTTCTTTTTTGCTCCGTGCGGGAGCCACGTGGTTTGGCTGCTGCGGCTCCCTCGCGGAGCAACCAGCAGCACCGGCAGACCGCCGCTTTTAGGCGGTCTGTAATGCACCAGAGAAAATCAGCCTGGAGTTTAATCGTTTATAGCTAAGCATTTGATAATATAAATAATGAAAAACTATGAATTACTCTTTAAGAAATGGGAGTGCCACACCATTTAATGTCCTGGTGTGTAATCTGTAATCAAGACAAGAAGCTACTGTTAGAACAGAGATGGAATGGTTTCCATTTGACATGGGGGTCAGGCAAGGCAGAATTTCATCACCCTATCTGTTTAGCTTGTATGCTGAAAATATTGCATGTAAAGCAGGACTTGACTTGGAGGAAGGAGGCATGAAAATTG
The DNA here is from genome assembly GCF_019175285.1 of Sceloporus undulatus. Classification (NCBI taxonomy): domain Eukaryota; kingdom Metazoa; phylum Chordata; class Lepidosauria; order Squamata; family Phrynosomatidae; genus Sceloporus; species Sceloporus undulatus. The sequence continues at coordinate 149,408,443 of NC_056524.1, read as the reverse complement.
GAGGAAGGAACCTCAGCAATTTAAGATATATAGATGACACATACTACTAGCACAAAATAGCAAAGACTAGGAATGTTTAGTGAAGTAAGACAAGGAAGAAAATACAAAGGCGGGTTTACATTTGAATATTAAGAAAAGAAAAATAATGACCACAGATGATTTACATAACATTAAAGTAAATCACAAAGACCCTGAAATAGTTCAAAATTTTCCATGCCTTGACTGAATTAATCAAAATGGAAACTGCAGTAAAGAAATCAGTATTTGGAAGGGTAGCTATGAAGAAGCTTGACAAAATCCTGAAGTGCAAAGATGCAATCAGTACAGTATATATCATTGAATACTAAAGTTAGGATTGTCCATGCCATCATATTTACAATTTCTGTGTATAGTTATGAAAACTGGTCAGTGAAGAAAGCTTGTAGGAAGAGAATGAACTCACCTGAAATGGAAAAGAGCTCTGTGGATGCCATGGACCTCTAAAAAGACGAATAAATGGGTCCCAGAGCAAAACAAGTCTGAACTCTCCCTAGAAACCAAGATGACTAATCTGAGGCTGTTGTATTTTTGACATATCATGAAAAGACATTGCTGATTAGGACAGACAGTAATGCTTAGTAAGATACACTACAAGGCAGTAGGAAAAGAGGAAGACTGTGTTGCAGCTGGATAGACTCAGTAGCCATGGCCCTCAGACTGCAAAACCTGAGCAGGATTGCTGATAACAGGTGACCATATCTTGAAGGTCTCTTATTCATAGGGGTACCAGAAGTTGACATCACTTTGATGGCCGTTCACAAGAACAACAACATATGCTTCCAAAAAGGAAGGTGGAAAGTTCTGCAGGTCACTTTTTAAACAGTGTTAATAAAGGCTGCAACCCTTCTGAACCGGTAGGCCTTGTTAGACTAGTATACAGTACTGTAGTTTCTTTTATTCCTGTCAGTCTTGTAACTTGCAGTGGAGATAAATGTATTATTTATTAAGTGCCTAAAATAAGGCAGGCACTTAACAGAGAGTGAAAAAACAAGCAGTGTAGCCCACAGGCTTACAGGCTAAGAGGCTGGACATCTTATGAAAGGGGCTTGCAAATGGAAGCAATGCTTACTGCTTTGTTGGTGTTTTTTTCTCTCTCAAAAGCTTTTCTCAAAAGCTCTTTCATTTTCTCAAGCTCTGTTGTCATGCTTGTGTTCTGCCCACTGAACTGCAACTGGAATTCTCAATTAATATAAGCAGTTGTTCAAATCAGTGCCATTAAAATGTTTTCATTGCCTTGCTTTTAGCTAGTTCATTCAATATGAATGTCCTCTCCATGTATGCAATCCCAGTTATCCCCATAAAGGCATTTGTATGGACAAATGTAATGGACCAGGCAATTGCAGATTCCTAGCAGCTGTTCTGATATGGTGGCAAAACTATCAGTTTAAACACAGGGATTGTTGCTGACCATATCTTTTTCTGTCCGGTGTACTAGTTAGGTTCATCCTTGCTTGCGTGGACAGAAAACGCATTATGTGAATTAGCCAAGAGGCCATCTAAATGGTTACTTGTACTGTAATCATTAGCCTGGTTTGGAAAGCTGCACAAATATTTACAAACCCAGCTTGGTTTTATTAAAATCAAGAATGATGGGCACTCTTTGAACCCTATTTTCTTCTACTCTGTCACAAATAATTGTCTTGCATGGAATCTCCTCCCTAAGGTGAGTTGTTTGTTTCTCTTTTGGAAAAGAACTTCTTCTTTTATTATAAAAAATATTTCTATCCAGGGTCAGATACATAGAAGAGATAATTTAAAATAATACATTTAAAGAAACAATTGTTCTGGATAGTCATTTTTATTAATAAGAAAAAGATTGAATCATAAAACATTGTGGAAGAAACAAATTATTGCTTTTTGTAGCTGCACAGTTTGCTATGGGAAACTAGTAATTGTGGTGATGATGTAGACATGGGTTTTAAATGTACAACTGTAACATACACCTTAAATCTCTAACTGTAACATTGGAATAATTATCTAGCTCACAACGTAGCTCTGGGGGAGAGCATAGTTTTATAGCTGTAGTAGCTATAGTATAGCTGTAGTATAGCTGTTGGTAATCATAGATCTGTGACCATTAATTACCATTATTTGCTTATTTTGAAGGAAGTGGGACTTTGAGTTTTTCCAGCTCTGTGTATGAGCAAGAACAAGAGAGAAACATACAGAGAGCGGGAAAGAGAATATTCTGGTTTTCATAACAGTTGCTATAAATCCCTGTTCCCCTTCCCCTCAATCTCTCTCTCACACGAACCTCTTTTCATGTGAGGTGCCAAAGAGGTTTTAATTTCTGGAGAATACCAAATACAGTATAGCATAGGATTTTTTGTGGTCCTATGGGGTAACACAAATGAACTCTACTTAACCATAATATCTATATCTCCTAAGTTATCCTGTGATAACTTGTGCTACATCTCTAACGATTATCTGTACTAATGAGATGAAGACAGTATTTAAATAAGGATCATTGTAATCATAGTTTTGTATCTCTATGGTTTATTGCTTTCCTGGTGATCTAGCAACTTGAGGACAGCTGTGCTCTCTGCTGCTCTCTGGTAGTCTGTCCTTATTGAACCTCTGGATCAGACATATGTGTATTTTCTTTTCTCAATCAGTGCTTCCAGCAGGACCAATTGGCCTCATTTAAATCTGGTGAAGAATGCCTGTTAGTAACTGCACTCTTGGCCAGTCTAGAGGGAATTTTAGTGCCTACCAAAATAGTTGCAGATTGAGATTTTGTTGTTCGAGAAAAGGTAAATCAAATTCGTTGACTTCTAAATGAGTTTAACTTTTGACAGAAGGTGCCAACTTTATCTCAGCATTTTGAGAGTTAAAAGAGTGTACTGGATGTTAATGGAAGGATTACCTGTCCAGAGATACTTTGCATTAGGGGTCAGTCCTGACTATGAAGATGTTGACTGATTCTGTGTTGTTTAAAAATGATAACAATGGCACAATGCAGTCATCCCATTAAAAAAAAAAAGTTCCATTTGAAAAACTTAAGTCACATTAATTTTGGTAAGAAAAGTTTAGCATTCTACTCTTCTGTTAACATCAAGGGGAATTAGAAGAGTTTAGTTTTGGGATTATAAGAGTTTAGGCAGGATTATAGTCTGTATTTGTCATCTTAACCAGTCTAATTAAAAGGGCACAGGAATGCCTCTAGTTGTGTCATGTTGTAGAGCAAAGAATTCTGCCACTATATCCTTAACATTCATCTATACAGTCGGATTTTTTATACACGGATAGAAGCATACATGGTTTGAAAATGTTTTTTAAAAAGTATAAATTTCAAATATCAAACCTTGATTTTCCATTTTTTATAAGGGACACCATTTTGCTATGTCATTATATTTAATGGGACTTGAGCAAACCCAAATTTTGTTATAAACGGGGGATCTTGGAACCAAACCCCAGCGTATAACAAGGGTCCACTGTAATAATAAAAGACAATGCTGTCTGCATGTTTTTTTCTCTGCAGTCTTCCCAAAACCATGCGACGCCTGACTTGACAGGGATACTATGGGGTACAGTAGGAGGATGCATCATCCAATTATTTTCCTTTTTAAATTGTTTGATTAATTTTAGTTCATTAACATTTGTAGCCTACAGTACTAACTTTCAGTAACCATCTTGCTGATGCCCTTAGCGTTCTATAACCAGCAGAAAAGAAACTGCATCCTTTTGTTGTTATAATTCACAGGCATAGCTATATTAATCTCGGTCAGTATTCAAAGGGATGTTGTAGAACTTTTGGGATTGAGAGAGAAGTTATGCTCTAACTGAGAACATAAGCTTTCATAGACAAGTGCATTTCCTGAGATGAAGTGACATAGAATAGCCTAACAGACCTTTATAAGCAGGCTGTGTATGTGAATAACAATAGAAATGTAAAACTTGTGGGTATAGTGATGAAATGATAAGTTTAGCTTTATCGATGGTCCTTGGGGGACAAAGGCAGGAGGAAGGATGTTGCCTAAAGCCAAAGTGAGTAGGTAACCATAGGAATGGTGGTCAACATTAATAGAATGTAGGGTGATGCTGGCTGGAAACCCAAAGGAGATGTGATGAACTGGTTGAGAGAATCCTCATGAGGCTAGGATGTTAACTAGTCTTATAATGTGGGTAGTGTGTCATTGTTTCTGTTCAACCCAATGACCATCAAATAAGTAGAGAGAGAGTCTGGGCCGAAAGAGCACTGGCATAGAGGGAGAGAAGTACCTCTGAGAAAGAAAGAAGAGGATAAAAGAAAAGGGAAAGAACGAAGAGAAAGCACTGGAACTAGGGTTTCTAAACCTTGCAAAGTTGGATTCATCTGCTAGCTGTTGATAAAAAAATGACTGCTGCTGTGCTAAATTATGTGAAAGCTAATATCCATGATGCAGGTGATGATTGCAAACCTAACTGATGAAAATAAGTGCACCAAGTTAGAAAGTGTTGAAAACTGACCCATTTAGTATTTTACTCCCTCTTTAGAAAATCAGATATTTCTGTCAAATTTTGATGAAAGCTACTGATGTACATTATTCAGCTTCTTGAGGAAGATAAATTGTTTGATTAATTTTAGTTCATTAACATTTGTAGCCTTCTTCTTTAGTTTGGTGAACACCCGAGCATCGGTTCAATAGTTATTAAGGCCCGTTACAGACGGGCGTAAACCACGTCCTGGGGACATACTAGGGTTAGGGAAAGTGCGTGCCTTACGCACGCACCTAACCCTAATACGTTCTCAGGACGTACAAAATGGCGGCGCCCTTTCCACACGGGGGCCGCCATTACGACGTCATGAATATGCCGCGACATCTTTGCACCATGCAAGGGCGCATAGAGCGCCCTTTCCGCGGCGCTAGAAGGAGCTCCGAAATGGAGCTACTTCCGCGATTTGCATTGCTGGCGCAGCCTTTAGACAGTTGCACCAGCTACACAAGGGAGAAAGGGGCCAAGCGGCCCCTTTTTCCTCCTCCCCGCCGCCACCAGGTGTCCTTGGGGCTTCAAGGCCTAGAAAGTGGCAGATCGGGGCCCCAGAGGCTGCCATTCTGGCAGCTGAGGCCCCAATCTGGCAGGGAAAGGAGTGCCTACAGGCCTCCCCAAAGGGGCGGTCTGTAACACGCCTAAGGTTTTCCTGCCTGTGGCAGGAACTGATGGCAGATTTATGTTGTACATGCTCAGTTTCACTCCGAAGCTAGAATGCAACAAATATTCCAAAGCTTAATGACATTGCCTGATGCAGAAGAAATCTGCTAGATTCTCTGCACAGTGCCTATTCTTTCAGTTGTGATATTTGATCTCGTAAGACAGTGATGGCGAACCTATGGCATGCGTACCAGAGGTGGCACTCAGAGCCCTCTCTGTGAGCACATGTGCTGTCACCCAAGCACATAGTTTCACAGAGATTGTTACTAGAAAGCCAGAGGGACCCAGCACTTTGCAGTAAATAAGTGGGTTTTGGGTTGCAGTTTGGGCACTTGGCCTCTAAAATGTTCACCATCACTGTCATAAGATCAGACTATATGTCACCATAGAATGAGAGTTGCAGTTCTCTCTTCTGTTCTCTTCTCCAGTTGGTTTTAAACATTCACTCCCTAATCTATGGTCTCTACATTTTCATTCTTTTGGCACATCTTCCACTCACCAAAACTGCCATATATACGTGACTATAAATCAATAAATTTTAATCTAAAAATTTACTGAAAACCTGGGTCAACTTGTCCACAGGTCAATTATAATTTCCATAGGAGTCAAGTTAATGGCAGTTAGTGGCAGTCTATTAAGGCAATAGCCTTGGAGATTGACAGTCAAACCTGAACCATCACAATCAGCTACAGAGGTGCCTGAATTTGTTGTGCAATACCTATGGTTGCTGAATGTTTTCCTTCTTTTTCCATCTGAAGTGCCCTTATTTGCTCAAACGTGTCATGATGTACCAGTAGCCATTTGGTTTGCATGCATTATTTCCATTACTTGCAATTGGATGTTAATCATCACCAGGCCTTATTTAAAATACCTTCATTTATATGTGTTTAATATTTCATTAAATTCTATGATAAGTCTATGATCAATCCTGTAGTTATTATACTAATATAAAATAGAATTAAAACTTCTTACCCTCTGCAAAATAAATTCTGAAAAGAAAATTAGAGCTTCTTGCATGGCATCACTCAAACTGAAAGTTATTGAATGTGCAAAGGAATCCAATAATTGTGTAACTTCAGGAGAATTTGCCATCAATGAAAAACTCATTAGAGACTGGAGAAGTAAAGAAGCTGTACTTCAAGAAATGCCAAAGTCAAAGAAAGTGCTGCATCACAAACCTGTGTTTTTGGATGCAATGGAAAAGGATGTGAATGACTGGGTAATAGAATGCAGGCAAAATGGCTACATCATGACTTGCTCGAGCATTCAGATAAGAGCCCTTCAGTTCGCAAAAGAAGAAAAACACTCAGTGACCGAAGGTATTGCATAGTTTAAGCATCAGCTGGTAGGTGTAGCAGTTCACGAATCAATATGGATTATGCCTTCCTTGGGAAACAAAGATCTCACACAGCCATAGTTTAGTTCCTTCCTCATTCATCCAGCCTATATGGTGAGGAGGAACAGTTACTCCAACCAGAATTTTCTAAGATTTTTTTTTTGCATCATTTCCCTTTGCTTCATTAATTACATCCTTTGTTACATGCCTCTAAGTTTCACACTCAACTTATACATGGGTCATTGCAAATTCTGTAATTTTGGACCCAAAACCTGCCCTGCACTTATCGACAAGACTGGGTTACAGTGGAGTATGAACGATATTCTTCAGAACCTCTGTGGCAGCTCCTCTGAGTAAGGGGTTCACATTCTAAACATCATGGAATAGGCTATACTACCCAACTGGAAATACCATAACGCAGTGGAATAGATGGTCCTTTGGAAACAGTTGCCTGTAGGATTGTTGCTGTACAACAGGGCTAAACCTGTGGCACTCCCTCTGTAGCTGAATTACAGCTTCCCTCTTGCCCAACCATTGACTGATGGGAGCAGAAGCTCAGCAATTTCTGGAGAGGCAAGGTTCCTCACCATTGCTATCCAACATGATTCTGGAAAACATCCAAGAAATTAAAGTAACCTGTGTTGAAGCTGGGTGAGCCTACTGTTGAACAGGCAGACAAAGAAGCATGAGTTATTCTGAATGTATTTATTTTGTACAGCTCCCAGAAAGCAGCTTTCCAGGTTGATCTATGAAGTCACTTGTATGTTAGCTATATATCCCCTGTGTGATTGCGGAGTAGTAGATTGATAGAGGTCATGTTAAAGTAGCTAACAATGAAGTGCCATTAGCACTTGCTCCCTGTTTATACAGCCATACTCATGATTTGTAAATGTGTTATGCTACTGTGGCAGAATTCCTATTTGCAAGGCTTCCCATCACCCATTGATGGCATAGAGACTGAGTAAACATTAAGGGAAATCCCCAGAATGCAACAGGAGGCATCCAGATTGGTAGAAATGGAACAGCAGGACTGTAAGAATGTAGTGTGGTAATCTCCTTACAATGGGCTCTTAGGCCCTATACAGACTGGCCAAAATACAGTTGCTTTGGGTCACTTTGGAAGTATGTTGTTGAAATGATGCATGCGTCCTAAGAGTCCGGAAGCCGTGCCAAAGCCATGATCCAGTCCTAAGGACTGGAGTGCATTTTTGGCACAGCTTCTGGACTCTTGGGATGCGTGCATCATTTAAACAGCATACCTCCAAAGTGACCCGAAGCAGCTTTATTTTGGCTAGTCTGTATGGGGCCTTAGTATCCCTAGGGGTTTGGTTCCAGGACTCCCCATGGATACCAGACTCCATGAATGCTCAAGTCCCGTTATATACATTGGGGTAGTAAAATGGTGTCCCTTATATAAAATGGCAAAATCAAGGTTTGTTTTTTGGAATTTATATATTTTTAAAATGTTTTCAAGCCATGGATGGCTGAATCCATGGATAAAATATCTGTGGCTTCAGAGGACTGGCTGTAATTGGTGCACCAAAGTTTAAATTACTTAGGCATGGTAGCTTTCACCATCTTTCAGGTGTTGTTCTTTTGATCAGGTACTAAAGCCAGTTTGTCTTTTCAGAACCTCTTTCAGTTGGGCATTGTTTGTAATGATGATTGTGCCCAAGGAAATTTTTTTTCCCGTTAATAATATCCTCAAGGATAGCTGCTTCTTGCTTTGTTAATTTCATGTCTTTAAGTGCTATAAGCATGTGGCAATGTGAAAAAGAGAAATAGAGCATACCAAAGTGTTAGGTACTTCTGTCTATGCAGCCTCTGACCCCCCCCCCCAAATTTCTTGCATCTCCATTCCTTTTTACTTTATTGATGTGATGTTTTGAGCTGTCCATCTCCGTGGCAGTGTATTGTAGTTTCCTATTCTTTTATTTTCTGGATATGGAAACAATGGGAAATTGTTTCCAGCTCCTTTAGGGTATAATGTCATAAGGTGCTCTGGTGGTAAGGAGAGAGGATTTGCTTTATTTGTTTAGTGTGCAAATCTGTAGAACACTTGTTTTGTTGCTTCACAATAAACACTTTTGAATCACCTCATGAATGCTTTGGGTGCTCAGCAAACAGAGTTCAAAGCAAAAACTCAATTTGATTACATGTTTAGCATGTGTAAAAGGATTTAGTAAGGACTAAAATGGATCTATGAATCCTTGCCCAAAGGAGAAATTTAAGGTGGACCCAAATACCCTAAAGGCACCAGATCATGTCTGATCTTGGAAGCTAGGCAGGGTCAGCCTTGGTTAGTATATTGATGGGAGACCACCATTGAATACCAGGTGCTGTAGGCTATATGTCAGAGGAAGGGACTGAGTATTTCTTCTCTGTGAAAACCTTATGGAATTCATGGGGTTGCGTTGACAGGAGACTTGAAGGACTCAGTGTCATTTTAGATGTCATGTACTAAGCAAAGGATTGTGCTCTAACCAGTTACTCTATGGATAATACCACTTCTCTCACAGTTTCCAGAATTACAGGGAATATTGATGAGCTCTGCTCGGCCACCTCCCTTGATCGGTTCAGGAAGGAGTTAAAAACCTTCCTGTTCCAACAAGCCTTCCCCTAAGTGTCTCCTTGTTAGCCTCCCCTCTTCCCCCCTCACTGTTACTGTTGTTGTACATTCTAAGCTAGCTGGATATTGTTATATTGTTGATTGTATTTGGTGATTTGTTATTTTAATGTATATTTGCTGTGTTTTTATCTTGTAATGGCACTTTCTGTAACCCGCCTTGATCTGAGGAAAGGCGGGCTATAAATAAATATTTTATTATTATTATTGTGAAGGCTTCTCAATTAATAGTTCCAAAGATGCAGATGGAACCCTTCCCTTCTTTTCCTCTACTTTTATATACTCCTTGCTATGTTCAGCTGTGGATGCATGTATCTGCTGGTTGCTGTCTCCATTTCACAGAGGTGAGATAGAGGAATGACACATTTCTCTACACAGTTCCACAATCTCTGTTTTTGAAGACTGTTCTGTTAAGAACTCCAGACTTTAAAAAACAAAAACAGCAGTGTGAAGTGCGACTTAATGATTCAACAACTGTGCAGTCCGCCTAACCTCTTCAGGAAGGAATAAGGAGGGCCACCTCACTTGAAGGACTAGTCCTGAAGAGCTCACAAGTGCCTCTTTTACTTTCCCTTCGGTCATATGTAGTTTGTTGCTTTAGCTGACAGGAGCAGATACTGGAATCCTGTTTCTTGAATACATTGGGGGGAGAAGCACAAGAGAGGAAGAAAACACTGGGTTTTGAACTACTGTACTAAGGTAAAGTAGCTAATTGTTGGAAGAAAGCTTTGTTTACTTCGCATATTTCAAGTAGGCTCTGTGGATATCAGAGATGGCTTTTCGTGGTAGACCAGAGCCTTTCATTTCCTTTTTTCTCCCTTCCTTTCTGGAAACTTGTAGGTGCTGTTGCTTTTGATTTTCTAGTTAGAAGTTAATTGAGGCAGATCATATTGAGGATGGAACAAGCTTTTTTTCTGCTACTCCAGAGAACTGGGACACAGAGCAATGTATTCAAGCTACAAGAAAAGAGACTCCACCTAAACATTAGGAAGAACTTCCTGACAATAAGAGTTGTTTGACAGTGGAATATGTTGGTAGAGAGTATGTTGGAGTCTTTTAAACAGAGGCTGGATAGCCATCTGTTGGGAGTGCTTTGATTGTGTATTCCAGCATGGCAGGAGGTTGATGACTGGATGGCCCTCGTGGTCTCTTACAGCTTTTATGATCAAATATTTTTTCCCATTTTCTGTCTGAAAATGCTTGAAGTGACTTATGACACATATTAAACCAATAAAATAGAGGCAATTTATAAAGCCAATGTGTGTTGATATGAATCATACACTCTTATAAGCCAGTAACAAGCACTGGTCTTCCAGACTCCCTAACAGCTCACTAGGTTCCTAACTTTCTATCTATGCTAGACACACCTTATACTGATGAATACATTACAAACACTGGAGGGTTTAAAAATCTACCCTATCTACTCAACTATAAGTCAACCTCATGTATAAGTCAAAGTCAGGTTTTGGGGCCAGAATTATGGATTTTGCTATGACCTGTGGATAGGTCGAGGGTAAAACTTGGAGTCTCCTTCAGCATGTGTATGGCAAGTGAGACTCTCATTGAGCCTTTTCTTCATTGTTTCAGCTTTTCTTTCAGCCAGACACACAGGAGTGAGAGGGACTCTTAAACAAATAGCAATATCAACCAGTCACCCAGGACTCTTTCTGTTTGGCTCTTTCTTGCTAAACCCCTCTCCGCATGGCATGGGGAAATCTTAAAGAGCTGCTATTACATTTCCATAGTGACCCATAAATAAGTCAACCTGGGATTTTGGGATCCGTTTTGGGGCATAAATTTTTAGACTTATATATACAGTATTCATGTTTCTGCAGTTGGTAAGAGTTTAAGAATTTATATTCAAATTTTAAGTATGCTGTCTACTAAAAGAACTAATTACTGACAAATATCAATTTTAAGCCTTGGTTGTTATGTGCCTCCAAGTCAACTGTGTTTATCCTAGGGATGGTGGAGGGGGTGACTGTTAAGGAAAATGCAACATGGGATATACATTGATAGAAATAAAACATGTATGTGAGAGTCACTATGACTCAGCAAAAGCAATTAAGAAGCCACACAGGTGTAAAAGCTAATGTAATTAGCAAGTCCTAAATGCCAAGGACAGAAATGCAGAGTGTATAATTGAAAGCACCTGAGAATTGTTAAGTGGACAAGGTGAAATGATGAAATCATTAATTATGGGCTGAACTATGAGAACCAATGAAAATGGATGTACACGCCCACTGGGTGGAAACTGACAAGAGTGGGTGGTGTTTTCCAATGGCTATAATAATTGTTATGAATCTCAACGTATTTTGTGGGTAGTTGTGGAGTATTGTATATAGTAGAATCAAGTAGATCTTTTATATAAGACTACTGAGTTGTCTGGTGTCTTGGGTGAAGATACAAGAGCCAGCAGGAACCTGGAGAAGTGTGAAGACTTCTGTGGAAGCAAGAGTGAGAAGGCTTGGAGAGTTTGTCAGGGTCTTCAGCCTATTCTCTGTAACTCTGCTGCTTTAGAGCAAAGCTTTAACCACTGGCCAAAACTGGTCAGCGCCGGTGCATAACAAGGTGGTGAGTTAGAGCCAGAGGTGAAGAGCTACAACTCCCATCATCCCTGACAGTGACAATAATTATTCAGAAGATATTTGCTGTTGCCTTCCTCTAAGACTGAGAGTGACTTGCCTAGGATCACCCAGTGGGTTTCCATGACTGAGCAGGGATTCGAATCCTGGTGTCCTGAAATACTCCAACACTCAAGCCGCTGCACCACATTGGCTTTCACACCACACTCTCAGTATAGTGAGGTATGGGCTGGTACAGTGATAGGAATTAACAAATTGTGGGATATAGACATCTACGTTTAAAACCTTAGGTTCAGCTACAAGACAGCCTGAATTATGCAGTTAATCATTTATCTTTATAAATTCTGAGAACATTTAGGGACTGTGATGATCAGTGGAATGAAAGGGTGTGTGTGTGTGTGTGTGTGTGTGTGTGTGGAGCCTTGGCATCGCATGCAGAGAATAGGGAAGAGGAAAATGAGAGTTTACCTGATGACATCATGACCACACTTTTCCAAAGCATCTATGCCAGTGATGGTGAACCTATGGCACGCGTGCCAGAGGTGGCACTCAGAGCCCTCTCTGTGGGCACACATGCTGTCGCCCCAGCACAGAGTTTGCCAGAGTTTCTTACTAGAAAGCCAGAGGGCCGTGGCACTTTACAATAAATAAGTGGGGTCTGAGTTGCAGTTTGGGCACTCGGTCTGTAAAAGGTTCTCCATCACTGATCTATGCCTTGGGAAAATGAACACTTCCCATGGATTTTGTACTCTATTTTTATCTGCAGCCCTAATCTTAATGTGGGGGGAAAGAACCACATTTGCTGCTTGTAAGAAAGCAAATTTAGCATTCTGACAATTTTTTCACATTCTGAAAATGGGTGGTTACAATTTTTGAATTGTAATACATTCCTCATCTGTTCCAGCTTTAAACCCATCTAGGAAAGTAATCAGCTCAAAGCAGCCCTGTATGTTTTTATCTTTTATAAGGTCAGTGATGGAGGGGAAGGGATGATGCAACGGTCCTGCATTGCAGCTGTTGCTTTGTTAGTGAAAGGAAATTGTTTAAGTTTATGAAAATGACCTCTCAGCCAGTGAACTTGCTTTTGAGCAGTATGCAAAGCTGTTTGCACTCTGGATGCTGTACTGTTGTTCCCTTAGAGAGCGGCAGAAGCAGCTCTGGAATGACTGAGCTTCAGCTGAACCTCCTTGAACAACCAACTTCTGCTTCATTCTTGCTCATATTAACTAAGATGTAGGAAGAAGAGTAGAAAGACAAGTTGAAAGACATAGAACTGGGCATGCTGCCTTTCCAAGGAATTGTTGTTTCGGTATGTGAGGAAATGTGTAATGAAAACACATAACTTATCATTTTCTCTTTGCCAGCACAATTTTTTTCAGTGGGACTCTTGGGTCTTCTTTGCAAGATTGCTTATGACATTATCGCTTGCTAATTACAACAGCATTTTATTTGCCATTTCAAGCAGTCTCTAGTATCATTCTCAAGGACTGCTGTCCTGATACTTGGCGGAGGGGGGCTGTGGTCTCAAACCACCAATAGAAACCACCACCACTCCAAGATCTTCCTTCAGTCCCCAAATTTCTAGCATGGTAGAGAGTGAGACATTGATAATTATTGCCACTTATAATTCTTATATTTACTTTGTTCACAGTCCTTTGATAACTTTGCCTACCCCTTTCCTTTGGATGTCTAATCTCTATTTATAAAGGTTCAACTGAAATTTTAAATTACTGTGATGCTATCAATTTCCGGAGTGCAGAATTCCTATTTGGAGGGCAATGTCTTCATTCCTCTCCCCATAGAAAAATATTTTAAGATGGAGGGGTGTGTAACTGAGGAATCTATTACAGGATGCATTACTGGCAGCTCCTGACACTTACGTATACAGAACCAGGGTCATAGTGCATTGAGAAACATAAACATATCCTTCCCCATTCACCTTTAATCCTTACCCTCTCACACACAGACATCCTCTGTAACAGTGATAGTGAACCTGTTCGAGGCCAGGTGCCACAAATAAAAGTTTTTCCAGCACTGGGTATTGCCCGGTGCCGGGGGGGGGACCTCTGCCACCCAGGAGCAGGACTTCCAGGGTAGGACTTCTCCCCCTGTGCCTTTCCTGGCCTCCAGCTGTCTCCAGAGAGGCAACCGGAGGCTGGGAAAGGTCTGGGAGGAGGAAGAACAGGTGCGTGCCTGTTCCTCCTCGTTCCCCCCCCCCCCCGGTTCCTTTCCCGGCTTCCAGCTGCCTCAGAGAGGTAGCCAGATGCCAGGAAAGGTCTGGGAGGAGGAGGAATAGGTGCATGCCTGTTTCTCCTCTTCCCCCCGTGTCAGAGAGGCATTGAGAGGCTGGGAAAGGTCTGGGAGGAGGAGGAACAAGCATGCATGCCTCCGCCAGGTGCTGAGCCAAATGGTGTCATGTGCCATTTTTGGCATGCATGCCATCATGACTCTATCCGGACCCTTACTTGTCTCACCACTATCATCATCTGTGATAACCCTATTCTGAGCATTTAAGCCTCTGCTACTACAGATACCAGTATATATATTTTATCAATAATTTAATCTCAGTGTAGCAACCCTGGAAGGCATGTATACTGTATATAAACAAGATAATTTATTTAACAAGAGAAGACAATAGAACTATTTCTAACTGTTGCTCTCCATGTGACATGTTGAAGGGGGCAGAGTTAACCTATTCCCTCTTAGAATTCTTTGCTAGTGCTGCAAGAGTGCTGAGGACAATATGAAGTATCAAATCCTCTGGATTTTCAGCATGTGGGATGAAGCAATTTGACTTCATCTGTTTTATGAACAAGCTGTGTTCTGCCCTGAAAGCCTTTATAGGGAAAACTCATTTGGGCTTAGTACCTTGGGTAGGTAGATGGCTGTTAGGAATCCTACTTTCTTTCATTATGTCATTTTTATTCTGCTCTCCCCTCCCAATCTCAGATATCTGACATGGTTCCAAAAGTACTCCATGCACCTGGTGCCAGCTGGCATGGCCTTTGGCAGTGAGGTCTTGTTAAAGATATCAGAACTGACAGATTCTTGAGTAGCAATCTAATATAGGCTTTTAATTTGTGTATGCTTCTGCTGGGGAACTTGTAACAAACAAGGTCTTGTTTAAGACCTTTACAGAGACATTAAACTGCTTGCTCTCCTTCTCTATCTTTCTGTCTCTCTTGGTTTACTCTCATGGTTCAGACCAATCTGTTACATGGCATAAGAAAAACCCTGCTGGATCAGAATCAAAGGCCTGCCTAGGTCTGCATTCTGTTCATGCAGTGGCCAGCCAGTTGCCACTATGATTCCCACTAGCAAGAAGCAAGTGCAATAGTGCCTTTCTGCTTGTGATTCCCTGATATACAAGGCATACTGTCTCTGGCAGTAAAGGCCCTTGCCTTTCCCATTTGCCGCCAGGCAATGCGTGACCAGTTCCATACAGAGCAAACTCTTAGATTCTGAGAAGATCAAGTAGTGTACAGATTTTTGTAAAGGTGGCAGTGCATTCAGCACTCACAAGTCCAGTTGATAAAGCTAGAAATGGCAGAAAGAAACATCACTCTTTTCCTACTTCCCATAAACTATCTGTTTTAACCTCCTTCACTGCCATTTGTTAGATAGCTTTGGACAAAAGACTCCATGATAATTGCACAGTCACTCACACACATTGCTGCTTTTGGAGCCCTATTTTTATTTTTGATTGAAATCATCCCTGTAAGACGAAACTAACAAGAAAACCTTGTTATCGCAAAGCTGAAGAGAAATGTGAGGTAGCAGAGAATATTGTATACTTGGTTTAAATTTGTTTCTATAGTAGGCACAGTGTGTAAAGATTAATATTTTTCTTTTTGTTTGTTTGTTTGGCAACCAAGTACTAGGCCCTTAATACCAATAAAATGAGAGTGATAAATGCTAGATATGGCACTGATATTTTCGTTGCTAAAGAGGAGATATTTTAGGTCATGTGTATTTGGAAATAATTGTTCCGTAATCCCAGGCAATTGGGAGAAAATATCTATTCATTGTGGAAGAAGCATTATAGAATGTCCTCAAGGAAATTCTGTAGATGGTAACCAGGACCTCTTTCCTTAAAAAAACCAAAACCTAAAAATTAAGATTGCCTTTGAAAATAAGCCTGTCAAATTTAGTAATTCATTTTAAAAATTACGTATCCTTTGTTTACAGTGTAGGCACTGTGTACAGTATACATATCAGGTATGATACAGTCTACAATCTAAACATATCAGGTCTGAAAAACACTCACTGCTCTTCCCATATAAAAGCTTCCCAGCTTTAATGCCTGGGAGAAGGTCTTGCTGTAATCTGTTTACAGTCTGTTTAAAATTGTTATGCTACATTTTGCCATGTTAGATTGGATAAAGTTGATGTGGCTGTAATACGGCTTATTTCTTGATAACGGATGGTTTCTACTCGCTGCTCCCCTCAAACAGCTTTTAACTTGCTTTTCTGCCTGAAGCCATGTTAAGTTTTGTTTTTCTGTGGTTCTTGGCACCCTATCCGTTCTCCTTTTATCTCAACCAAGATTTTGTATGTTTGGCATCTTTGACTCCAGACTGCAGTCTTAAGCTTTGTCACTGTAGCCACTGGGTGATTCTGAAAAAATATTGATGTATATTTCTTTCCCTACATTCCTGTTGATAATTTTTCTCCAAACCACACTTCCAATCCACCCCACTCCCCTGCTGTATATACAGTTAAATAGCTTTATGGGGGGTTAATCTCCTAATAGGATTGAATTATTGAGTGTCTGTTTTTAAGGCCTTGCCCAGTTGGGATTAATGAAATCATATGTTTTTCAGAATGAAAAGCCTAAATGATCTTGGCAGTGTTTCTGAAATCATGAACAGAGGAAAGGAGTATTGGGAGACGCTGAGTGATGAAATTCCATAGTTCCCTGTTTCCTCTTGTCTTGTTTCCTAATAGTACTTTGCTAGGGAATTAAATAGTTACATGTTAGGATCATGAATTGGAGTATACGTCTAATAACCAAATTACTTAGGATCACTGTGGAAAATCTGGTACTTTGCTTGAACAAAGGTCTTTTAATTTGATTTCCTGCTTTGCTTATCAGTGGATCTTTCAAAATGTCAGTAGTCAGTAATTCACCTACTTCAAATTCATCTTGTATTTTTGGCGGAGGTGAGATTTTAGCCAAGATATTTCTTTCTCTACAACAGGGCTCCTGAGAAACAAGAAGCTGGCACTCACATGCTAAGGGTAGCCCAAAGCTTTGTAATAATAATAACAACAATAACAACAACAACAATTTTAAAGGAAGAAAAAACCTTCCAGGGCAAAAAGCAGTCCATTGAGCCCTGACTGCTCAGTGGCTACAGAATGCTAAATTCTTACATGATTAAGAAGGACAAAAAACAAGGGGGGAGGGTGATTTTAATTTCAAAGGGCGCTTAGTTTATATATTTTTTCTTTCTCAGTTACAGATTGTCAAGTGAGAGTGATCATCATGTGACCAGCAAGCCAATTCACTGAGGCACTTCTTCAGTTTGTGGAGAGCCATTGCATTCTTACCACGATGCCTGGCATTTGCTTCTAAATCCAAGGAATTCATAATTTCACATGACCCACCTCCATCCTAGGACTCTTCTGAGACAGTGGAGGAACAGAGAAGAGAGGCAGCATTCAGAGGAGCAATGGGACTTGAATGCCATGGTCACTTGAGATAAATGGCAGATCACTGGGCATCTAGTCCTGTAGCTGCTTGCTTAACCTTTATCCCTCTCTACAGCCCACGTTTCTTCTGTGTGAGCTGTCACTGGCTCTTCCAGTGGTGGCGGTGGAGACATCGAAGGCAGCTTGGTTGGTGCCAAGCTTAAGGAAGGGATAAGCAACCCACCTCACCATGAGTCAGCTGTGGAAAGTAGTGAGGCATGTGCGACAGCTGGAACTCCACAGATTGATCTTGCTGCTCATTGCCTTCAGCCTGATCTCCATGTGCTTCCTGGCTTACTATGTCACCAACAGCCCTAAAATCAAGGAACCACCCCCATTGCCCTTCAGTGATTGCAGCAACCAGCACAGGGTCCTAATTCAACCCCAAGCAAGCTGGAGGCTTACAAAATCAGTGGATAACTCACGCACAGACCCTGTGGTGCTAGTTTTTGTAGAAAGTATCTATTCCCAATTGGGGCAGGAGATTGTGGCTATCTTGGAATCTAGCCGGTTTAAATATAGGACAGAGATTGCCCCTGGAAAGGGGGACATGCCCACCCTAATAGACAAGGACCATGGTCGATACGCTCTTATTATCTATGAGAACATCCTTAAATATGTGAATTTGGATACATGGAACAGGGATCTGTTGGACAAATACTGTGTGGAGTATGGTGTAGGGATCATTGGTTTCTTCAAGGCCAATGAGAACAGCTTGCTTAGTGCTCAACTAAAGGGTTTTCCTCTCTTTCTACATTCCAATCTGGGGTTGCGAGACTATCACATCAACCCTAGTGCCCCACTGCTGTATGTGACACAAGCTAATGAAGTTGAACAAGGTCCTCTCCCTGGTGATGATTGGACAGTGTTCCAGTCAAATCACACAACTTACGAACCTGTGTTGATGGCCAGCACCAAGTCGTCAGAGTCAATCCCTCACCTGACCACCCATAGAGCTTTGCACGCTACAGTGGTGCAAGACTTGGGTCTGCATGATGGCATCCAGCGAGTCCTTTTTGGTAACAACCTCAACTTCTGGCTGCATAAGCTCATCTTTGTGGATGCTATTGCTTACCTGACTGGCAAGCGTCTTTGTCTCACCCTTGACCGCTACATCCTTGTGGACATTGACGATATATTTGTGGGCAAAGAGGGCACACGCATGAAGGTGTCGGATGTGGAGGTAAAGTTGGGCAAATGGAGTGGGTGGGTAGAAATGTAAAAGAAACATATGCTCAAAATGTCAAAATACCAAATGCTGCTATTGATGGATCAAAACACTGTTCATAGTTTTAGCTTGTTATAACATGAAATAACCTCATCAGCTGCAATGTCCCCTTTCTCCAGTAAATATATGGGCAGATGAAGGAGCATGTTCTGTTGTTGCAAACTGTATGCTTTGTAATATGACATATTTTTTTTCTCCCAAAATCTTTGGCAACATCATTGAGTTTTCTAATAGAAACAAAAAATCCGATCTCCTCTGTTTGGAAACACACACCCTACCCCAATGATTTGATACTAAGATGATCTGATATGTATCACAGCACTTGGCATTTTTCTGTTGATGATAGCCAGTGATTTGCTGTGAGGCTGGAAAATGCAATGCCATGATGTCAAGATAGAAATGAAGGTTAACTGTTCATTACAGAGAAAGAGTGGAGCTCCTCTATTAAGCCATTCAGACTTAATGCACTCATTCTCATAACAGGAACTAAGGTAAGGAAATGAAGACCAGGAATTCTAATGATCTAATACTATATATAGTTATACAGAAAAGTCTTCTTCTTACATAGATTTTAGAAATGATTTGGAGAGAGTAAATATATTCACACTTCATTTTAGTAATCATTCTGAAACAAACTATTCCATAATCCATTTTTTCATGTCATGGGAGAGGAAGGCTATGGGAAAAAACTGTTTGTCTTAATTTTTGGGATCCCCCCTGGGGAGAGGGTTCACATCTCTACTGAGAATAAGAGATGTCTCAATATATTTAAAGAGCAGCAGGTCAGGAAAGATTGGATTAGCAACACACTTTGTTTTGCCCTAGGAAATGGCAGAAAAGTGATCCTTGTTACATTCATATCGATGAATTAAGTTATTGCAGCCTACTAGGTTTCTGAATCCTTGTGACTCAGGTTAAGCTTCATAGGAGACTTATTTATGTATTTATTTAGAACCTCTATGCCCAGCCCTTCAGCCAAAAAGAGCACCTTACAAATTGTTAATTTGACAGCTCCCTGCCCTCAGGATCATAATCTAAAAGACCCAAAACACCAGGAAAAGAGACCAGAAGTGAGCGGGGTGGGGGGGGGTGGGATTAAGTCCTAAAGATGCCGACTGCTGTTCTCTTTCTCAGAAGTCGGAGCAGTGGCCCTTGGTACAGTAGGGACTTGTGAACAGGTATGCTTGGATTCAGTGGGATTTTGTTGTTGTGTCCCTTCAAGTCATTTCCCAACTTATGGTGCCCCAAAGACATGGCGTTTTCTTGGTAAGATTTGTTCAGAGGAGGTTTGAAGCTGAGAGAGAGTGACTTGTCCAAGGTCACCCAGTGGGTTTCCATCGTTGAACAGGGATTGGAACCCTGGTCTTCAGAGTCATAGTCCAATTCTCACACCACTACACTATCCTCGCTCTCTCAGTGGGAATTAATTCCAAGTACAGTGGAGCCTTGTTATACGCTGGGGTTTGGTTCCAAGATCCCCCGTGGATAACAAAATGCGTGGATGCTCAAGTCCCATTAAATATAATGACATAACAAAATGGCGTCCCTTATAAAAAAAAGGAAAATTCAAGGTGTGTTATTTTGAAATTTATACTTTTTTTTAACATTTTCAAGTCGTGGATGCTTGAATCTGTGTATAAGAAGGGCCGACTGTACCGTAAACGTCAGGAAGAAACTTTTCTGGAACATGGCCACATAGCCCGAAAAACCCACAAAAAACTATGTACCGTAAACCTGTGCAGAACTGAGCTACAAGAAGCTCTTTTCTGTTTCGGGACAGTAATGGAGTTCTGGGGAGATTTTGCAGGGATGCACTCTGCCACAATTTCTCTCCCCCCCCCCTATTTTTTTAAACTTTGATTTTTAATTTAATTTCTTTTTTAAAAAAACCTTTTTTGCGTTAAATTTTTAAAACTCAAAATGCTCCTCATGAGTATGGGGTGCAATGCCTCCCAAGCTGTTTTAGACTTGAGGCAGGCCAGAAATAAGCAGAAGATGCTCTTTTTAAAAGAGTGAAAAATGGAGGGGATGCTTAGGATGCTCAGAGTTGGACTGGTCGGGGACGCTGTGGCCTGTGGGCCACACTTTCCCCAGCCATGGCAGAGACCCTGGGACCTCTTCTCAGTGGACATACTTGCACAGAGGGATAATCATCCATGAATGTAAGTCCCAGATCAACTGCTCCTACACAGTGACTGTTTCTGTCCTGGGCACACAGCAGAATGGCTTTCTCCCGAATTCCTAATAAATTGCTGAAGATTTGGGTACAGAATGAGGCCATTTTGTCATTCAGCCCAAGGACTGGAGAATATGGGAAAGCATACAGAGAGACATTCACAGTTCCTCTGAGTCCTTCTTGCTCTGTAAGTATTCAAGGGGAAATTGATGTTCTTGTTGCTATTTCACTATGGCTTGTTACAGACTGCCAAAATAAAGCTGCTTTGGGTCTCTTTGGAGGTATACTATTTAAATGATGCATGGGTCCTAAGAGTCCGGAGGTCGCGCCAAAGCCACACTCCATTCCTAAGCACTGGAGTGCAGCTTTGGTGCAGCTTCTGGATTCTTAGGATGCATGCATCATTTAAACAGCATACCTCCAAAGAGACCCGAAGCAGCTTTATTTTGGCAGTCTGTAACAGGCCTATGTTTTCAAAAGGAAAAAAAATGGGGTGAGTAAGTTGCTTTTGCTTCCTAAGAACTTCCACACTCCCCTGCATGAAAATGGCAGGCTGCAAATCCAGTTTAAATTTCTGACCATCTAACCTTGTAGGAAAATATAAATATGTAAAGCAGCTTTGAAAGGGATGCAGTGGAAAGGAAGAAATGTAGAATGGCATGTCCCATGGTTAGGAGGGTCAGGACCTGCTTTTGTAAATATTATTTCAGGCATTGAAAATCTTAATTAGAATTCTGTGTTTATTGGTACAAGGTAAAGCTAAATCTCCAGGGCAGCCCTTCTCAAAGCCGAGGTAGCAACAAATCAATTTTAGGGGAAATGGTCGCCCTCTTTGGATTGGAAGCAGTGGCTTTTGAAAAACCACTAGATTTCTTTTGTAATACATCTGTATGGGGCTTCCTCAGCACCACTTTAACCCAGAACGGGGCCAGACATGCAGATTCAGAAAGAAAATTATGCCTGACTGTTACCTTTGCTTAAAAGGAAGGGATAATAAAGCTTCCCTAGTGACTGCAGAAATAAACTCAGACCAGATCATTCTAAAATATATTTGATTTGGCAGTTTCACAGAATGAAATGGAGCAATAATCTGAGATCAGTAAAGCAGAAGTTCAGGCAAAGCAGATAAAGCTCAGATTTATCCATTGAAAAGAGGCTCTCTGGTTGCAGAGCTAAGAAGTTAATGAGTTTTGATATTTTTAAAAAATCAGAAATAATTTCATGGGGTTGTTGTTGACTTCTCAGATGGAGAAGTAAATCAGAGTTTTCCAGTCACCAAACAGCTGTTGTTTTGCTGATATTTAACCCAAAGGAGATTCAGGTGCATTGTGTGCATGTGTGTGCGTGCGCATGTGTGCCTTCAAGTGGCTTGTCAATTTATGATGTCCTCATTAATTTCATAGGGTTTTCTTAGGCAAGGAATACTCAGAAGTGGTTTTGCCAGTTCCTTCCTCTGAAACACAGTGCACAACACCTGGTATTTGTTGGGTCTCACATCCAAATACTAACCAGGACTGACCCTGCTTAGTTTCCAAGATCATATGGGATCTGGTACCTTTAGGATATTCAGGAGCATTAGTCCAACACTAAAGTAAGTTTTAAATATTGCAACTCCTACTATATTGTTTTCTAAAAGGACCCAGATAATGAAGAAACATCTCCCTTTACTGTAGTATATTGGACATAATCTTGATACACATACTTTAACTTGCTTGTACAGATTCATTTTACAGAATGAATTTTGCTTTTGCGGCTTGTTGCTGATTATGTTTTTATGTGAACAGTTATGGAAGAACAATTGGGACTCTAGGAAACCTGCAGGACAACAGATTTATACAATATGGGGACAACTGGCTCTCTGCTGAGTGAAATCCTCTGATCCCCAAAAATCTTCCTGAGCAGTAGCCAGAGAACTTGAATACAGTAACCCCAGTTACACCAACATCTGTCACCAACAGTATGCTGGCATATGTGTTCAGAAAGCATGTTCCATGCATAGTACAGTTCTAGTTCTAGATGTAATTGCTTGGACTTCACTGCTAAAGAAAAATGCTAATTTGTAATTTCTTTTTTTTCTCTGTTGGTTTTACCCATACTCTCGCACACATGTGTACGAATTTGAAGCTGCCATGTGTTTTCATATGATCAGTCCCTGAGCATCTGAGGGCCTTGTATGTATGGATGCTGGTTGGGCAAAACAACAGGAAGCACAGGAGCAGGAAATTCATGTTACTTACATGAATTAAGACAGGTACACTAGTACTAAGATCCCAGTATTGGGATGCGGTGGCTTAGTGATTAAGATGCCAATTCTGACCTTTGTAATGTTGAAAGGTTGACACTTCAAGGCCCAGGCACTGCATGATGGAGTGAGCTGCCATCATGAATCCCAGCTTCTGCTAATCTCGCAGTTCAAAAGCATGTAAAAGTGCAAGTAGATAAATAGGTACTACTTCAGTGGGAAGGTAACAGCACACAGTGGAGTCATGCTGGCCACATGACCGCAGAGTCTTTGAACAGCACTGGCTCTTCGGCTTAGTGACAGAGATGAGCACCACCTCCTACAGTCAGTTACGACTAGACAATCTTGTCAAAGGGGAAACCTTTACCTTTTACCTTTTTTACGCAAGTATTAGCATAACAAAACATCTGAGCAGTATATCGTACTTATCTTTAAGAGAAAGGAGAGTCAAGAGTAGATGTACCATATATACGTGACTATAAGTCGACCTCATGTATAAGTCAGGGGCAGGTTTTGGGGGGGAAATTACAGATTTTGATAAGACCTGTGGATAGATGGAAGGTAAAATTTAGGGGCATATAACCAAAGATCTGAAGGATTAAACAAAGGGAAACGATGCCAAAGAATTCACAAATTTCCAGCAGTCATAACTGTTCTCATACTAAAGCCTGGAAGGATGAGAAAATAGTGGGAGGTCAGTGCTTCCAAGACAGATTATACTATTGCCTTTCACCAGACAGTGGTTCTTTTATAACTAACTGTTATGGTACGGTACATTGACCTGTGGATAAGTTGACTTAGGTTCCTTGGGTCAATTTTTTGACTGAAATTCTAGACTTATACATAAATATATACAGTAATTTTGCAGCAAGACACTGTTTATAATCCTGAAACATGTTCAAATTTCTTTTGAAAGTGACTGGTTATTTCACTTTTGTTTGGCTTGGAAGTTGGCTATACAAGCAGTGGCAAAAGCAGTAGTCTTTTCACGTTTCCCATGTGTGCATTAAAATTTAATAGCAAAAGGAATCTGCATGCTCGGGAATCGATCCTCCTTTGATGTCAGCATTGGAAATACAGTACCTTATTTCCAAGTAGAATGCATTGCTACATATAGATGGTTGTTGGGGAAAGTTTAACTAGACAGATGGTCTGAATACATGCCCAGTTCTGAGGGGAAAGGTAAAGTATAATAGATTACTTTCCCTAAAATTTCAAAGGTAATGCCCAGGAACACATCTACTTTATTTAACTGAAGTATAGCTGTAGTAACAACCAGAACAACAACAGTTAGAAGCACAAGGGTCTGTGACTTTATGGAAGATTACAAACATGTTGTTTTAGCTTTTAATCTAATAGTGACAGTTAACAGTAACCAGTGTTGAAAACAAAAGTATTACGCGTCATGTGTTTTTGTTTTTTAAAAAAGACAGCACAGTATTTATGTTAGAGATGATATAACTTGTACAGAATGAAATTTTATTGGAACACTGGTTTAAAAGTAAACGCTACTTGTGAAAAGCTGCAATGGTCAAAATAAAGGATTAATAGATGTAGATTTGCTTTCAGTGTTGTAAAGAGACAAAATGAAATTTCTCCCTCCTTTTTGTATTTATGATAATAATTGATTATAAAGCTGGTTATTACTTTAAAGTTTCAACTCAAGAATCCTTTCGATCAGCAAAGAATCTGGCAGGTGTGCTTAGATCAGGAGGTGTTTCAAGAGGGGGACTAGTAGGTGATGGTGGCACTGTCAACAATCCATTTGCAGGCCTGCTAAGGATTTATCAGCTGACAGAGATGTTATCACAGTAACTCCAGCTAGGCTTTAAATCTCCTTTAGTGTACAGGAGCATAGGCCTCTTAGAATAGTCTCTCGCCCCATCCTTCACAACATAATTTTGAGAGCAGCAGGACTTTTTCTGCGCAGGAGCAAACTCAGAAGGTGAGTGCAGACAAAGATGGTTGTCCAAAATCAGTCCAATAAGAAACCAGGCAAGAGATATTAGCATTAGTCAGGAGACTGCTGAGTACAAAACAGTTTTAAAAAACATGGAAGGAGAACTTGTTCAGCCCACCCCAAAGGAGGACTGTGCATGATAATAATTAATAATAATTTTTATTTATAGACCGCTATTCCGCAGTGATCATAGCGTTGTACAGTAAAATTGCAATACAATACAAAAAAATTGCAAGGCCTCTCTCCCCCTCAAGATGGTGGTTGGAGGAGGGCTCTTTTTCTTCAGGCCTGGCCTCTCTCCCCCTCAAGATGGTGGTTGGAGGAGGGCT
>NC_056524.1:149293523-149383085 GCF_019175285.1 Sceloporus undulatus | reverse complement strand
CTTTGTCTTCCAGGCCTGGCCTCTCTCCCCCTCAAGATGGTGGTTGGAGGAGGACTCTTTGTCTTCCAGGCCTGGCCTCTCTCCCCCTCAAGATGGTGGTTGGTGTGAATGTACAATGTGTAGAATGTAGGCTGTAAGCTAGAAAAGAAAAACCTGCATGTGGGGTGGTGGGAGAAGAGTGAACATCCAGTTTTCTGGTGTGACTGCCTGAAATCCTGAATAAAAGCACTCCTTTTAGGAAGTAAGGTACTCTAGTTTTTTCCCCCCTGCAGGTTCCATTTTATGTACACCTTCAACATCCCCATAGAGGAGGTATGCAGTCATCTACACTCTTGCCTGTTTCTTCTTAGATACAGAAAATCTCACTTAAAGTTCTCTGTGCAGCTTGTTTTAGAAATAAAGCAGACAAATGTGAAAAAATCCACTCTTCATTGGGGAGCAACGTGAAGAGGGCACATTTTAACAAACTCAAGTGTAGGTATTTCGTCTCCAATACACACTTGACATTGCAGAAAAATACCATGACATTGAGTCATGATATTTTTCCAGATGCCTTTATCTCTGGCGGTTTCCTTGTTCTTGCTACTGGTCAGAGCTCACCCTGGAGCCTTTTTCAAATGCAATGACTACATCCTCATAAGTATAGATGAAGGCAAAGCCGTACTTGAAGTTGCCTCATCCCCTCCATTTGCAGTTGGCGCTGGATCAGCAAAAAGAATTCCTTAGAACAGCAAAAGCCCTGTAAATGGGGCTGCCTTTGTCAGCGGATATATCCTGGCCCACCTTGGTTCTTATTTACTGTCCACTGCAAAAGCTTTAAATTAAGAACGAAGAGCTCTTCCACTCCTGGTTGAGAATTGTGCCTCTTTGCCTTAGCGGCATGAAGGATAAGTTTATCTCTGCATGGTCTGCCTGATCACTCTGCAGTCGGGTTAACACTTATTCCTGAATGGCTGTTGCAGGTCACTTCCATCTTCTTGGCAAAGTCAATAATCCATCTGATTTCAAGCTATTAAATTAAATAAGCTATTGAAATGTGAATATGTCAGATATAGCACATCACTATATCAAGCAATGCCTGGTTTTCCCTGGAAACAAAGTGAGCTCATAAAAGCAGAACTGAAGAGAAACTGCATCCCTTATTCACATTAACTGTCTGATTTGAGATGTGCAAAAGGCCCTCCGTTGTGTGAGATGCCTTCCGGTGTCAGAATATGGTGGACCTATGCTTTGAAACTAAACTGTTACTGATTAATTCTATTTTATTTTATTTTGACCACAGCATTTATTCTGGAAATATATGCACAGTACATAAATACCAAAGTCTTTAGGTTTATCCTGTAGGAATATGGAACTGAGTCGGGAGATTATCATGTTCAGGCATGAGCCATTACTAGGAAGTAGACAGAAATGAAGAAGGAAATTCTCCTGGTTGGGATTTCTTGCCCAGGATCTGTCACATTTTCCCCTTTATGTGAAGATCTTGGGCTTTCCTAAAATAAGATTAGTTTTGGTATGCTTCCAGCCATTGGTAGCACCAGCATGTATAATTTTTGAAAGTAAATGTGCTGACAATTTTCACCTGGTTTAGGCCCAGAAATAAGTTATGTGGGTTCAGTAGTATTCTCCACAAAAAAGAATACAGTTGGCCCTTCTTATAGACGTATTTTTTGTACATGGATTCAAGCATCCACGGTTTGAAAATGTTCAAAAAAGTATAAATTTCAAATATCAAATCTTGATTTTCCATTTTTTATAAGGGACACCATTTTGCAAAGTCATTATATTTAATGGGACTTGAGCATCCACGGATTTTGTTATCCACGGGGTATCTTGGAACCAAACACCAGCATATAACAAGGCTCCACTGTAATTGTCTGTTATTCCTAGTTTTCTTAAAGATAGCTCTGCAGCACCAGCCTCCTAACAAAGCACTGTGACATTTTTCTACCACCTTCTTTCTAGTGTACAGGTCACCGCCATTTTGACGCCCCTGTCACGTTCTAGGGGTGAGGCCGGTATGGACGCTGCATCCTCGGCCAACGCCTAGCACGTGATGGGAGCGGCGCAAAGGCCCGTTTAAATCGGGCCATAGCTACTTTTTCCTTGTGCTACTTTTCTAACAGTTTAGTGGCTGTAGTCATGAACATAGAGAGGTTCAGTGAGCAGTGGAACAAGGATGAGGGTATTCCTGCTAATCTTTCATAGCTGGACCCCTTGGAGTCTGTGGAAGGAAGATCTTAGATGTAACTTGGGCCCAAACAGACAGGCCAAAATAAAGCTGCTTCGGGCCACTTTGGAAGTGTGCTGTTTAAATGGCACGTGCATACTAAGAGGCCAGAAGCCACACCAAAGCCACACTCCAGGCCTAAGAGGCCTCTGTTCAGGATCTTGTGTCCCTCAGAATGTGGTGCGGTCTCCTTCCTTGGAAGTCTTTAAACTGAGGCTTGATGGCCATCTGTCAAGGATGCTTTGATTGTGATTTCCTGCATGGCAGAGGTGTTGGACTGGATGGCCTCTTCTGGTCTCTTCCAACTCTTCAAATCTATGATTCTGCATGGAAAGAACTATTTTGTGTAGAACTGCTAAGTAAAAAAATCAGGAGTGTCTCTCTCAATTCTTCCTGCCTCTCCCCTTCCCTCTCCATACTTTTCTAGGCTCTGCTGAACACGCAGAACAAATTGAGGACTTTAGTTCCCAATTTCACTTTCAACCTGGGATTCTCTGGGAAATTCTATCACACTGGTAAGATACGTTAATTTATTACATATGTCTTGTATATTGCTTAGAGCCAGATTAAAGAAGACACCATTCATGCAGTTAGCAGTTCTTTGAATGGATTTTTAAAAAATAAATAGCAGGTTAGGAAGGGGATATGGTTGGAACCCTGCAGCTGGAGGGTGGGGGAGATGGATAATCTTCTACTCCATGGTGCTTTCCTGGACAGATCACTACCTTGTACAATTTACAAGGGATCCTTTGACTTTTTTGGTGAGGGCACACTGTTTGCATAGTCTTCTGTAGAATACTGATGGATCCAAATGGTGTGTTGACCATTCTTGAATGTTTATAGTACACTGGTGTCATGGGGAACTTTTCTATCAAATAAAATTGTCATGTAAAAGGATTCTAGTTTGGATCAGACTACAGTGGGGACACAAAGAAAGCATCCCTTACCTTTCCATATCATGCTGTGGTACTATTAAATTTTGAAACCGTAGCTGCTGATTTGGATGGCTAATATTTCATATACTTTGATTCTTTTTTGACTGATGATATATCTGTTTCTTTTGATCTTCCCTTCCTCCCCCTGCCCATGTTCCTCCAGGTACCGATGAGGAAGATGAAGGGGATGACATGCTGCTAAAACACAGGAAGGAGTTCTGGTGGTTTCCTCATATGTGGAGTCACATGCAGCCACATCTTTTTCACAACGTCACTGTTTTGGCTGAGCAGATGAAGCTCAACAAACAGTTTGCTTTGGTAAAGAGCCAACTCATTGAGAGTGTTTCAGTCTACAAGTTTGACAAGTTTGACACTTGACTACTGGTGAATTACAATGCTTTCTTAATGGTCTTGTATCAAGCGAATAAGTTTTTGTAAAGCTTATCTGCCTCTTAGACTTCATAGGCAGTTAGCTGTTTACAAACCTAGCCTAAATGCATTGTGACATAATCCTCAACCCTTCCATCCAGTATTATCCCTCATGTTGTCACTTTCGATATGTGTCTTTAGATATAGCTACTTGTCATAATTTGTCCTTCTTTCATTCAACTCACTGCTAACAATGAAACAAATACACAGTTCTTAACATGTGTGCTCTTCTTCCAGGAGCATGGGATCCCCACAGACATGGGTTATGCAGTTGCCCCTCATCACTCAGGTGTTTATCCTATTCATGCACAGCTCTACGAGGCATGGAAAACTGTCTGGGGCATTCAGGTGACTAGCACAGAAGAATATCCTCACCTTCGTCCTGCCCGATACCGACGAGGGTTTATCCATAATGGGATCATGGTAAGATAATGAAGTGCCTGTTGATTTTCTGGGGAAAAGAACAAGCCAGTGAGGACTACAGAATAATTTGTGTTAGGGAGGAAATAATAGAAGTCAAGAGAGGCTGGTGGAATGGAGTGACCTAAAAGAGAGAATGGCCAGTGAGCTGTAATCCTTAATAAGAAAACTCTGCAGTAAAACATTTTGTTGCAGGTCCCATTTGTTTTATGTTAGCACTTAGTATTTATGTTAATTTACACATAAATAAATTTGGAGTATGTATATAAGTGTGTATGTGTATGGTTCATATTCATTTTCAGTCTCCTCCTTTCTAGTGATTTGGGAGGTCAATCCTCTGACCAAGTATTGTTAGTCACCACACACCCCAATGCAGATGTTTTCAGAGTAGGAGCCACTTACTTAATCCCTACAGAATTTGTGTTACTCTTAGCTCTTCCTTGACTTTTCCCACTTTTGGCTGCTTTTTAAGATTCTCAGCAAGAACCTACAGACGTCTCTAATTTTTCTTCTCCTTCTGGCTCATCCAGGTGTTACCTCGACAGACTTGTGGTCTTTTTACTCACACCATCTTCTATAATGAGTATCCTGGTGGTTCTAAGGAGCTGGACAAAAGTATCCGTGGTGGTGAACTATTCCTGACAGTACTCCTAAACCCAGTAAGTGCTGCAGTATTGATTCTCTTTGTGCTTCATGCTGTGAAGTATCCTGCATGGCACTCAGTCTTCCCTACGTCTAGTCCCCCTTCCCCACTGAAGGTACTAGCCTCTGAACCAAAGGATGTTTTTCTTGTCCTAGAGCAGCCCTAATTTTGAAAAAACTTGTATTTCGTTCTGAAAACAAATAACGTCAATATGAAGAGAAATATTCAGATTTGATCATAGGTATATAGTATCTAATCTCCAAACCTGTTGAGAACTAGAATTCCATAATGCAGCACATGTAGAAGACTTTCCCCTCCAAATGGAAGGCATTATTTCAGTGCCACTGGAGGTTCTGAGGCTTATATAAAAAAGAGGAAGGTAGGAAGAAAACAAAATGTAGCAGCATCTTTAAGACTGTACTACATCCAAAGAAGTGGGTTTACATCCATGAAAACTCATGCTGAAGTAAAACCCAGCTAGTCTTAAAGTTGCTCCCACATTTCTTCCCCTTTCCCCTCCTTTCCTCCTATTTATGATGCAAAAGACTAACAGGGCTACTACTTTGTAACCTGAAGCCTGAAATGAGACATGGATGTATGAACTCTGACCTCATCACATCACATGTTCTTTCCTGGAAGTCACTAAAATGTTTCATTAGTTGGATAGAAATGTTGGCCAGAAACAGATGGGCCAAATGACGCGGTTTCCCACTGCATTCAGGGTGTAGTATTTAGGTGATGCAAAGCCCAAACGCAGTGGGAAAACGTGCTGGACCTACTTCATCTGAAAAGAACCAGGCCTAAAAAGAGTGGTAAAATACCACTCCTTTTATCGGCCTGGTTCAAAATCGTGGCAGCGGCCTGAATCGGGACTGGGGATATGTGGTCACCATGACCCTGGTGCAGTTTTTTATTTTTTGCTTATCTGTTTCAGGTAATTATCTGTTTGAATTGGATGCTCTACTTTTGAGATTTTAGAGGGAGGCACTCCAGCTGGAGCATTATTAGACAACATTATTCTGTTGGGGATTTTATTGCTGCTGGCATTTTTATGGAAAGACTGAAGGATATAAATGCTACAATCAAATTAACAAAATGCAGTCATTCAGAGGACTACAGGTTATCCAGACAATCAGGCCCAGAACCTAGGCAGTGTGGGTAGTGGAGTTGTGCTGAATAGAGCATAGTGTAGGCCAGTGGTCCACAAACTGTGCTCTTTAAGGGATTTTGGACTTCGGTTCCCAGAATCCCAGACTGTTGGCCAACATGGCTGAGGCATCTGGGAGCTGAAGTCCAAAATCTCTTAAAGGGCACAGTTTGGAGACCACTGGTGTAGGCGGAAGCACCCGAGTGGCATTAGTTTGTTGGAACTCATAAATGCCCCCATCTTCTTCCTTTTTGTAGATCAGTATCTTCATGACACACCTATCCAATTATGGGAATGACCGGCTAGGACTTTACACTTTTGAAAGCCTTGTCAAATTTGTGCAGTGCTGGACCAACCTTCGTCTTCAAACGCTTCCACCCATCCAATTGGCCAAAAAGTATTTTGAGATATTTTCAGAGGAGAAGGATCCTCTCTGGCAGGTGAGAAGGAAAAATTATTTGTTGGTTGGTTGGTTGGTTGTATAAGCTAGGTACAGTATAAGGTAATAATAAATAGCAGGTTGGGAACACCACATAAAAACAGTCTTAATCATTAAAAACATATCATGATTTGGATTAGACAATAAGAAGCAGAATGTTTTTGCACAGAATATGATTCCGTTTTGAAAATTTAAGACCATTTTAAAATAGTTTTTTCCTGTCTGGCTAATGACAAATTTAAAGAGATAGGGTTATAACTCCAGGACATCTCTTGCAATATTGTTTTATTACTTGCAGGTCTCATCTTCTCCAGTCCCATAGTACATTTCCTACAGCCCCATCTGTTTCAATCCTTTTGTTTTTCTACTGTTTCCCCAACCCTGGGGTACACATTAAATTATAGTCAGCCCTCCTTATCCACAGATTTTTTATCCTCGGATTCAAGCATCCACATCTTGAAAATATTTAATATTTGTCCTCTCTATATGCGAGGGATCCATTCTGGACTCCCCCATGTATGGCAAAATGAGTGTGTGCTCAAGACCCATAGTTAATAATAAGGCGTGTGCTCATGGTGGCGTGTGGGGCGCACAACATGGGTATGCGCCTCATTACTTCTAATGTGTGTAAGCTCAAAGCCACAGAAGGCAAGCCCGTCTATGAGGAGGGCCAACTGTATATAAGAATTTCAATAGGGAAACCTTGATTTTGCTATTTTATATAAAGATACTGTACCATTTTACTCTGCCATTGTATGTAATAGGACTTGGAGCATTCACAGATTTTGGAATCCACAGGGGTGGCTGGAACTAAACCCCAAGGGCCACTGTATATTGACACTTCATCTAAATCCCCGAATAATGTCACTTAGTGGTGTCATGCAGATATTTAAAGGCATATGAGACAAGATGGACTCCTGCACTGTTGCACCATATAATCTCCAGAAGCAGTGTCAAAGTTTGTCAGCAAGAATCTATCTAATGCATATTACGATTTTACCTGATCTTTTGTTTGATTTATTATTTAATGTAGAATCCTTGTGATGACAAGCGACATAAGGACATCTGGTCTAAAGAGAAGACATGTGACCGGCTTCCCAAGTTCCTTATTGTTGGTCCTCAAAAAACTGGTAACATACTGACAATATTTATCGCCTTTTCGCTTTAGGGATTTCATTCTTGGTCAATTAGCATATCATTCATTTGAGGCCTTATCTTAGTTCAAGGGTAAGCAACCTACTGCCCTCCAGGTGTTTTTGGACTACAAATACCATAGTTCCTGTTCAGTGTGGGTAATCCTCAGGATTGTGGGAATTGTAATGAAAAAATATATGAAGAGCAAATGATTGCCTACCCCTGGATTAGTCCTTCTGGGTAGAGGCAATTGCAGCTGGGAGAGGCAATTCCAAGTTGTGAATTTACCGAAATCAGTTGTACCTCATCTTGAATTACTCTGTGTTTCCATCTAATTAGTAATCATCTCTAGTCCTGAGGTAAACTTGTATACTTTCAGTGGATAAGTGTGACAAGGGATTAGTGATGCTTTCTAAAGGTTGGATTAAATCTGGTTCTAAAGCATTGTATTTCTGGCCCCTTCACACTGCTACTCAAAAGTTATTTTAACTAATTCTATCTTTCACATATTCATGGATTTTCCATGTTTTAAAAAAAGAAGTAGTGGAGTAAATAGGAGTGTTACATATGATTATGATGCCTGGATGCCTTGTAAATCTCCCTGAATGAGTGAGGGCAATTGCACATTAAAAGCCTTCTCTGGAAGCATCCCTGACTTACCGCTTAGTTTCAGATCTTTCAACCTTTGCTGAAAGATTCCTTCTCACAGTTTAACTCATGTCTTGTCTGCCCCACTGATAATTGCCAGGATGTCTGTGACATTAGTGGTTGTCCTGGGACCTTGCCTTCCTCACAGGTTGAGCATAAATAAAAAGGAGACAACTTTGGACCACAGCAAACAGTTCCATGCACCAAGAAATGCTGTTGGCAGCCCCAGCCTGTGTTTCAGGTCTTTCTGTTCAGAGATTCCCAGTGTCATCTCAATGAACTCTTTTTGTTTTTATGTCTTGGTTTTAGGAACAACAGCTGTACATTTCTTTTTGTCCATGCACCCAGCTGTTACAAGCAACTTCCCAAGCCCTACCACCTATGAGGAGATCCAGTTCTTTAATGGACCCAACTATCACAAGGGAATTGATTGGTAAGTTCAAGACTTTTATGCAGCCTGGTTTTTTGTGCTCCGTTATTTATAATGTGCTTTGCTTTTTCCTGTGTATGTCTAATTCTAGCTGTTCAGACTCTGGACACCTATCAGAAAGCTTACACAGGAGAAAAAATATGACAGTGTTAGTCACAGGCATTCATTTTGTCAAGATGTTGAGATGATGTGGAGGGATATCTATGCAGGCGGGCCCCTCCTCTTCTTGGCCATGTGGCACTTGGGAACAAAGCATTCCAAAGTCCAGGAGATAAAATGTGAATTCTATTAACAATACAAAAAGATGTGTTTATTCCTTGCAAGGTCACAAGTGATCTGCACTAGCTTTAGAGTTTAGACTGTTGTTCTGTTAGCCTCTTTAAAATATTTTAAAGGAAGAGATTATTTGTTGTTGTGTGCTTTCAAGTCATTTCCAACCTATGGCAACCCTAAGGTGAACCTATCATAGAGTTTTCTTGGCATGATTTGTTCAGAGGTGGTTGGCCATTGCCTTCCACAGATGCTGAGAGCTTGTGACCTACCCAAGGTCGCCCAGCTGGTTTGATGGCTGAGTTGGAAATTGATACTTGGTCTCCAGAGTCATAAAAAGACATGGGAACTAATGGGTTTTTTAATGGTCTTACTTTAGGTAGCCCAGTTAAATCAACCTATAATAGCCATAATATTTAGCTTTCTGTCTGCAGCAAAGTAGGGTGTACTTGTCTAGTTGTTTTTCCCCATGAGGCAGACCCTCAAATTCGCATCAATAGAATTCATCATAGCTTCAGGTCTTGGCTAGTGGATCTAATAACACTCATAGTACTGCACTATGCATCCTTATAGGTATAGCAATGCCAAATTAGAGTAAAATACCATATAACTGTGTCAGTCACTGCTGAGGCTGCTGCACTGGGAATACTCGTACTATCATGTTGTATTGGCATTTGTCCTTTTTCATTCATCTTTGAGTGTTTCTGCCTTCATGTTCTCTTTGGCAGGGCAAGAAGTCAGAGGCTTTGAGCCTCTAGTCCCATCTGCTTTAGGCCTGCCTGCTCTGCGTTGTTATACATACCCTCTCATGTTTTGTCTTGCTTTTCTTTACACAATAGGTATATGGAGTTCTTTCCTATCCCTTCTAATGCCAGCACAGACTTCATGTTTGAGAAAAGTGCCAATTATTTTGACACTGAAGTGGTACCCAAGCGAAGTGCTGCTCTCCTTCCAAGGGCCAAAATCATTGCCATTTTGATTAACCCAGCAGATCGAGCCTACTCCTGGTATCAGGTAACTTCTTTGTGACTGGGGCTATGTAAGATAGGCATGGAGTTGTGGGGATAATAATTGATCCATTTTGTACATGTACGTGGTTTTAATTGTCTTGACATGTTTATTATGTTAGTTCAATATATTTTTAGAATTTAAATTATCTTTTACTTGTTTACATTTTAAATTGTTTAAACTGATTTACTTGGACACCACTCTGAGATCTTTGGCTACAGAGTGAGATGTAAATATTTTAATTAATAAATGTCAGTACTTGAGATTTGTATGTTTGTTGCCTGTATGAGTTGGAAAGAGCTATGTGTTCTCAATAGGTTACTTCAATATGTACTTACAGCATCAGCGTGCTCATAGTGACCCCGTAGCACTCAACTATACCTTCTACCAGATAATTTCTGCTGGGCCTCAAGCCCCTCCAGAACTGCACAACCTACAGAGCCGCTGTTTGAACCCTGGATTGTATTCCACACATTTGGAAAGGTGGTTGGCTTATTTTCCATCTGGACAGGTACATCAGCATTTTTGAAGTCCTTGTTTATAAAGAAAGAGGGAATGGGGCATTATGTGGATTATATAGTCAGCCCGCGCCATACGTGGGCTTCTCTTATGCAGCTTTCAGTTTACACTGAAGCTGCAGGAGAATTAAATGAATGGTGCATGCACCATTCCACTCATACTACTCATCATGGAAGGAGAAAACAAGCAAAAAACTTTGTTGTCCAGTAAATATAATCCAAGCTGCAATCTTCAAAGCACACTCGTCCCCCCACATTCACTGGGGTTAGGGGCACAGGACCGCCATGAATGTGGGGAAACTGCAGATAACAAAAACACTATATTTTTACCTGAGAGAATACTTCTCTAGGAATCTCTAGGTACTCTAGTGCAACTCTGTAGTCTGCATCTTCCAGACATTGATTATCGAATTGCGCTGCAGGAGGTACAAATGCCTAGTGAAGTGTTTTCTCTAAGAACCTCTAGGCCCTTCAATGCGACTTTTGGTTAAAGGTGACCATAGAGGTGCACTGTAGGACCTAGATATTCCTAGAGAGAACATATTAATAAAATCTGTGAATAATCAAATCCACAAAAGTTAAAGCTGCAAATGTGGAGGGATTGAGTGTATTTCCTTTGTCAGTCCATCTAAATCATATTGCTTTCCCGCTCAGCAAGAAATATCTAAGAGGCTTTCAGCACACAAAATACAGCATAGAATTTTATATGTTTTGAATTTGAATCTCAGTAGTATTACATGTGAGCTCTGCAAAGGTTCACTCGACCAAGGCCAGTTGGTTAAATCTGAAATCTTTGTTGTTTTTCCTTTTCTCCATTCATTCAGGTTTTGATTGTGGATGGACAAGAACTCCGACACAGCCCCTCCACCATCATGGAGAACATTCAGAAGTTTCTGGGGGTTACACCACTGTTTAATTATACCCAAGCACTCAAGTAAGGGCTGTCTGTTTGTCTGTATTTGCTTATATAGCCACATGAGGCATTTCAAGGCTGATGGCACTTTAATAGCTACTTTTCCTGTTTTGTGCTCCGGGGTGATTTGTGGTCTGGTTCAAAGAGAACCATGGTTTATTGGAGAATGAATAAGGCCGGCTGCTTCCTCTTCTTTTGGGAAGCAGCAATAGTGGGGGTGGCAGTGTTGCATGCATCTCAAGAAGTAGGCTCAAGTCTACAAAAGCTCATGCTACCAGCTCCTTTCTTTCATTTATTCTCAAAGGTGCTACAAGATCCCGTTGCATACTGATTTTTCAACCAAGCAGATGTGACTATATACATGGACATTACCTTATGGCTAATATAGAAATCAAATTGACTACATAATTGGAATCAGAAGATGGAGAAGCTCCATTCTCTGCAAAAACAAGACCAGGAGCAGATTGTGGCATGAGCAGAACTCATAATAGTTTTTTGTGGGTTTTTCGGGCTATGTGGCCATGTTCTAGCAGAGTTTCTTTCTGATGTTTCGCCAGCATCTGTGGCTGGCATCTTCAGAGAATGCTTTGCCTGGAAAAAATTGGGTGTATATATACTGTGTGAGCCTGGGAATGATTTCTGTAGTCTCGGCACTCCATCTGCTGGCCCAGTCAGCTTCTTCTCTGAATTAGGAAGATGCCTTATAATGTAGCTGACCGTTGATCCATCTAGCCTAGTAGATGTCAACTGTTACTAGCAGCAATCACCCTCCAGAGTTTTAGGCAGTACTCTTTCTTAATCATCCCTGGAGATCCCTGGTATTCCCTGATGACTTCTCCTCCCCAGCTGACCCCTGCTTAGTTTCCATGGCCAGGGCAGTAAAGCCAAATGGGAGAGCACTCATCGCCATTATTAGCAGCTCCTAGTTACAGGATTTATAGGGAGTCAGCATTAAGGCTGCACTTCCAGCCAAAACATCACTCCATCAAAATTATACCGGTGTTTATTCATGCGCTATCTGCAAACCTGGTAGTGTTGTTTCTGATTCCCTTTCAAAAAAAATTTTCAGTACAGCATATTATTCTAATTTTCTGCATAACTGAGGAGGAGAAACACGGACTAGTTTTATATGTTTCCCTAATGTGTGTTCATGTCCTGCTTCTACCTCTTCCCAATAACTCCTTTGCATTGAGGTCTTGCCTTAACATACCAGATGTTTAAAACAGATTTATCCATGTAATATTATCTCCTAACAATCTAAAGTTTGCAGCTATTCTTTTTACACCTTCCTTGCAACTAGATTTTGCCCCTACCCACATTAACCACTTCGAGGTACTTTCAAAGTAAGCTTGCAAACCAGGATTTCAAGGGAATCTCTTTTGCCTCATGTTCCCAAAGTGGCAATAATTGTCTTAAAGGTACTACACAAAATTAACAAAGTTATAATCACCTTCAACAGATGGATTAAATACATTAAAGGTAACACAAGACCCCTTGTATTTTGACTTAAGTGTACATACAACAAAACCATACTTAATGCCAATAAATGGAGGGGCACACATTACTTTGGTGGGGATCCCCCAAAGTAACCAAGTTACAAACCAGTGTGTAAAAGGAGCTCGCTGGAAAAGTAGCATAATAATTGCCAAACTAACAAATTGTATTTGTGGACAGAATGGCAGAATTCTATTGGAAAGTCATTGAGTTTACTAGCCAGAACACTCTAGCTTGAAGCTATGTATATACCATTATATAAACCAGACACACCTTTTCAGGTTTGATGAAGCAAAGGGATTTTGGTGCCAGGTGCTGGAAGGTGGGAAGACCAAGTGCCTGGGAAAGAGTAAAGGAAGAAAATATCCAGACATGGATTCCTCAGTGAGTAGCCAGATGGGGATTATTTTTTAACCTTGGGATTTGTCTTCACATTCTAATGGAGGGGAAAGTTATTCTCTTTTACTAATGTGTTTTTTCCCTTTATTTATTTAAAAAATAAGTTATCAATTAATATATTCGATTAAAAGATTACAATTAGCCTTACCATCTAAACATTGTGCAGAACACCTCTCCATAAATCCTGATGCTGTGAAGGTGAAAAATCCTCCAAGCAGGCATTAACATATTCAGTACAGGGAAGCCACGTTTCAGCAAAAAGAGCCTTATATAAGCAGCTGTTTTTTTCCACATTGTCAAGTTTTTCCATTAATCAAATATCCCATTGTCATCGCCAATTTCTATCACCCATTTTCTAATTCTTAGCAGTTTTCAGCCTCGCAGTAGTGAGAAGGCTATTAGTTCTTTATATCCCGATCCTTTATTGTCAGATGCAAAGATGGTCAGTAATGAGACTAATAATTCTCTTTTCTGTTTTCTCCTTTCTGGACTGCTGCAGTCTCGCATGTTCCTGACAGACTTTTACCGTGAGCACAACATGGAACTATCCAAGCTCCTGAGCAAGTTTGGGCAGCCACTTCCCACTTGGCTCCGAGAAGAACTGCAGAATTCTAGCTGGAGCTGAAGCCAAGGGCCCTGCCCCCAGTGTTATCAGACACATTGACGTGGGAGCCATGTTGGGTGGGAAGATACACATACACACACACAACACGTATTCTGCTGGCATCTCTTCTCAACAAAAGTTGAACCAGAGGATGGAGCAGAGAGTGTGCTGGCCTGAGTACAGACTGTGCACCTTGGAGTATTAATGGGTTTGTTATATTTGAAAGATATGCCATGAACAGTCGCATGCGGTATTGATGCCATCCTTACCCTCCACCCCAAAATTTGAGGACTGACTGACAAAGGAATCCTTGTGGTCTGTAATTCCCCCATAAAAGGAAGTCTGGAGGAAGCGCTGTAAATGACGAAAGCATGCAAATGTATAAAAGGCTACTACTGGGACATTTCTTACTAATGTCCAAAATACTCAGGAAGCTAGAAAGTGAATGTCTTAATATTGTAAGCTGAGTGCTCCTTGTATGTGGTTCGTGGGGTGATTTTTCCAGAGTTGGCAGTAATGGACAGCAGACTGCATATCCCTGATTGTAGCCCTAGTTGTCCCATTAAATCTATCCTAAGGTGGTGGGAAGGGGGAAGAATCATGTATGAGGAGGCATCAGGCACTTACATTCTCATGGGAGAGGTTCTACCTGTGACAGTAACAGATCAGATAAGTCACAGGCTATAAAAGGATAGTGTTCACTTTCAACTAATCACTGCAGAGGAGAAAGGGGGTTCCCTGTGTGCGATGCAGGCTGTTCTTTTGGTAATCCCTTACCATTAATTTTTTTAGCATGGCATGGAGATTATGAAATGAAAGACAATTCAGCATATACTGGCTCAAACCTCCCACTTGGCTCTAATGACTCCAACTTG
This sequence comes from Sceloporus undulatus, assembly GCF_019175285.1. NCBI lineage: Eukaryota > Metazoa > Chordata > Lepidosauria > Squamata > Phrynosomatidae > Sceloporus > Sceloporus undulatus. The sequence goes on along the minus strand of NC_056524.1, from coordinate 149,368,549 downwards.
CTCTTGGGATCCAATCCTGCCATTTCCTCATTGTAACCACTATCTATGTGAGTGGAAAACAGCAGAAACCCTGCCCATCCCTCCAAACATGCCTTATGTACAGTGGCAGCTGCTCAAAACAAGAAGTGCCCAGTTCACTGGAGGTTATGTTGCAGCCAATTCTAACTGGAAAATGCTGCAGGGCGATTCCTGTAACTCAATATGTCCATTCTAACTGGGAGAATAGTGACTTCAGCCAAGCTTATACATTGAGCCTTAGCTATTGTGCATTTTAATGGTAATTCACCATTATTTGTAAATATATAGTATGGACTATATAATATTTCATCCAATGTGTCCCCAAGCAGAGGGAGATGTTGTTTAACCAAAAATGGAACCAACAAATCTAAAACCCTGTGGCTGAAAAGAAAAAGCAAGTGCTGTGTTTGCTGCACTGGATTCATGTATAATATCATTCACATTGAATGATAATAAATTCTTGGCTCTTGCAGCTGAGCACAATGTCTAAATAAAGATTAGACGTAGCATTTGGAATCAATAAAGGTATTACTTTATTTCTTTTTCATTGCAGTTTTCAGTTATGCTGCCTCATTCCCAGATTTAAACAGAAGCCACCTGTGAACGTATGAACATAAGAAAGCTGTTTCTACATGGGGCTATAGAAGACTGGACTGTAGGTACTCAGATGATAGATACAGGTAATAACATGAAAGCTAGACATCTTCAAAAATAGTCAGGTCCACAAAGAAATGCCACACTGCAGAGAGAAGCCGATAGCTGACCAGAACCTACTCTAGGACACATATGTTGTTAAACCATCCACAGACATGATCGTACTATCATATTGAACCAAGTAAGTGGGAAACTATTGTGACAGAACTCCAAGGCAGGAGCTATAAGCCAAAGCATGTGAAAGGAAAACGTTTTTAATCTTTTATTGGAGGGTTAGAGTGGTTAGGCCTGATTTGACACAGTAAACCCAATAAGGCAGCAGATCCAAAAACCATTCATCTGAGATTTCTTAATACAGTAGTCCACTAAAGTGAGTCTTCTGAAATGTAGGGACTGTGGTCAGACTAAGTTCAAAAGAAAGCTATTTTATTTAACTTGTGCAAATAAAAATATATTTAAGGAACCCATTTCCAAAATGCCCACTTAAAATAGAGGTTGTACTAACACAGTGTAATGTTGTACTTAAGACAGTATTGTGTGCCTTAGCAAAATTTCTTTTTACTTTCAGTAACTGTAATCTCCCAGTGACAATATGTGTAATTTATTCCAGAGATTTAACAACAATGTTCTCATATGCAACAGTACAAACTGCCTTATACCAATTCAGACTATTGGTCAGTACAACCAATGCAATATTCTTCAAACTGTGTTCTCCAGTTATTTTGCCCTGTACATGGATTTCAGCCAGCGAGGACATTGGTTTATGCGATCAATAGTATGTATGCATGTGGAAGGGTGGTTTCTCAGTTGGACCTCATCATCACTTGTTGGAAGCTGAGCTATTCTTTTTTAAAAGCAAGAAATGGCACGCCTCTGGTGCAGAATGCTGTTACCAGATGTAGGATGATGACTTTACCATATTATAGAATGGATGACATCAGTATGCAAGTGTGGCTTCCAAAGGTGCCCTAAATCAGATGCCTATAATACCAGTCAGAAGTAATGGATGTTATACATGAAAATGGCTTCTGTTTTGTGCAACTGCTTAAAGGTGAAGGAGAAGGATTTCACTTGTAATCCATGCTAGACATGTCCTTGTATTTTGAAAAAGCCGGTCATTAATTATGTGCAAAATCACTTTTACAAGAGCATTCAGCAGCTGTTTGCACTGACAGAGCAGCATCCAGACATATACAAACTATTCTGGTAAGACAAACAGGTAATCTGCAGCACATATCATTACTGTGTAGTCCTCTTTGGCCCTCAACAGAGTAAAGCTCAAGGAGGAGTGAACAATACTGGTGGCACAACTCGTTGTTGTTGGAGAGGTATTTAACACCTATAACTTCCAGCCTGTGCAGAATGAAACAGTGTTCCTGACAAATCAACAGGACTATGAGATTAGCACAAGAAAACAGCACAAGAACACTGCTCAGTTTAGATACAGGAACCATCCAGCATACGATCTCATTATTTTAATACAATATGAGAGGCTGGTTCAGACTCAGTCATGCTTTGATTTGGCTCCGCATACATATACTTAAGCAATACCTTCACAATACTGTTTAATGTTTTCCATGGGTTTTCCAGGATATGTGGCTGCGTTCTGGAAGAATTATTCCTGACGTTCCGCCTGCATCTGTGGCTGGCATCTTGTGTATTTCACAACTTGGTTTGTTCTCTTTACTATGTACTATAAAGTGCAAGCACTGCCATCAAAATATTGTTTCCAAGGTTGTGATACCAGTAATCACTTCTTGACCAGTGTGGACTTCAGCTAAGCAAGTATACACTATTTTCTGCAAGTACACATAAATGAAATTATGCAGATCACTGAAGGGTTCTCCGTATTTCCTGGACAATTATTTGCTCTTTCCAAAGATTGCCTGGGCATGATGGAATAACATTTAATTGCACTTTCTTACATATATGTTAATTATACAGGCAGAAAGAGAGAGTGATGCAAATCTTTTTAAGTTTCACAGATGTAATAAATTGCTAATGCAAACAAAAAGTTACCAGAGAAGACAAAGATTTAGCTTGTTTGTTCTACCATACTAATATTGGATTCTGAGTAATACTTTTTACTCACAGCAAAGGAAAACTCCCAAGAAGCAGCCAGGAATACAGTCGTGTACTTACTATCTGTACATGCATTAGGCTGGGACAATATATCATGTTTGGTGTGGGGAAATTTACCTTTTCAAAAACTAAACACTGCACAGATCATAGCAAGCGAGATTCCTACAACAAAATAACCAAAACACAAGCCTTCAAAACTACTGAGAAAGAAACTCTTCATTTGGTTTAATATCTATCTGCTTGTGTGAATTAAGAAAGACATGTTTGGTTTCTTTTGCAGTTAGTTTTACATCAAACCATATTATGATGAAGGGGCTGAAATGTGAAGCCATTTTTAAGGAGCAACGTAAGTTTAAGAATGGGGACCCTGCGGGTGAAACTCCATGTCCTCAGTCTCTCTGCTCAGGTCCTCCAGGCCCAGGACAATGTCTTCTGATAGTCTAACCATCTGGCTTGTGGTCTTCCTCTCTTTCTACACCTTTCCTAGCATGATTACCTTTTCTAATTATTCATTTTTCCTCATAGTGTGGCCAAAGTATGATAGCCTCAGTTTAGTTGTCCTGGCTTCCAGTTCAGGACTGATCTGTTCTAGAACCCATTTGTTTTTCTTCCTGGCTGTCCACTGTATTCTCAGTACTCTTCTCCAGCACCACAGCTCAGATGAGTTGATTTTCTTTCTATTGGCTTTTTTTCACCATCTAGTTTGCGCATCCATACACGGTAATGGGGACTACAATGGCTTGGACTATCCTCACTTTAAAGAGTTATGTCTTTACACTTTATGGTCTTCTCCAGTGCTTTCATGGCTGTCCTTCACAATCCTAGTTGTCTTCTTATTTCTTGGCTGCAGTCACTGTTCTGATCAGTATTTGATCCAAGACATGGGAACTCTATTTCAATGCTCTCATTATCTAGGATGAATTCTTGTAGATCTTCCATAGTCATTATTTTTGTTTTCGTAATGTTCAAAAGTAAGCCTACCATGAGGTTTTCCTCCTCGACCTTCTTCAGTAATTGCTCCAAATTTTTGTTGGTTTCTGCTAGTAGTATTGTGTCATCTACATATCTTAGGTTGTTAATGCTCCTTCCTCCAATCTTCACTCCTGCTACCTCTGAGTTTTAAGTCTGTTCTGTGTATGATATTTTCTGCATACAGATTGAATAAATACGGTGATAGTATGCAGCCTTTCCTGACCCCTTTGCCAACTGGGAACCATTTTGTTTCTCCATAATCAGTTCTGATGGCAGCCTCTTGTCCTGAGTACAGTTACACATCAGGACAATCAAATGTACCGGCACTCCCATTTCTTTGAAAGCATTCGATGGCTTTTTGTAATCTGTGCAGTCAAATATTTTGCTGTAGTCAATAAAACACATGTAAATTTTCTTCTGGAATTCTCTGGTGCACGCCATTATATATCTTATGTTTCCAGTGTGGTCTCTAGTGCCTCTTCCTTTCCTGAATCCATCTTGCACCTCTGGGATTTCTTGCTATGATAGGATTCTTTGCTGCAGAATTTTGAGCATGACTTCTCTTGCATAGAAAATTAGTGCAGTGGTATTGTAGTTACTGCAGTCTTTTGTGTCTCCTTTTTAATGGCTACGAATGTATACTGATTGCTTTCAGTTTGTGAGCCACGGTTCTGTTTTCCATATTTGTTGGCATATCCTAGTTACAACTGTACATGATTCTTTCTCTGTGAATTGTAGCACTTCTATTGGTATGCCATCTGTTCCTGGCGATTTATTCTTCCCAATTGTTTTGACTAGGGCTTTCGCTTCACGTTCCAAAATTTGGGGTCAATCTTGGCAAATTTCTTCTTCCCATGTGTCATTCATCATTTCACGTTTTTATACAACTTCTCCACATTGTTTCCATCATTTTTTTTAATGTCATTGTGGTCATGTATTACGTACTTCCAATTGTGCAGCACTACTACCCTTGGTTTAAATTTCTCCCTGAATTCACATCTGCATTAAGAATGCAGAATAGTCAAAAAGGCACCAATATGTTGAGATAGCTTGTTTACAGATCACTTGGTGGAAAATAGCATTAAACTGACATATATGATCACGAACAAGAGAAACCCAATGGAAGCACAGAACACAAACTAGCTGTTCAATTGTGTGCATGCATATAAGCCCAAATTTCAGGATCTCAGTACACAGAGTGCTAAGGCCTGTATGAGCCGCTATATGTTCCACCGAACAGGATTCCTATTAGATTTTACATGGGCACAGAAAAACACCAATACTAGGCTAGTTAGGAGCTCCAAAACAGGAAAATGGGCAACAAAATTTTAAATGAGAGCCAATGTAAGTGTGAATTGATACATGAGGGTTTTCTCTCCTCCTGGGTCACAAAATTCAAACATATACTTACAGGAATGAACTGGAAATTACTAAGACAGAGCATGATGAACAATTAAAACTATTACCTCTATAACAAATGTGAGAAAATAAATATTAAGAGAATCTTTGTTTTAAAAAGATATTAGAAACCTTAGGATGCAGCCACATATCAAAAACTGAGTAGAGAATGACCCTCAGAGCCACGAAAAGCAAAGATTATCAAGGCATGAAATTCCCTCCTTAGATATGAGCAATGGCAAGAACAGACAGTAGTCAGTACTTCCCATAATATGTTAGTTTTCACAATCAAGTTAGCTGATTTTACAGGGAAAGGATAAGTGTATCCATGATCACTAAATGGATCCTCCAGACACAAAATCCATGTGAAGACCAGTTGAGAGACAGAAGCAGGTGAGATCTGTTGCAGACTTCCTGGAAGCATGATGCTTAGCCCCTTGATCAGATTGAACAGATGTTCACCACTCAGCCTGCCTCAGTTCAGATTAATCTACACTCCTCCCTCCACATTTGCAGCTTTAACTATTGTGGATCTGATTATTCACGAATGTTATTAATATGTTATCTCTAGGTCCTCCAGCACAACTCTTTGGTTTTAACCAAAAGTCACCCTGAAGGACCTAGAGAGAACACTCCACTAGGCATTTATAGCTCCTCCAGTGCAATTCTGTGTCTAATGTCTGGCAGATGTTGAGCACTGAGTTGCACTGGAGGACCTAGAGATTCCTAGAGAGATATTCTCTCAGGTAAAAACATAGTGGTTCCCCCCCCACCACCACATTCACGGGGGCCTATGCCCCTAACCCTAGCGAATGTGGAGAGACAAGTGTAGTAAACTCCATCTTCACTCATTTTACCATGCAAGTGCAGACCAGCTATTCAAGAACAACATTACACCTACTACTCCAAGGCACTTTTGGTTTTGTGTTTTACCATTCCCTCAGGGTTTAACACAAGTACAGAGAAAGGAGTCAGTCTAAGAAAATGAGTGTTTTAATCAGGAAACAAATAAGGATTAAGAAATTGATTACAAGAGAGCCAACAACCCAGCCAAAGTAAAATGACTGTACAACTTGGAACCACCATGGTTAGGCCATCCTCTGAAGACTGATGACAGAATTCTTGGGGGCCAAAGTCTGAGAAGTAAAGAAATTGCAGCAGCCAGCTCAATTACTGTCCTGGAGCCAAAATGTCCAGACGTTGCCTTTGATCATCCAAACAAACCGGCAGTACTGGCTGAGGGAGCACTTCCAACTTCAGCCTGAGCTCCTCTGAGCAATTGCTGTGGGAAGGAATGATGGTGGCGGAGTCAATGTGCAAAAAGCAAACTCTGCCTCTCCTGCCCGTATGATGAGTGAAAGTTTTTAGAACCCTATAGAAAGTTGTATACATATTTATAAATGCCAAAATAAATATTTTAAAGAGACAGGCTCCACTATATCTCCTAACATGCGTGTATGCACACGCATAGCTACAGCTCTTTCATAAAAATGCTTTCATACAGAAGGGGTATTGAAAAGCACTGACCAAGGATCAGCCAATTAATTGCCCCGGTACTCACTCTCTCTCGCTCATACACACAATACACATGAGTTTTCTTCACTCTACCTTCAGGAAAGGAGAGAACAAGGAAGTGGAGCACAGCCACAATTTCATGGAGGAGGAATGTCATGGTATAAATACATCAAATCAGTGGTTTCCAACAGTTAAAAAAAGATCCCATGAGGAAGGATGTCATAAAGAGAGCTCTAGCTAAGGAGAACAGGGACTGCACCCCAGGTCGTCATGGTGAGAAGGTGGCCATTTCCAGAGAGACCCTTTGCCACAGATCCTTAGTCTGCTTGCTACGTTTCAGGTTCTGGAGGATGTCATTAAACTGCATCATGCCCATAGGAGTCAGACAGAAGGCGCTTCTGGCGCTGCGAATGGCATTCACAAAGTCGTCATAATCTGCTGGAGTGAGATGAATCAGCCGGTGGTGGATGTACTAAAGGAAAGCAAAGGGACATGGGACTGAATATTTCCAAAGTTATACTACATTCCTAAATGACCTCTGATCAGTATCTTCTTTCTTGCAAAGGGGAAAAAGGAATTCTGGTGGGCATAAGGATTCCCTAGATCAAGACTGAACAACTCTTGCAGGGTTGGGGGCCAAATTTTCACACCTAGCACCTACCATGGGCCAGATAAGGCCTGACAGTGGCAAAAATAAATAGGGTAAAATGAAACCAATAGGGGGGAAATGAAGCAAGAAGTGAGGCCAAAGGCCCCTTCTTAGTTTGACTGAAGGGATGGGCTTATGTCTGTTTCTCAACTTGATTAAAGGACACGACACATTTGAACTCGAGTTTTGCGGAGGCTGTTAAGACTACAAAACCCAAAAGGCCTGGCTATACGGAACATAATTTTTTGCTTTTTTCATTCCGACATGTAACAATTTCAACTGTCTTCTTGTGCTAGTTGAATGCAGATTAGAAGCTTGCAGGAGATGATAATTCCACTTTGAGCTTTATTTTTCCCCCAGCCAAGATATAAGTGGGGTCTGCAAACAAGACCCAGGGCACCAAATGCAGCTGCTAAGCCACACTTTGTCTCTCCCTGCTCTAGATAGTCAAATATAAGTAACACTACTTTCAATACTTTTGTTGTTATCTTAACCAGCATCATATGAAGTAACCTGGGGAGGGGAAGAACGAGTATGTCCTGGCCTACGATTACCCAATGCCAAATGAGGATTTGAACCTGGATCTGTCGTTTACACTTCACCAGGAAGAAGTTACCAGCAGACTAGGAAACCCATGACAAACAGCCAAACAAGATAAACTTTGATGGAAAGGGAGGTGATAAAAGATCTCCTAGGACAATAACACACCACTAAAAAGAAAAACCCCCATTTCCTGGCTCAATCCTTTCCATAAAACAGGGAAGAACTGCATTTTCAGGTGGCCTTTAATAAGAAGGGAAAGTTGATATGCGGGACTGGCTTAATTGCTTTGATTTAATCAGGATCCACAGTAGACCAACAGGTCTGATAGCATGGTCATCATCTTTACACTGGTCAGGCAAAAAGAGTTGACTATTTAGGCATAGCAGGAAGCATTCTTGAAAGATACATGCCTGCTTGCTCAGTTGGGAAGAAAGGGCCATGTGTACCTGTATGTAGGCCTGCTGGCACCTCTGTACCAACTGGTGGAAGGCTGGTGTGCGCAGGTGGTTGTGGACATGTGCAGGATTGAGCCTCTGCAGAGATTCCATGATGATCTCTTGCAGCACAAAAGGGCTCAAGACTCCTTTGGCTGCTCCAACACAGAACTGATGCACATAGTTGACACCTGCAGAAAAAGAAAGATGGTTACAATGGGATGGAGATAATCAGTGGAAGCAGGCTGGAAAAGAAAAGAACATTCTTCTCTTTCACAGCAAAAGGCAGAGCACAACTGTGGTGAAGTGCATGTCAGACAAAAAAAAAAAGAGTCTGCCACCCTCACTAGCAAATAAAAACAAGGTGGGGAAAAGGCAGCCAATATAAAAGGACACGACACATTTGAACTCGAGTTTTGTGGAGGCTGATAAGACTACAGAACCCAAAAGGCCTGGCTATACGGAACATAAATTTTTGCTTATTTCATTCCAACATGTAACAATTTCAACTGTCTTCTTGTGCCAGACAAATGCAAAAGTTTCTGTATAATTTTCAAGCATTATTTGTACTTGAGGTAAGTTCATAAAAATCTAATTGTGCAAAAAATATTTTTGTACAGAATACAATGTCTTTTACACAAAGTCTGTCTTTTGCACAGGAAACATGCCTCCCAATCATGAACACATTTTCTGTACAGGTGTCCCCCATGCTTCAACACATCACTTCTCGAAGATCTGTAGTTTCAGCTATTCTAAATTACTACCAAGCACCACATATTACAACCAGTACCCAGGTCATACATAGACTTAATGGATTCTAGTTGCATATAATTTAAAAGAGTCAAAAGAGTGGTTTGGTGGCTGAATCTAGTAAACTTCTGTCCTGAGCTCAGACTGAATTAAAAGAAGATTGTGTTGCACAACATTTTGCAACCATACACTGTTTCCCCCACCACTGGCCACCATCTTTTTAATTCAGTTTGTGTACTATATGAGACAACACAGCAAGACATGCAAACATCTCCTGGTTTTCCTCCTCTGATGCTGGGGAGGACAGTGGAGAAGGGTATTTGCTGCACCTGGAAATGCTCAGGAAACTCTGAAAAAGCTTTAAAGGAGCAACCAGAGCATCCTGGCTTGCTCTGCTGAGTGCGCAGAAGGGGAGGAAAAGGAAGAAAGCAAGGTGCAAAATAGGCACCGTATGTGAACACATTTGTTCCCCATAGTATGCTAACATGTTTGTTCACCCATAATAAAGAGATTATGGGTGTGGAGTGATTGAAGAGGTGAAGGGCATAAACTCTCAAGGGCTTCTCCCACTCCACACCGCTCACCAGATGATGAGCATCCAAACAAGGCAACACATTTGCTCACTGAATACATGTTGTTTTGAACAAGAAGTGCCTGGAATGCATCAGGAAAGCCCACTCATTCACCTACCTCAGTCTGGCATGGGGGAGGCAGAGGAGAAGCAAAGGTGAGAGTTGCAGCAACCTTCTTTGGAGGTTTTTAAACAGAGGCTGGATGGCCATCTGTTGGGGGTGCTTTGACTGTGTGTTCCTGCATGGCAGGAGGATAGACTGGATCACCCTTGTGGTCTCTTCCAACTCTATGATTCTACAGCAAGCGAAGAAAAGGTGGAAGAGGTGGCAAGCGTGTACACCCTTCCACAAACAATCTTTTCCTCTCACTTCATTTTCCAGAGCGACTGGGAACAATTATGTTCATGTACAGCATCTATTCCACACACCCCTTTCTTCCTCACACTGCTTTTCTTCCTTCTTTTTCTCCCCTTCCATGCAGTCCTCAGCAAAACAAACCAGATCACACCAATTATTCCTTTAAAGATGCTTCCAAACTTGTCACTGCATACAGATGTCACCTGCTTATTCAACAGGTTAGGGACCAGTGCACTGATGGTTCTGCATTTTGATCTTTTCTGCTTTTTGACAGTGACCTGGTCCCTGTCGAATAAGCAGGGAACTCCCGTAAAGAAAAACCACATGTATTTTTGTCCAAATTAATTTCCCTGTAATCTCTAGAATCTCATGGCTGTTCCGTCTCAGCAGGGTGTCTCACATAACATGACACCCATTCTATACTGCAGATGGAAATATTCATGAGTATCCTTCACAACTAACTACTGGCAATCCTGTCTAGAGCTTCTGGAATAACATCTCAGAAACCAATTTTGAGAATCACAGTGGGAAGGCAATGTTGTTGCCAAGTACTTATAGAGACACATTCAGTTATATGTCAGAAGAATCAAGATTTTAAACGGAAACTTTTCAAAAAGCATCCAGGAATGTGATCTGTCAATTTCGATCCAGGGAACTAGTGGCACTACTAAGGGTAATTGAATTAAGAAACTTGGTTAGATTAGATCAGAAAAACTTGGTAGAGTTTTCTGCCTTGGGATGAACAGACCTTTACTCTTCCTGGCTCAGAATTTACCTAATTTGGCAGCTAATCCCAAGAGCCATTTCACATCTTCCGTGTATGGTGGGCTGCGTGAGAAGTTGTTAGGGTGGTCATTGTGAGCTCTGCGGCCAAGCATCTCCAGTGCCAACATCCCTGAAAGGAAGAACAAATTCAAACATTTTCAGTCAAACTGAGTTTAAGACCCACAAGAATAAAGGACCAGCACCAACTCACTCTCATTAAATTTGCAAATGGTTTAGATTGGAGAAACAGCAAATTCCATCTAATCTTTTCGCCACTTTTCAAACATTAACAATGTTTTGAACTCACATGCATTATGATTTGAGAGAGGAAAAGAAGCTTGTAGAATAATTTGGAACAGAGGAATTTTGAGTGGGGAAAACAGTAAGCTACACACATCTCTTCTTCTGCTCCAAAATGCCCCCTCCAAAAAACAAACAAACTAACTTTCCTTTTATTTAAAAAAGCTAACAAGACATCATCTCAAGTTCATGGAAAGTTTCAAAGCTCAGCCTGGCTCTTTGTTTTGTGCTCTCTTAAACAGGATTCTGAAGGCAAGAGCATTTTGAATATCCAAACACAGTGGTTAGTCCTACTACACACCAATTAGGAAGGTACTTAGACAGATGAGATTCTCCGTGTGCTACAGCCCTGTTCAAACATTGCTCACCACACTCTTCAACAAGAAGCAATGGAGTGCCCTGCCTCCTCAGACACAGCTCTCCTCACATGAAAGGCAGTGCATTTGCAGAAGAGGCATGTGTTCGTGTGGAGGCTCTCCATGCAAGGCCAATATCTAACTTTCCAAGGGTCATTGATCCACATGAACAGGAACTTCTTCAGGCATATCACTTTCCATATGAGGAAAGCAATGATGGAAAAGAGGACTCCTGCGAAAAGGGAGGACTCCTGCTACTATGTTAAAGAAAGGATAATTAGTGTATGAACAGGGCTTTGGAGAACTGCAGATGCCCAAATTCTACCTGTAATTAATAAACACAGCCAATGTACTCAAAACTTCATGTCAGAAGTTCAGCAGCAAACTGAGGCCGAAGAAGAATGGGTCATTCTGTGAGCAGGGTAATTCACAATGATTCTTAATATCTGAAAGCCTAACAAGCCAGCATTACCCACCAGCAAGATCTTTCTCCATCCCAATATCCCCCAAGACCAATCCATGAGGCACTGGAATTATGACATGTCAGCCAAAACACACAGCTATGTGCTTTTCCTCAAAGCATAAGTCAGGTTTGCCCCATAAAATGTTTGCCGCACCCATCTGGGAAACGTACGCCAGAAACTGGCAACAGGCTTCTCACTGTAAGTAAATCTTGAAAAAAGAGAGAGATAGAATTGAATCTAGGGAATACAAAACTTGTCACCTCTCTCTCATTCACCACCATTCTATTTTGTCCAGTCCCAGTTCCTATTGAAGAAGACATGTACAGATGGTACACCAGAATTTAGTAAATTCTAGTTATGGAAAAATATTCATCAGTTATGGGAGAGGCAACACATTTTGTTTTTGATCTCTCGCTTCTTAATTGTATTAGGCTCTGGAATAAACATTCTGTTTCATGTAAATACGCAGTGGTACCTCAATTTTTCAGTAATTGTATCAATTATATTAAATAGCTGTAAATGGTGATGGAGAAGGAAGTATGTTTTAGTGGTTGCTGTACCTTTAGACCTGTACTTACCTTTTTTTAAAAAAGAGAGCTAACAAGATCATTGAAATTTATCCAACTGCGGATGTTAGGATCCATACCGTTGTTGTTTAAAACAGAGTACAGTGGGCCTTTGGTATCCACTGGAGCTAGGTTCCAGGACTCTCCATGGATACCAAATTCAGTGGGTGCTCAAGTCCCATTATGTGTAGTGGTGTAGTAAAATGATGTCCTTTATATAAAATGGCAAAATCAAAGCTTGCTTTTTGGAATTTTAAAAATATACATTTTCAAGCCATGAATGGTTGAATATCCATGGATAGAGAGGGCTGACTGTATATTCTGTTTGGCCAGTGAACCAAAATGAACAAGGTGGAAGCTTTCTTAGAGCTCAGCACACAGATGGGATTATACTATATCCATTCTCAGGACATGGACCTCACTGACAAACCTAAAGGATCTGAATCCAGATCATCACTAATTTCTTCATATCACTATCAGCCCTGAAAGCCCATGTGTTGTCAGCAATCTTAATAACCCTGCATTGCCAAGAAGGAGCCATTCATTGTGAATCAGGTGATATCTTGATAGTCATCAGAGGACCAACACAGCAGAAGATGGGCACCTAACATCAAGACCTTGGAAATTTGAGTATTCTTCATAGGAATGAATCTCAAACTTCTTGGAGGTTTATTTGATCAGAATGTATGCATAAGAGCTTGTTTTGAACAAGGTAATTCATGCAGTTAAAACTTTTCATCTGCTATCCCTAGCCTGATTACTTAACACCACAGCTTCTTATATCAACAATAGCATAGGCTAAATATTGTCTTGTGGTAGGGTGGGGGAGCACATCAGCTTCCATGCATCTAGTAACAGTTTTGAGCAAGCTACTGGTTGTATCACCTGATCAAAGTCTGGTTTCCCAATAATCAAGAATCCCTTTAAAATGGTAGCTCAGCCACTGTAACCTGGCATGACATGTTCTTTACAAAAATGAGAATCTGTTACTAGTGAAGAGAAACTAATTTTCAGCAAAAGTTTCTCAATTCTACATCATTTGAACAAAGGGCTTGTTCTACATTGACTCAAGATATAATGAAAAACCAAAGATTCTGGTACTCCTCATCGCTGGGCCGTTAGGGTCACAAGAGAAATGCCCTTAGTATAAGGGACAGACTTATTCAAGAAACTAAAAATAAATTCAACCATCCTTAAGGCCAATGTGGCTGAAGAAGTTCCTAAATGTGCAGCAACTATAGTTGCCTAAGCCCACCAATGCCAAGCCATATCATTATATAACCAGATTTCAGAGCATTATTCACAGAAAAATGGAAAATCTTCATACCCTTGACTTCTATTTTACTGTTTTACTCAGAGCTACCTGCTCTAAAACAGAGCTGCCTGCTCTTAAATAGTTTTTATGGCCTGTTACAGACAGGCCAAAATAAAGCTGCTTCGAGTCACTTTGGAGGTATGATATTTAAATGATGCATGAGTCCTAAGAGTCCAAAAGCCACACCAAAGCTGCACTCCAGTCTACAGGACTGGAGTGCAGCTTTGGTGTGGCTTTTGGACTCTTAGGACTCATGCATCATTTAAATATCATACCTCCAAAGTGACTCGAAGCAGCTTTATTTTGGCCTGTCTGTAACAGGCCTAAATTTCTAATACAACTTACAAATGCACTGAAACATCAAGGTTTGGTGTTGGACATCTTCCCTTCTTAGTTCAAAAATTAGTCCAAACCTGGCTACTGCTGCTTTTCTGAAGAAAAGGCTAATAAGTTAGGAAGTCTTGCCAATTCTTGTCAGAGGAAAGAAACACAGTTAACAAGCATATCTCAGTTGACACAGTGAAGCTCCTTGCCCTCTGAGCCCACCTTCCTCCTTTTTCTCTGTATAGCTGGAAGTTTATTTTAGCAACATTGGCATTAGGAAAGTGATGGACAGTTGGAGAAACACAGACTTTGGTGCTGCGCTGCAGCAACATGTCTGCAGTAAACAATTCAATAAAGCTTGAGCTGATCCTATTGTTGCTGTCTCTGCCTGCATACAACAGGCAAGGGAAGCAGCTTCTGTCTTCTGACTCCATTACTGAACATGCATGAAAACAAAACACAGAAAAGGGGAGGCCTCAGGAGCTGTTATTCTTCCAGTACTGCAAACACAGTCTTCTTCTGTGGACTATTACTACCTACTTGGAAGACCAATACACTCACTAATACATTCCACTCTCACTTCTCATTTACTCCCCCAAAAGATCCATTTATTAGGTTCCTTGTAGCCATACACTTCTGTCTAAACCAAGCAATCTAAGATCATGTCAGAACTCAGATGATCCTAGCACAGAACTGGATCAAAATACAATAGACTATTCCTGAATGCCAGCTGAAAAAAAGTGCTAGACTCACACTTAAGTGTCCTTACCAACTCGGTAGGCAGAGTGGAGGTAGTGCAACCCTTGCGGACTGACGGGCTGACTGTGTTGCTCATCCTCAGAAGGAAAGCCCCCAGTAACAAGGGAATTGGGCTGAGAAGACAGGCTTGTCAAGGTAGTCCCTTGAATTGCTGGGAAGGTAGACCCTGCATGGACACTTCCAACTGGAGAGAACAAATGACAGCATAAAGGGAAAGAAAAATCATTAACATCCAACAACAACAACAGGACCTCAACTATATTCTGCTCCAATATTTATCAGTGGGCTTAATATAAATTCTGGTAGAAATAGAAAATAGTGAAGCACCCTCAATACGTTCTACATAAAACACAACATATAGGTTCCTTTTTTGTCCTAGGAAACCAGGCTGTGAAGCCAAAAATTTTGCAGAGATCCATGTGGCAATCACTACTTTAAAAAAAGTGGGGTGGAGTGTAAGGAATTGAAATTATAACAGAAGAAAAACAGAAACAAAGAGAAGGAGCTTTAGTGGCGTGGTTGAGAAATGGGATTTTCAAAAACCATACTTTCCCCCCTTTCTTCTTAAGCTGAAAACATGGAGGGGGTCAAGTGGGGGAGTACATTTGTGGATGGCATTTCTCAACATCTTTATGGTAAGGCATTTAGTGCAGGCATTTAGTTCACATTTAAATGGTAATTTGATATGTACTCAAATTTTCCACACTAATGTATATGTAAACCTTTTTTTAGTTTATTAACTATTAACAAAATACAGTAATCTTTTCCTACCAACCTCTGCACTCCTGCCTTATACATACTGTGCTGCTGTTGTTGTTATGTTTATTTATACCCCAAGTTTTCTTTCAAACTGGAACTCAGTATCTACACTTACAATATGAAAAATATCACTTTGAGACATGTTTAGATATAGCAAGTAGTATAGAAATTTGCAGTGGGGGCAGGCAGAGGGAGATATGGGAATCAAAATGTAGCACTTAGGATCAGAAAACCTGAGTCATGACTGAAAGCTACAGACTGTCACACAGCCACAGTAAGTGCTCAAGTCAATGGAGAACAAAGTGGTTATGAAACAACAAGACATGACAGTGACTAGGATCAGTACTGATCAAAAAGAGAGTTTGTTGGTACAGGGGACCCTTGGTATCCACTGGGATTTGGTTCCAGGAACCTCAGTGGATAACAACATCCATGAAGGCTCATGTCCAACTAAATGGTGTAGTAAAATACGTGTCCCTTATATAAAATGGAAAAACAAAGTTTGCTTTTAGGGGATTTACAATTTATTTTCTTTAATACTTACAATTGGTGGATAAAGAATCCATAAATATAGCAGGCCGACTATATAGGTTCTGAAGAAACCAGAATCAATAGCACATGTAGAAAATAAGACATTTTGCAAAAGTCCTCAGGATTAATCAAAGTTCCATCCAAATTTCATATATAACCAGTTTCCAAAGCTAAGATAGTGGTCACCTCCCCAGACTGTTCTCAATGTCACAAAGACATTTTGGAATATCACAATGACACTGAAAGTGGCCTTGAGGCCTTGACAGTGTTATCTGGCTATTTTCCAGGAAAAGACAGGATAAATGCCCCAGCAAAGCACTGAAAGAAGAAAGGTCCCTGTTGGTTCCCTGATATACTATACTCCTTACACTGAGGGGGGGGGGAAGCTCATGTTTATAAATGGTAGGGACTTTTCATCTGCTCTGCCAATGCTTTTTGAAGATGACACACACACACACCATGGCTATTCAGATGACAGTTGATTTATCTTTTAAATTATATCTAGCTGAAATAAACCAGCAAGGCAGTTCCATAAACACAGAAAAAGCCCTTCCAAAAACTGCACCATCTGCTCAGGTAAAAGGGAGTCCTCAAAGATGCTGTTCATTTATAGTCCTCAGAAAACACCCAAAGGCTCCACAGAAAGATTATTTTCCCTTTCTGAGAGGCATGTGTGCTAGCTCTCCACCTGCAGCTCTAGAAACAGGTATCAATAACACAGCAGCTGCAGATACTACTGTATATACAGGCCCCCACACCCTCATCACTAAAATGAAAGTAAAAATCAGTTACTCTCCTCAAAGAGAAGTAGACTGCTTATAAAAGAAACGCTAGACTCCAGCTGCAACTATTATCATTATCGCAGGATGCCTTTGGGCTTCATGGGCATAGAGGCATTAGAAGAAGATGTCTTCAGTTTTGTATATTAAAAAAAATTAAGAGGTATGGAGAAGGGGATTAACTGTCATCTTTCTGTAAAGGGTGCACTGATGGCATAGAGAACTGCACGTTTAAGTAGTATGTCTGTGCTATGAGGGATCTAATGATCACTTCTGGCTCATACTTAGGGTCTTGGGCAACTGGTAAGCTTCATGAAAAGCAAGTGTTCGTTTTTTAGCCTTGGAATAAATGAAAGCTTAATGACCCCATGACTGAAGACTCCCTTAAGGCAAATATATAGAAGCTTAGGCTAGTTGTTTCACAGCAATATAAAGGTATACCTCTCCCATTGCCATAGTAGGCAATTATGATGGGTACAGAAATAGCCAGAAAATATCAACACCACTGTATTTTCTGCCAGCATATCTTCACATGGCAAAACATACTCACTTGCTACATTGGAAGACAGTGACAGCCCTGTCTCAGCATGGTACGGATGAACAGCAATCTGCGTCATGGATGGGACAGGCACGCCTGGAAATGACACTGCTGTAGCTGCCAAAGATGGGGTTGTTACCGAGTAAGGGTACTGTGCTCCAATGAATGCTGGGTGGACACCCTGCAAAGGAAGAGGACAGGGAAGATGCCTCAAAGCAGCCCATCTAAAAATCATAACTGGATTCCCATCACACAATTTCATTCCTGAAAGTCATAAACCCATCACATATTTGGGGAGAATATTTTTTAAAAAATACTTTAAGAAGGGAAAAAAGCATGAAAAGAGACCAAGAGCCAGTCAGCCTATTGTGATTTCTAGAGCCTGTCTTGAGCTCCCACAACACACCATTTGGAATAATGAGGGGCAAATTCATAGTTTCTTTTACAGTAAGGATTATGTGAGGTATGCTTTTAGGTAGCATGAATACCAAGCCAGCTGCAGCAATAAGTTAACCGTTGAGATCCTTTTCCTGACAGTTACTAAAAATGACAGCCTCCTCAAAGATGAGTTACCTCAAGCTTATGAGTTATTATTAACATCAAAACATACTCCAGAAGAAAAGGTGACAAAAGTCTCCAAAACACAGGAACACGCCTTTGATCCCAGATCCATTAAAGTCTCCAGATGGCATCAGCAATACCTTTCTCAGCAGTGTTAAGCTAATTTGCATACACAGGCCTGTTACAGACAGCCAAAATAAAGCTGCTTCGAGTCACAGTGGAGGTATGGTGTTTCAATGATGCATGCGTCCTAAGAGTCCAGAAGTCGCACCAAAGCCATGCTCCAGCCCTAAGGACTGGAGCGTGGCTTTGGTGTGGCTTCTGGACTCTTAGGACATATGCATCATTGAAACACCATACCTCCACTGTGACTCGAAGCAGCTTTATTTTGGCTGTCTGTAACAGGCCACAGTTTCCTAGGTTACATCCGTAGAATCTCCAGTGAACAGTATGTCTCTTCCACAAAAGTGGGCAATGGAAAACACCTTTGCCTGCTATCTTGTCTACTCACCTAGGCCACAACATTATGGGGAGAGAGGAAAATTGTCATCTTAGATTCTTAACAGAGAAAATATAACTTACTTGAGGATAAGCAGAGCCAGGCACAGGGAAGACTGCTGGCCGTGGCATGTGTTGAATTGGGTGCCCAATGTATTGAGGGTTGCAAGGGATGTGGGTCTGGAGTGTGGTATAGGGATGTAGACCTTGGGTATGTGCATGAGCCATTGCAGGCCCTGCCATTGTGTGTTGCTGGTAGATTGTTGACCCCACTGAGATCACAGGCACCACTGTTGCTGCTGCTGTTACTGCAGCCGCCACAGTCACTGTAGTGGGTTCTGATGTCACTCTTGTATCTGCCAGTCCACGGACTGCTTCGCAAGATGCCCGGGCTCCACTTGCACTGCATCCTGTAGCTCCCTCCCTCTGGGCAAGAGTTCCACCAACAGTTTGTTCATACAACCAGTACCACTGGTGAGCGACTTCAAAGAGGACTTCAGGATAAACACCACCCCCTTTGGCTGCTTCC
The DNA here is from genome assembly GCF_019175285.1 of Sceloporus undulatus. Classification (NCBI taxonomy): domain Eukaryota; kingdom Metazoa; phylum Chordata; class Lepidosauria; order Squamata; family Phrynosomatidae; genus Sceloporus; species Sceloporus undulatus. The sequence continues at coordinate 149,349,561 of NC_056524.1, read as the reverse complement.
TCCACTGCCAGGCAAGCTTTCTCCAGCATTAGGTTATCCTGTAACAAAGGTAATATCCATTATCCAAGGTCAAGTTGAGAGTTATATTTCTGGTGAAAACCTCTAAGTGTATCCCACAAATGGGGTGCAACCAATGAAAAAGACATCATTATGGGCACTCACCCATCTCATCTGAGATGGCACAGGTACCCAGAGAAGGATCATCCCTGAAGGTCTTAATGCAGGAGCTAAATTATGAGAGGGGCAAACATTCTCATTCCCCTGCTAAAGCTTCATGATCAAATTCTCTCTCAGGAAGAGATGGTTGACATAGGTAATAGGGAGAAAATTTAAGATGGTCCCTATAAGAACTTTAATGGACCAGAATAACTTTACAGGTTATCATCAGCTTAAAAGTCTTTATCACCTAAGGAACCATAGCATTTCCAGTATGTCCAAATCAGCTGTGCCACTTTCAAATTAGGAAATTAATGCTTTAAAACATCAGCTAAATCTGAGTATGCTATACCTCATCTTATCAGTTAACCTCATCTTATCAGTAAAGGTTTAACAGCAGAGCTACACTAAATTCCCATTATCAATAATTATAAAATTGTGTGTTAGATCTTGATTTAGGCACACTTAGATAAATGTAATGAAATATGTGGAATGTAAGCTGAATCTATATCCCACTAATAACAGATTTGCAGTAAAACCTACTGTCTTGTGCAACCTTAGTCTCTGTGACTAAACATGGATCCCAGCACAATGTCTTTAAAAAACAGAGAAGGTATGCAATCAGTTTACTAGCCTCAAAACTGAGAAAACATGCTAAAAAATGAATCAATTGTCCCTGATCATTTCAAATGAGAAGTAATTTACAAACATTAAAATCATATGTAGGTATTGTGTTAAAGCCTTAGGCAAATCCAGTATGTGTTTTTGGAAATGTGAAAAATGGTTTCTAGCCCCTGTGCTATGTTGAGCAAGTGTATGGCAGAAAGTAATGGAAGGCTCTCTGTACATTATGTACACAGAGTTGACACAGGAATAATGGTTAACCTGACATTTGCTCCAGAACAAGTCAAAGTCTATTTCTGGAAATATCCTAAAACCACCACCTTTGAATGAATGCTTCTTCACGCCTAAAGTGATTCATTATAACAAAATGCATGAAAGGTCTTAAATACAAAACCATTTTATCCAAAACTGAGCCTTTAAAAAAATTGCATGACAGTCCAGGATATTATTAAGCTATTTGCATTATTGTATTCAAACTGATGTTAAGACATCTGCTTGACATATACCGACTTCCTACTTGGTTTAATTCAAATTTGGGATCTCTTTCTTGTTACTTTTTAAGTAGAACTGTGATATATATTTATATACAGGCATACCTCAGTTTAAAAAGCCTCTGAGAAAGAAGCTTCTTTTTACAAAGTCTTTTTATGCCTGCCCAGTCCCACTTTTTCCTTGTCCTCTGTCTTAACTAGAAGGTTTTTTTTAAGAAGCATCCTTGGTGCACCAATAGTGAAGGAGGGCTGGAGGAACACAAACTTGCAGTGTTGAGTTGCAGAAGTATGCCTATAGTAACCAACACAATAAAGCTTGAGCACAGGCAGAGTAGGATTCTGCTTTAGTCAATCCAACAGTAGTTTTGTGTGTCTCCTCACAACAGAAAAAGTAAATAGCAACTGCCCTGGGGAACCTTTCCGGAGAACATGTGATCAGTGAAACAGAAAGACAAAGGGAGAACAGATAAGCCTCACTAGCTACTGTATCTGAAGCATTTTTAAAAAAAGGATCTGTAAATTTGACCACCAATAAATTATTACAAAAGTGGAGGCTGGTGGAAACAAAATCATCACTGGATGTGTTTTGGGGAAAGCCTTGCAATGATCTCTAGATTTCAATTGTTTTTTGTTACTCATGCAATGGTTACCTGACCTGGTTGTTTCATTTCACAAATGCATATGAATAAAAAGTCTGCTGAAATATGTTCAAGCTGCTCTTCTTTTTTGTTGTGCAGGAACCTATCCCTATTCTTTCCATATTATTTCTGCCTCTGGTACCAAAGTTTCTGTTAAAGTAGTAATGCCCAGGAGCACATCTGCTTCACTAACTGAGGCACACCTGTATTATAAAAATATAAAATAACACCAAGATCTTTGGATAAGATATTCCCTTTTTGACTACAAAGAAATTCCCCTTTTATTTACATAAGTCACATGTAAATAAGCTGCCGTATAAAGACCAACATTTTACTTCTGTATTGATACCATCTCTCTCATTTAATGCAGAGCTGCCATGAAAATGTCAGTTTTAAGCACAATGGACAGCAAAACATCTACCAAAGAAAAACACAGCTTCAGCCCTACACCTCAAAAGCAATCTTTGATTGTATATTGATTGTAAATTTGTTTGTGTTAAAAATTAAGATTTAAAAAAAAGCAGGGAGGGACTCTGCCAGCACAAACTGGTTGTAACAGTGGTGGGGATCATCTGGCACTCCAGATATTGTTGAACTACCATTTTCAGCATTCTTCGCTATTAGCTATGCTGGCTAAGACTACTGGGAGTTGCAGTCCAAACACACACAAAGAGGACCACATAATTCCCATCCTAGAGCTACAGGAATGGGCTGAAGATGTCTGAACTGCTCACCTGTTCCTTGCACTGGACCAGCGCTCTCTGTATCTCATTTGGGTTCAAGGCATGAGCATGAGGTAAGCAGCTCAGTGCCAGCTCAGCAGCTGCCCGGACCATATTGGAATCCCTAGCTCTCGATGCTCTGTCAGCCAGTGATGCCACCTCAGGAGGGGTCAGATGACCATCCCAGCATTCCACCAGGATGTTCAAGGCTGCACTGCCAATTTCCATGGCTTGCCCTAGAAAAGAGAGGGAACAACAAAGAATCTTGTGGTACCTCTATGGACTAAAAAATTAGCACTGAGATCAGAGTAAATGACACAAGGACAAGACTGTGACACTTGTGTGTTAAAGACGACATGCATGTAAAATGATTAGTGATGGACAAAATCCTGGCACTGGTAATCTAATATGGACAAATTTCAATAAGGTTTAAATCAGTTGTGAAGCGACTGTGTCACTTCAAAATGAATCATTTGGAACAGCATGAAACAATCCCTATTGGAGTGATCAAAGATCTATTTAGCCAGTTTTTTATGTGCAGAGTGCTGACCTAACACCTACTGGAAACTCTATAAGAAGAAAGCACATTCTTGCTCATGTTTTCCAGGAACTGCTTTCCAGATGTACTGCCTATCATTCTGGAGGTAATGTATAGAGCTGAATACATCACTGTGCCAAAATACAACCTGAAGAAGATTCCTGTAGAATTCAAAGATAATGTCAAAAATGCCTTTGCATTTTAAGCCTAACCAGGAACCAGAACAACTCTGGACTGAAGCAAGGGACATTGTCATGAAGGAATAAAAAAAAGGCATTACCTGCAGCCAAAATGGAAGAAAAGCCTCAGTGGATGACTGATGAAACTCCTTAAGCAGTTAAGGACAGATAAGAAGCAAAAATAAAAGGGGAGAAAAATAAGGCAGAACCCCAAACAAAACTGTCCAATGACTTGTGCACCGCAACAAAGAGAACTATCAACGCAGAAAAACAGAAAATGACAAGCAAAAAAGATAGCATAGCCCCACAAGGTCTGAGAAACCACAGGGAAATTTCAACCAAGAGTAAGGATGCTCTAAAATCAATAGAGGGATGCACTGCATGTTCAAGAAGAAACAAAAAGACGTTGGAAAAAATACACTTAAGAACTATATAAAAGAGATGAAAAAATGAGATATTAATTCAAGGAAGAAGCATTTGAAAATCAAGCCACAATTTCAGAAAGTTAAGTGGATGCTGCTCTCAAAGCACTTGGGAGAAAAAAAACCCACCAGGAAAAGGTGACATAGCAACAGAGCATCAGAGAAAGAATCCACTCACTCTTACTAAATCGGTCAGTAAATAAGGAAAATGAAACAACGGCCCACAGATTGAAAATGCTCAATATACATTCCAATCAATCCCCAAAAAAAGGGACAGCAGGGATTGCAGTAACCACAGGACCATTTCATAAATTTCCCACACAAGCTAAGTGGCATTTAAAATTCTACAACAAAATACTTTTATCCAGAGTGACCAGATGTCATAACTGCAAAGGAGGACAAGGCACTGTAAAATGTAGGACATTTTTAAAATAAAGCCTTTTAACACTAATATAAATATAAATTCATGCTTCTTAGACATGCTCAAAATGAAGGGCACTTTGGAATTCCTCCTGGACAAAAGGTTGAAATGTAAGGCAGGTCCTAGAAAAGGCGGACATCTGGTCACTCTCCTTTTTCCAGATGTCTAAGCAGGGTTCAGAAGAGGAAGAAGTACTAGGGATCATATTGCATTGTATAAACATACAATGGATAACAGAGTGAACCAAAGAATTTCAGAAGAAAATCAGCCTATGCTATAGAGATTATAGCAAAGCATTGATTGTATAGATAATGGAAAACTCTGGATAGCTCTTAAAGAAATGGGCATACTACAAAATTCAATTATCCTAATTCATAACCTGTATTCAGTACAAGACAACACAAGACAGAACATGAAGAAAAAGAATGGTGTCTGTTTAACTTTTATGCTAAACAGATTATATGCAAAGCTGAATTAGAGTGTGAAGAAGATGGTGTGACAATTGGAGGAAGAAACATCAACAATTTAAGATGACACCACACCATGAGCAGAAAATAGCGAAGTCTTGCAATGACTACTGAAAAAAGTCATGGGTGAAAAGTGCTAAGGCAAGTTAACAGATGATATTAACAAAACAAAATCAGTGAGCACAGATGATTTACATAACTTTGAAGTAGACAATGAAGACACTGACATAGTAAAACATTTTCCGATACCTTGGTTAAGTCATTAATCAAAATGGAGATTGCAGTCAAGAAATCAGGAAAAGACTAGGACTTGGAAGGGCAGTTATGAAGGAACTAGACAAGATCCTAAAAGATCTAACACTGAACACTAAAGTTAGGATCACCCAAACCACTATATTCCCCATCACAATGCACAGATGTTAGAGCTGGACAGTAAAGAAAGCCAATAGGAAGGAAATCAACTCATCTGAGATGTGGTAATGGAAACCCTGCCAAAAAGACCAATAAATGGGTCCTAGAGCAAATCAGGCCTGAGATCTACCTGGAAGCCAAGATGACTAAACTGCTACTCTCACACTTTAGACATATGAAAAGACATGAGTCACTAGAAAAGACAATAATACTTGGCAAGGTGGAAGAGGAAAGTGGATAGACTCATTGCAAGACGGTCAAGGAAACTAGATTCGGTCAAGGAAACTACAGCCCTGAATTCCCAAGACTTGAACAGGACTGTTGATGACAAGGTGGCTTGGAGGGATTGCATTCATAGGGTCAGCATAAGTTGAGGTTGACTTGACAGCAATTAACAACAACAGCATTGATATTCTTAGTCTATGTGAATGCGCTTCCCAACAATTCTTCAAGAATTCTTTAACCATCTGTAGTACTCAAGTTTATTTTAAAATGATAAAACAGACCAAGTGACAGACCAAAAAACACAGAAGTTTTTAACGATGTAAAATCAGGTAAATATTCCATATGGTATACTTTACTTATATATGGTGTTCTTTATTTCACTTGTTCCTGTAATTTACTAGAGGAGCACTTCCATTTACAGATGGGAAACAGAGAATGTAGTTTGTCCAGATATGTTGGCACCCAAATTCAAAAGCAGACAGAGAGCCAAACATCTATCTGCTTGATGACAAGTCTCTTTAATGTAATTACTCATAGCACTAATTACTCATTACATTAATTTCTCTTGAATGCTTAAAATAGGTACAGCAATTATAAACTATTTAATGCTTAGACACATCATGAGCCACACTTTTATGTAGTAAGATGATTTCTAAATGCTGTATTGGAAATCAAAGGCAGAGTTTGCATAAACGATCAATGGAGGAGGGATGAGCATATACAAAGATGTAAGGAAAAAAACTCTGCCCACAAAAAGTAGCCATTTATTTAGATATTGGAAAGCCAAGATTAAAGTCTCATTCATCCATTAAGCTTCTCAAGAGGCTCTGAGCAATTTGTTTTTCCTGCCCCTGAAGCTCATCTATCTTACAGAATATTAATACATATATAAGAGAAAAATCTGTGAATATTAGAGGGCCCCAAAACAGAAACTTGAATCAGCATTCAAAACAACAGAATAATAACAGTAAATAACGTGGGGCAAGTCTCTATTTTTTCCTCCTTGTATTCATTTCCATTTCTACAACTTGAAAATCAGCAGATCTAATGGGACATCCTTTGTTCCTGCTCATTCCAAATTGTTGCCTCTACTGTGTGAGCTAGTGGGGGAATCAATATGCCATCAAGTTAAATAATGGCCAGTTGCTCCCTTCTAGCTCTGTGCTTCTAAGGATAAGTATTACCCAAAGCCTTCCTGGATGGTAATCTCCATTATGTGGTCAATACTGTCCTGTTAAATTTTAGCCATGAGTTCTTAAGTATCAATGGCTGTAAAAGACCATTACCTGGAACAGGTTTTCAGTTATGGACATTTTGTGTTACTAAGGGGCTTCGAGCACTCCAAACACACAGTGTTCCCACCTGTGATCCAAGAGACATGGGAGGAGTAGGTTCGTGAGAGCCAGTTGGGAGAGACAAAGTTGTGCAACCCCAGTGCATAGAGTCCAATCTCAAAGGCGCAAAGATGGAGGTTGCGATGAGGCCCTTGGTGGCCACCACTGGAGGATGGGTGAGTGAAAATCGAGGTACTGCTGTTTCCGCCTGCCTTAATGAGAACTGTCTTGGCCAGCTCAAAATAGAAGTGTGCAGCTGCTTCTGAAGGCTGATTTGGGACATGTGGTGCATGGCTCTCTGGCCGTCTGCCTTTATACCTGGAAAAAATAAATTATGTTTTAAAAAAATAAACTTATAATAGATAAACTCACTTCACTAATAAGAGGAAAGTCATGGGAGAACTGTAAAAGACTGGGAACCATTTGTAATTTTTCTACAAAAAGAATGGGGAGAAAAAGTAATTAAAACAATTTTTGAAATATGAACTTTGGAAACATGAAATATAAGTTATGTAAATTGGATAGTAATATATGGTATATTTGATTTAGCATTATGAAGAGTCATAGATAAAGTAAGATAAAGAATTTATTATTGGTAAATGGAAAATCTTGAATCATTATAAAGAAATGGGTCCAGAAGGAACTCAGGAAGTCATTTTTTATGTTTGATGGGGTTTTGTCTGTCTGTGTAGTTCAGTAATAACCTCCACCTCCTTGTCATACTTCTACAATGCAATCTAGATTTTGAAAGGTTACACACTTTGGATTAGGGACAATTCTTACCTGCCGACCTCCACAGTCTTTGCACGTGCTCCTCCACTGGCTCTCCTGCTTCCACTGGAAGAGGAGGAACCCAATGAATCACTAGAAGAGCTGCTAATGCTGTCACTATCCTGCCCTCTGCCCCAGGAAGTGGCTGCCCATCCTCCACGTAGGGGCCGTCGGCTGAGGGTTGGAGAACTGTCTGAGGTGGTTTCTGGTGCACTGCTGTCAATACTGGCCATTCCTGCAATACCACAGTCAACAAAGGTAAGCAAATTTAATAAGTGCATAATCACTGTATTATTACATGAAACATAAACAATTTCATGCTTCAACAAATGGGGAGAAATTTATTATGTTAGTAAGATCATGCAACATGACTTGAGATATCCCAGAGAGCCCAATTCAAATCTCAGCCAAAAATTCACTACATGGTTTTATAGGGTATAATACTTACCTGATCTACAGAAGTGTTATAAGAATAATTAAGGATGGACATGAAACACAGTTAAAACCATGAGTCAAAACTGTGTTCAATGCACAATATGAACAAGGGGGTGGTGTTTTCAATGAACCAGGCATGAATTATTAAAGTAGAAACAACCTGTGCCATCTGAGACCTACCTTCTCCCCTTCACCAAATGAGATCACCTGAAGGAGAAAGGTGTGGATTTTCTGTAGTGACATCCCGGCTTGGCAACTCTCCCTAGACATAATCACTTGTCAACTTCATTACTGTCTTTTAGGTGTCAAGCATAATCCAGCCTATTCTCAGAGGGGCTTAAAACTACCCTAAATATCATCAGTGGTTTTGCATATTTTCATCTGACTCTGCAGAGACTATGCCTCCCACTCCCCTATGGGAGATGAGAATCCTAGATGCATTGCACGCACGCACGCACGCACGCACGCACACACACACACACACACACACACACACACACAAAATGAGCAAAGGCATATGAAGAGTGTGAGAAAGAAGAGATGTTTACAAAGAAAGCTTTTTATTCTAAGCAAGCAATCTACATTAGCAAAAGGGTAACTTGTACATGAAGGCACCTTCCTTCAGGCATTACTTAAGAGTAGTTACAAAGTGACCAACAGCCTAGGTCATATTCAGCCAGTTGAAAAGAATATAATTCCTAACACAACTAGCTAAACATTCCCATTCTACACACACTAGCGATGGAGTTCTCACCCTGACTTATCCCATTAACTTTCCCTCTGCTTTCTTACTGAGGCAGCCGTAAATTAGTGTGTTCACCACCACTGTGTGCAACTCACTTCTGAAGTCAGAATGAGGTACCCGGCAAGTCACATGCTGGGCACCTTGTTCTGACCTCAGAACAAGCAACTTGCAGTGGCAACAAATGCACCAGATGACCCAGCGGGATGCCCTCGCAGACATTTTAACCTCCTTAGCCACAGTTCTGGTGCAGGATGTGCTGGGTGTCATCCAGAACGCCTGCACCAGAACTAGGGTTTGGGTCATGCATCATCCAAATAGGATGGCACAATGAGGATGGGGACAGGCATTCATTTCCATTTGTCACTCTCTGTGCCTCATGGCACCCCAAGGTTTCATAACCTCTCACTGGGAAGCCTCTCAGTGCTTTAACATCTCTGCCCAACTGGTCATCCTCATTGGGTAACTGTCTCAAACAAAATCTGGGCAACCAGCCATCAGCTAACAAGCCAGCACAGTCACAGAGTAGCTTACAATTCAACACTGACTTTACTTTAGTAAATACAAGCCTTAAGTCCCAAACAGAGTTCAGCACTGTCCAAGTCAAGTAAATGGCATCCAGAGTCAACTAATACAGTCCAGGTCAAGCACAGAGTTAAGGAACACAGCAGGGAGCCAGGTAAGATAATCTCCAACAACTCCTGTAAGGCAGGGCTGGGAATTTATAGATCAGCAGCTCAACGCTACTTTCTATAAATCCTCTGTGACTTCCTCAAACCCTCCCTTTGTTAGTTAGTTAGTTAGTTTCCAATCTATATCTGAAGTTGTCCCGGAAGCTTACAATATAATCATTTTGAAACTATAAAGAATAATAATTTTAAATATATATATCAAATCATTTATCAATTAAAACCAGACAATTTAAAACCAGTAAAATCAATTAGGCTCAAACACTTTAATAAAAAGCCATTTTTTGACATGGTCCCAAAATTATATCTGCACTGATGCTAACTGGACCGCCAAAGTGAGGGTTTTCCACAACTGAAGTGCCAATGCAGAGAGGACTCCAACCTCTTTTTACCTGTGTGTTTCTTCTTTTGTCTGACTGGTGAACCCCAGCATCTTCCATTGTATCCACCTCTGTTTCCAAGAGCTAGTCGGCTGGGAACTTTCCCTTCTTGTTTTAAAACACTGGATTCTACAGATGGCTCACAAAGGGATCTTTGTGGGTTCTCTGGAGAAACACAAATCATTCATTAAGAACAGCAGTAGTGAGAGGAGAGATTTAAAAACAGGTGTCTGCCATGTCCTGACTTCTTGACAAAGGAAACATCAGTAGATAGAAGGCAGTGTCATGGATAAACTAGACAGGACTCATTTCCAGAAAAAAACAGAAATAGCAAATGCACTGTGCAATTAGAAAATGGTTCCATGAAAATAAGGTAAATGCAAATCCCTTTTATAATTCTACATAGAAACATAGAGCAAACAATCAGATGCTTAGGTTTTGTACAGAAAAGAAATCATGGCAGTGTTTTAGACAACCTGATAGACTGGAGCAAACATCCAGACAAATGTAGACAACCGAAAAGAACTAATGTTTTCTTTTCCCTTTCTTTTGGCAACTAAAAAGTAGTTGTCGTCCTATGAAACAACTGTTCATACCTTGTGTACTCTTCTCCAAAAAGGGTTCTGAAGGATTACTCTGGACAGCAGCAGGCACTCCTGTTTGTTGTGTCACTGATGCTCCTGGGAGATGCTGAATAGGTGCAGCTGACTGGGTAGCATGCTTGGAAGGAGATTTCTGGTTGGGAACTGTAGGCTTGCTGGATGAGTAGAATGAGCTTATAGTCTGAGGTTTGTGCGTTTGACTTTCCCTGTCTAACAGTTTATCCAAGATCTTTAAAAAAACAAGAGGATAATATGGAAATTAACAACTGAGCAAGCGACTTCTCAGACCATGAGGAGATTAAGTTTGCTATAATTGGAAGATATTTAAGCAAAAGGCAACTGTAACTCAGGTCCTTTTGAAAAGGCAAGGTAACAAAGAGACTTTGTGTAAAGAAGGGGTAATGCCCTCTAGATGTTTTGAATGCAATCCAAATAACTGTACAATAACCCTTAATTCAGACTACTGTTCCCATAATCCTGTTCACTGGGCATGCTGCCTAGTAGTTGTAGTCCAAACCAGAAAAATATTACTTCCCAACTCTGCACAAACTCTCTAGCCATTATGCAATAGGTTACCTACTACACAGCTGCAAGTTAAAAACACCCCCACTGCAGAAGACTGTCCTAATACATGGCAGTATTGAAACAAAGTGCCCTTCAGATATTTCATGTCATCTCAGAATAAGAATAGTTACCCACATATATCCTATGCAAATATGAACCAAACTTATGAAAACTGATCACACCTTCTCCAATTTATAACAGATGTCCTATACTTATCATTATTAAAATTAAATTATTATTTGCTATACGGCAAATTCAGGGCCATTACAAATGTTTGACTTTAAGCCCAGCTTTCCATCATTCTATCTATAAATAAATAAATAAATAAACAAATAAATTACTGTTCTTTTTATTCAATACTTCTTATCTAAGTAATAGAAAATGCATTAGCATTAACAGAAACCCAGCACATGTGAGATGTTTCATTTTACCAAACTATCTGTTGTAGTGTACACAAGTAGGGAGGAGAATCAAGAATTTGCAATCAGAAGACATTCTGGACAGAGTTTACAGCCCACAGTTACAATTCTTTTAAAAAGAAAAGAAATACTGCAGCTCAAGCCCTCAACACTAATTTTAGCCTACCCAACTTAAAACACTGGATAGAATTGTAACAGCACTAACATTTATTATTGGAAGGCTTATAATAGTGAAGTTCATCTACAGTACTTCCATGCACAATATGAACTGAGCCCACAAAAGCACTGGAGTTAAGGTCCGGTCCATAACAGGTTGTTCTCAGCAGCACCCTTTCTGCCAGCCTGGATCCCATTGTTGTTAGCCCTTCCTACTTTCCTGAAGTTTATACTTGGTGAAAAAGATTCCTCATAAAGGAAAGCTTATAGCATCAGGAAACAGTCAAATTTTACACCTGGATCTATGCATGTGAGCACATCTTAGTGATCAAGAGCTTTCCTAATGCCACTTGTAACTCAAGGACATTTGAAACTCCATTTTCCATCCATACTGGTGGCAATTTAGCACACAGGCAAGAGGAGGCCTCTACTTGTGCTGCAACTCTTTTTGTACTCCCACCTTCCTTTACTAAATCAACCTTGGAAAAGGAAGGGAAACTCTTGTGGCATTCCCTTAGATCCACTTACGTTACAGACCCCTGAAGAAGTCTTAGGCAAAGCAACAGCACTTGAGATTTCTCCAAGAACAAACTGAAACGCTTAATTATCAAATGAGCCAGGGAGCTCAGCCACAATTATTCATGGCTCAGCAAAGAGCTACCGTATATACTCATGTATAAGTCTAGACATTTAGGTTAAAAATTGATTCTCTAAAACTTGAGTCGACTTATTGACAGGTCTATGTAAGTACAGTACTTTAACTCATATGAGTGCATGTGTGTGTATATACATGCATATGTAACTATCCCCTGGTGAACGAAAAAAGTTTAATTTGCCCTGGAAGCACTGACCCCTTTCTATACTCTCATTCATCCATCCTTTAGTATGAGCACAAATAGTTATGCCTGTAGGTTTTTTGGTATTGTTTTCCTTTGCTTTGTCCTTTACGTCCTTCATTACATGCCCCTAGGTTTTACCATCGACTTATCCATGGGTCATATCAAAATTCATAATTTTGGCCTCAAAACCTGCCCTCAACCTATACATGAAGTTGACTTACAGTCGAGTATATATGGTATGTACATATGTAGAGTATGCATACAACATACTTTTTTTAGCTTCGACTGGTCATCCTTATATGTGATCATCAGAGCTAAAGCCAGATCTCCCTTCTCCCTTCGGGTACCTTCACACAAAAGAGGGTGCTCAGCTTCACTCACTGTTGTCTTCATGCCTGGAAGGGAAAGGACAAAATATAATCGCTCTATCCTTTCTATTCCAAATGAATGCTGAAGTGATAAATGCTACGTTAAGGCAATAAAAATTAATTCATTTGGGATTTCCTGATATACTTCACACAAGCAAGCAACATCTTTTGTGTATTGTTAGGCTTTGTGCTATACATATTACATTAAGTGAAAAAAATCAACTTCTAGATGGTTTTACAGGGTGACTCAGGACATGTCCCTTAATGACAGAGGTAGCTTGTCAAGGAAAGAAGCTAAGCACTTACCAAGTGCAGCCACAGCTGCCTCAAAACCAAGCTCTTCATCACCAGGCATTTCATTATTCCAGTTACGGCTTGGGGGTCTGGATCCAGTAGGAGAAACGACTGGGAAGGATACATGACAAGTTAGTCAACTCTACAAGAAAATAAGGATTAATTTGGACTGGTAAAGTTTTAAGGATTATAAAAATGAAATTCTAAACTTTTATTTCTAACTAAATTGACCTATATCAAAATCTGTATTCTTTGGCTTTTTGCTCAGTTGGACTGGATGGCCCTTGTGGTCTCTTCCAAATCTAGGATTCTATGATTCTTTTGAATAGATTTTTTGAAGTTAAACCAATGTGATAAAGTACTCTTACAAGGCCATGAAAAAGTTCATATATCTGATGTGCTCTTCTTTTTTCCCCCCAGAGGGATAAATGAATGTGCCAAGATAAAAGGGCACAGCTGGTACTCCACAAGAGAAGGACTGCAGTCACTGCAAGGAGGAGTCTACTGGCCTAGAAATGCCTCCCTTAAAATTATCAGATCTAGTCGTTCATCTGTAAAGAACCTGCAGCAGAAATTTAGTAGGAAGTCATCCATTTTAAGAAGATCCTGATCTTAATCTAGAGCAGGAGTGACAACTTCCAGAGGTCCACATTCCATGCACACCTGAGTTATTCCATGCATAAGTAAGAGTGCTACACATACATACACAAACACACACACACCACCATAACAAGAAAGAATACTGGTTTTACAAAGTCACTCCTGGTTTTGAAAGAAAAAAGCCCTGCTTAGGCAAGGTCAGGGGGAGGGAAATGTGCCAAAATTCCCATCATGAACCCTACAGAGAGTGAGGAACATTTCTAAGTAAAAAGAGGTGTGGTGAGCACATAGGTGGTGAGCTCATAGGTGTGTTACAGTGTGTGCTGGAGATCATATGCAGAACACACTTCAGATCCCCACTCCAGCCTAAAGCAAACTTTCCCAAGCTAGCACCCTCCAAATATTTTTGGACTCCTCCATCAAAGCCAGCAAATATGGAAAAAAGCCAGTGATGGCAGGAGATAGAATCCAAAATATCTGAAAGGTGCCAACTTAGAGGAGGCTTTTTTGTATACCACCCTAAGATCTTACAATAGAGGACAAGATAGAAATATTTATAATTAATTAATTAAAAGCTACTCAAGCACATTGGGGCTCAGCTCACAAAACTCCCAGCCCAACAAGAGCCTCCACTGAGATACCATAGCCCATATCACTGTGAGAGAGGGTGATTACCTCCACAGCTCTCTGATGGCTGAGTGTGTGGTTTGTACACAGTCAGCCAGTACTCAATCATGCTGTGCAGATTTCAGCCTTATTGAGACTTTGAAGCTCTTACACATACATGTGTCCAGAAACGTCTGTTATTATAACTAAAGCAATGGACAGTAGTAAAGTCTGCTGGCATTTCCTGAATTTTCAGTGGAAATCTAGTAAGATTTAGAGAGACAAACATTTTTCACTCTGCACTCCCTCAGTATTTGACATGGATCTCTTTTCTTCAAGTAAGCATGCAAAGGGTTTACCTGGAGTGCATAACACATCGAATATGAAGCTGGCCAGCATGAGAGGCAAGACAGGGCGGTAATCACAGAGTGTTCCTTCCCTCAGCTCTTCAGCCCTTCCCCGGATTGTGTTCATCTCGTTGGAGCCAAGTGGAATTTTCTTCAGCAAAGCCACAATTTCAGACTCTTGGTATGCCAACTTTACCTGTTTGATACACAGCAAGGAGAAAAATGAATCCATAGGGATTCACCATAGAGACACCTTGTTTATATCCAACTACAAATGGTATCAGACAGAAGATAGCTATCGAAGTCCTCAGACTCAGAGAATTAACTGGAGTAAGGCCTTGTTAGATTACTAGCAGAAGGTAACCCAGCACATGTTGAGTCCATGCCTATCACACCTAAATGGATCCCCAGACGCTGGTTTCTGGTTTTGTCTTTTTTAAAAACCTCATGATACTTAGTTTTAGCAGCAGTGTCCCACTTTTCTGCTTCTAAGGAGCTCTGTTTGGAATTTCAATTTGAAACTGACTGCGACAACTTGGATAACAAGCAAAGTCACTTTCATATTTTCAGTGTCCCAATGAATTATGACAGGTTCCCCCCTTTGCTGGCACGACCACTCCTCTTAGAAGGACAGGTTGCTTACCTGTAACTGTAGCTCTTCGAGTGGTCATCTGCGAATCCATACAAATGGGTTATTCTGCACCTGCACAGCATTTTCGGATCCTACTGGAATTGCTAGGGAAGACCTTTTAACGGTAGCTTCACTCACCCTCTATATAGGCAGGAGGTCTTCCCGCCCTTTCTCAGTTCCAAAAATGGTCCGCCATAAGAGCAGACAAGGAAGAGAGAAGGACACGACAGAGGGGAGGATGGGCGGGATTAGTGTGGATTCGTAGATGACCACTCGAAGAACTACAGTTACAGGTAAGCAACCTGTCCTTCTTCTTCATGGTCTCTGCGAAGCACACAAATGGGTTAGACTGGCAAGCTTTCTCCATTATGGAGGAGGGAGCGTCCTGGCAATAAAAAAATATTAAACCATAAACAGTGTGTCATGATTTGACCAGTGCCAACTAACCTTAGTGAAGTCCAGAGAGGAGAACTGCTCTGCCAAAGGCTGCTTCATGTCGGTGTCTGGGATCAAGTCTATAGTGGTTGATGAAGGTCAGAGGTTGTGACCACACCACAGCCTTGCAAACGTCCTCCAAGGGAATTCCAGAGAGGAAGGCTGAAGATGAAGTTACCACCCTGGTGGAATGGGCTCGAATTTGAGCAGGCGGAGTCTTCCTAAAAATTTTGTATGAGAGGAGGATTGTGGCAGTCACTCATTTGGAGAAACGTTGAGGTGTGACTGGAAGCCCCATTTTGGGGTTGGAATAACAGACGAAAAGTCTGAAGGAACGCCGAGAGGACGCAGTCCTGTTGAGGTAGAAAGCTAGCTGCCATCTGACATCGAGGGAGTGGAGTTAACACTCGGTGTTGGTGGTCGAGTTCGGGGCTAGAGTTGGGAGAACAATATCTTGATTGAGATGAAAAGTGGACACAACCTTTGGAAGAAAGGAAATGTCCGGGTGGAGGACAATTTTGTCCTTTAAAAATTTCAAGTACGGGGAGTCCGTACAGAGGGCACAAAGCTCACTGGCATGGGGTGCTGAAGTGATAGCTACATAGAAGTCTGTCTTCCAAGTGAGGAGCCTGAGGTCACAGGAAGCCAGAGGTTCAAAGGGTGAGGTAGCGAGTGCTGCCAAGACAAGGTGCAGGTCCCAGGTGGGAACAGGAGTTACTGCCAGTGGTTTGAGGTTGGTGAGGCCTTTGAGAAATTTCTTCACAAGCGGGTCGGTGAAGAAGGAGGGATGGCCTGAAAATTGAAAGTGGGCACAAATGGCCGCAAGGTAGTATTGGAAAGTCCAGATGCTGAGAGCTGATGGAGGAAGTCCAAAACAATAGAGACATTCACCTCTGAGGAGGTGAGTCCTTTGAGGTCAGGAAGGCCAAAAATTTTGCCCATTTAGAGGCATAGAAGCGCTGAGTGGAGGGCTTTTGAGAAGCCAAGATAATTTCTCAGACCGGTAGCGAGAGGGGGCAAGCCACGGCTGTCTCGGCCACCAAGTGGTGATCAGGATCATGTCCGATCTGTCCATGTGTAGCTTTGCTACCACTCTGGTGATGAGAAGGAACAGGGGAAAGGCGTAGAACTTTTTGCCAGACCACTGAAAGAGGAAGGCATCCCCTCAGGACTAGGTGAAGAGAGCCTGGAACAGAAGTGGCTGCATTGAGTGTTGAGATGAGAGGCAAAAAGGTTGACGTCCGGCGTTCCACACCAAGAGAAGAGGTAGAGGGCAACCTGAGGGTTCAGTTGCCACTCGTGACAAGAGTCCAGAGCCCTGCTCAGTTTGTCTGCAAGCTCGTTGTCTTCCCCAGGGAGATGTATGGCTTGCAGGGTGATTCGTTTGTAGATGTACCAGTTCCAAATTTGGAGGGTGAGGTCCAGGAGAGTGGAGGACCTGGTACTGCCCTGTTTGTTGATGTAATACATTACAGTTGTATTGTCCATGAGGAGGAGGACAACCTGGTCCCGCAGGAAGGGCTCAAAGGCCTTCAAGGCTTTTTCAAGGCCAACATCTTGAGTGCATTGATGTGAAGTGGGTGTTCTTTGGGAGACCATCTCCTGAGGACAGAGAAATTATTCGAATGGGCTCCCCAGCCCGTGTTTGAGGCATTGGTCGTCAGTGAAGTTTGTGGCTGTGGGAATGCCCACCAAGACGTTGTGAGCATTGAGCCACCAGCAGAGAGAGCGGTCGACGGGTCTCGGGACGGTGATCCACATCCATTGGTCGTCGAAGGCCGGGTTGAAGACAGAAAGGAGCCATGACTGGAAGGGACGCATATGGAGGCAGGCCTAATGGAGAAGGCGATCTCAGAGATCCAAGGTGGCGAACCAATCTGACTCCTGCAGGAGAGGCAAAATGGAGGCCAAGGTTACCATACAGAAACGTCTATAGGCAATAAAAGAGTTGAGAAAACGCAAGTCCAAAATAGGCCGGAGGCCACCAGTGGCTTTCGAGACAATGAAATATCTTGGAAAAAGACAATTTCGGGTCCGGGACGGAGGGATGGGCTCAATGGGCCCTTTCTGAAGCAAGGAGCGCACTTTGTTGAGAAGGGTATCTGAGGGGTGGTGGTGAGAATGATACCCCTTGGGGGTGAGGATTGGAGCTCCAGGGCATAACCCCAACAGATGATGGAAAGTATCCAGGAGTCAGATGTTATGGAGGCCCAAGCATGATGGAAGTGGGCCAAACGATCCTCAAAGGGAGTTGATGGGACGGAGTGAGCTGGAGTCTCAGAAGCGGCGCTTGTCTTGTTCCGAGTCCTTCTTTTGGAAGGGTTGTCAAAGGGGAGCTCTTCAATGGCCTGTTTGGCTTGAGGCGTGAGGTCTAAGGACCTTAGCCAGGCATGGCGTGAGAGGGCCAGGGCGCCCGAAAGTTGACAAGAGGCACAATCAGCTGAGTGCCGGGCTGCCGAAATTTTGTGGGATACAAGTGCATGAGCCTCTGCATGGATGGCCATGGCCGTTCATCTTTTGTCACCAGGGAGGTCTTCATAGAGGGGAAGAGCTTTTTCCCAGAGTTGCTGTTGATAAGCAGCCATACACGCTGAGTAGTTCTGGATATTAAGGTCTAGAACTGCAGAAACGTAAGATTTTTGTGCCATTGTGTCAAGTTTGCAACCCTCTTTGTCATTAGGGGGCAAAGTTGTTTTCGGGGCTGAGTGGATCTGGGAGGCCTCAATGATTGCCGAATTCGAGCAAGGGTGCTCGAAGAGCCAAACCTCTATCGAGGGTGTAATGCGGTAGAGATTGTCGAGTTTCTTTGTTGAAGGCTGGGCCATAGACAGAGAAGGCCAAGATCTCTTGACAATCCTAGACATCGAGGGTAGGAATGCAATGGTTGGGAGTTTGTCTCGAACCCTCTCATCAATGGGATCCAGAGCTTAAGAGTCTGAATGTAGGATCTCAATATTTAGGGCTTTGCCCATGCGGGTCATCTGTTCTGAGAAGGAAAAAATGTCGTCTGAAGGATTGGGTACGTCAGGAAAAGAGAGCACCTGAGAAGGCTGGATAGGCCCATATTCTGAGACTGAGTGGTCCGCAGATCCAGCGGATGCAGTCCTGGTACGGGCCGAAAGGGCCTGGGTGGTTACTGGCACCGCGGGACGTACTTGCAGAGAGACAGCTGAGGTGGTCTGAATGGGTCGGACTGGTTCCACTCGGGAGGCCGAAGAGGGGCGAGACCGGAGTGGGATGGATGAGGCAGTAGACCTTGGAGGAGGCAGAAGAGGTTCAACCGGTTGGACAGTTGAGATGAAATGGCCTCCACGAACTTCAGAAGGATCAAGAGGCAGAAAAAAAGATCCTGTGGCTTCATCAAAAACAATGTCCCATCTAGGGGGTTCAACAAAGACAGAGGACCCGTCATCATCACGTTCGTCTTCAAAACAAACGACCTCTGACGTTTGGGAGAGCCAGTCTGGAATCACCACTTGGGTGAAAGGGGAAGCCTCTTCCTCATCCTCCAAGAGTTGGTAGGGTTCGGCCAATTGGAGGAATGTGCCTGATCGGGCCCAAGAATCGGGACGAGGAGACAGCTGAAGTTCAGTCTCTGGTTGGGCGCATGGTACCAAGCCCAGTTCAGTGTCAGTGGGCTGGGCAGGCATGTCGGTATGGGACCGACAGTCGGAGTCGGAGTCCGGACAGGGCCGGGCTTTTTTGCCGGAGTGATGGGATGAGTCTTTGGACTTGTCCCGAGATTTGTGTTTTCTCTTCTCCGGTCTGGGGTCCGAGGATTTCTTCGCTTTGGGCGAGGATGGGTGGCCAGCCGCATCCTGGTACGAGGACCTACGTTTTCCTGGTGACCAGGGAGCTTCCAGAGAGGTTTTGCCCTCGGCAGCAATAGCCTTGGCAAAGACCCCTGGAGCCAGAGATGGGAGTTCGCCCTTAGTGGCCAAGGCCTTGGCAGAAGCTCTGGAGGTGGAGGGAGGCTTCAGGATTTGTGCATAAAGCATGGACCTGAGATGCATCTCCCTATTTTTCCTGACCTGCGGAGTGAAGGCCATGCAATGAGGGCAAGAGGCAGGGACGTGGCCCTCGCTGAGGCAAAGGAGGCACAGAGAGTATCCATCAAGAGCCGGAATGTTGGTCCCACATTCAGTGCACTTTTTAAAAGAGTGTGCGGACATTGTTGAAAAAGGGCCGGAGGACAGAAGAATTGTGAGGAGTTCGAGTCATTACCGTTAATCAGAGTCCAAGACCAAGTCCAAACCACAATCCAAAGAGTAGTCAAGTCAAACAAAGCCAGCAAATGCAGTAAATTGAAAGTGAAAGCTAAGGAAGGAGTGATTCCTGAGCGAGGTTCCTAAGCTGCTCACACGGCGGACAAAAGGAAGTGAGAAAAGGCGGGAAGACCTCCTGCCTATATAGAGGGTGGGCAGAGCTACCGCCAAAAAGTCTTCCCTGGCGATTCCAGTAGGATCCGGAAATGCTGTGCAGGCGCAGAATAACCCATTTGTGTGCTTTGCAGAGACCACGAAGGGGAATATCATCTTTAAGCTCATCATTGGAGCTTGAACAACCAAAAATATTGCCATAGTTTGATTTCAGTGAGGCTTCTGAGCTCTTACTAAGCCAGAAATTAAAAATGAGTCAACAATGTTATGTGGCAGCCAAAAAAAAACCCAATACAATTCTAAGTTGCATCAACATGAATACAATATCCAGAGTGAAGGAAGTCACATCACCATGCTATTGGGCTTTGGTCTGAACTCACCTTGAACATCGTGTTATGACCTTAACACAAACATAAAAAAAATTATCTTTCACTGTTATAGCTTTAACTAAAGACTGCTCAAATATTATAGCTAGCGCATTATTATACCTAGCTTCTTAAACTTTTAGCAATATAACTTATAGCAATGTATTGTTTATGAATATTCTCTTAAAAAGAAAAAAGATGTGCTGAAGCATTACAGTGTGCTTTATATTTAAAAGAATATACTTCTCATGTTGTAACTAGAGCGCTAGTGTACTGTAGTGGTTTGAGCATTACACTAGGACACTGGGAGAGCAAGGTTCAAATTCTCACTCAGCCATAAAAATCCACTGACAAGTCACACACTTTCAGCCTCAGAAGAAGGCAAGGGCAAACCTCCTCTGAACAAATCTTGACAATAAAATCCTGTGATAAGGTTGCCTTAGAGTCAGAAATGAGAGACTGGCTATTCATCATTTAAACAAACTGTTGGTTAATTATTTGCACTTCTGGGGTATTTTGTCCCTTGCCAAGGAAATGGAACAGAGTAATATATATTTCATAGTGGCAGCAGAACTCAGATTAAGAGATAATCATTAGGAGAAGTGAAGCTTTGCTTATGTAAAACTTCAGTGAGAAAGCTATTAGTGTCTTCAATAAGAACGCATTCCTTGAGAATAATACTGGTAATGAGATACATACATCATCCCATGACAGCAACCAATTTGGTGGTATCCAGTAGTGGAATCCACCTTCATAATCTGGCAACAGCACTGGGATCTATCTTCATACCAGCACAGCCCTACTTTTGGCTCTTAACCCATGGAGACTGCCAGAAAACTCCCAAAGCTTGGGAACAAAAACCAACAGTTGCCATAGTTCTGTGCACAAGTACATTAAAAAATCTATCTGGGAAGATGCAACCTGAACCACAGTATTTCTGGGGAAGAAATCAACTTAACTGAGCTGATTCCAGCCACAGTGTCTATTTCTCCACCTCAACCAAGTATATAACATGAAGCAAATGCTAAAGCAGTCTTATGGGGAAACATGACCTAGGAATACAGTGCTCCCTCGGGTTACGAAATTAATTCGTTCCGCGGCTAATTTCGTAACCCGAAAAACCTTCGTAACCCGAATTGCCATAGGCGCTAATGGAAAAAAATAGCTCTCTGCTGCCCTCCGGTGGCGGCCTTTCCATTTAAAACAGCGCCGGGGTTTTTTCGTAACCCGAAAAAACCTTCGTAAGCCGAAACAATAAATCCCTATGGGATTTTTTCGTATCCCGAAAAATTCGTAAGCTGGGTAATTCGTATCCCGAGGTACCACTGTAATTGTATTGCAATTCTGAGCCTCTCCACATTTTTCTATCCCTTGCTCCCTTTTGTCAAACTAGAGACATCTCATATTCATATCCAATTCATGTTATTTACATAGGCTCTACCAACAGAAATGAATTCCTTCCACAGTATAAAAGAAGCAAGGTGTGAAAATAAAAGTGTCACAACAAAGTCAACTACATTGCAGCTGCATCACTAGCATTTAGCTATATTTAAGAAAGATGCAGCTTTCACCCGAAATTTAAAGTTATATCTGTAAAACAAAGCCCTTGATCTGTTCATGATACAAACTCATTTTTCAGTCTGCTTTAAAGGAAGCAGACTGACTGGAGGTTCCTAAACACATTAAAGAACAAATACTAAACAGATGGCAAGGTAATATTAACAACTCATATACCTCCAAAGCCTTGGTAGAAGCTGGTGGCCTCTGGAGCTCCAGAGCAAACATGCCAATCTGGAAAGCTAGATTGTGGTATTCCTGACGCTCACTTAGTACAGTTAATAAGAAAGCAGCTTTGGATAAAGTGTTTGTTGCCATCCATGTCTGCTTGCTAGTAGATACCTTGTTCTTCTTCCCCTGTGGGATAAACAGATTTAGTTACACTTCATTTCCACTAAAATCAATGTGAACATTTAGCCCTAATCTGAATTAACGCCAATGACTTCAACAGAACATAGTCAGAATTTCACTTGCATTATGTTAACAAATATCTTGATGTTAAAACAAAATTGTTAATCAGAATGAATGCCATTAAGTAAAACCCCATAGTGGCCTGTATTATCATGGTTTGGAGCATTATATAAGACACTTTTCAAAACTAGTTAAGACACACTTTAAAAAAAGAAAATCAAAAGATGTCACAATTGACCTAGGAGCCCAAACTGGTAATGTATAAATTTGCCAGTTAATCCTAAAACCTTTTTATAAAAAGTAATTGGAGCAAACACCTCCTGTAGTGAAAACAGATGCAAATAATTCATTCAGCTTTATGCCTTCTCTCTCTCCTGTTTTAGCTATCCTTTCACTATTCTGTCAAAGGCGCGTTACAGACCGCCCAAAACGGGCGGTCTCGCACCGCTGCCGGTTGCAGCACGGAGGAGCTGCAGCAGCCAAACCGCGAGACTCCTCTGCGCTGCAAATAAGAAGCGGCAAAATGGCGCTTCTCTTTGCGGCGCAGATATGATGCAGTGCGTCTGCTACGTAAAGATGGCGGCCCCTGTGTGTAACAGGCGTCGCCATTTTGTATGGACTCGGTCCGTATTTGGGTTAGGGGCGTCCGGAAGGGACGCCCCTTTCTAACCCTAATACGGACCCAGTCCATACTTTATGCTCATCTATAACAGGCCAAAGATTCTTTTGCACAGAACAAGCATACTACTGTGACAATCATCAAAAGAATAATAATTCTGAATTTAGGGTAGTGCATATCATGTGAATAGAAACAGTCACACAGATTTTGTGATTGGGTAAAATGTACAGGATCCTAAAAATTCTACTTTTTGTATCAACACATTTCTAGCTAGTATGAATGTGGAAATAGTTTTGGAAACATCAAGTCTGACAAAAATCTCCAAAGTCAATAGGGATTCTTTAAGACAGATACACTGTGTCAGTTCCTACATATTTATGTAACCTATACCAGGTCACAGAATCCAGATTTTAATGTTGTTCTTGTTTAGAGCAAGTTGGCAAGAGAGCAGAGGACAATAAATATTCATGAATGCAAACTCATCCTTGCTTATTCCCAGAACAGCAAAACAAAGAACAGAGAACAATTTTCTTAGCTATTAATCTACACACGGCCTTCGACTCAAACTACTTCCAAAGCAGATATGTACCTTGGTTGGGGGCTGCTCCACCTTGAGATCAGGAGGATTGGCCAACAAGTCCTTCGCAAGTTCAACTGTGAGGCAACATGCTTCATTGCTGTAACCATGAGCATAAAGAGCTTCTGCACAGGCAAATAGGATCTGTAAAGGAAGGGTTACAAATTCAACAGATTTGGTGGTACCTTTCTGTTAACAGGATAAATAGTGAATTTAAGTGGAGGGTGGTCAGTAAACTGCTGGGGAGGATTATTAAGTATGGATTTTAAATATGGAGAACTTCAATCCTTCCACTGATGGAATGAGTTACATTCTCAGTGAGATACCTGAGGCAATAAAGGTGCTGCCCAAAGACAGCACCAAAGGCATCAAATATAGGCACTGCCACAAGTGAAGAGGGCTGATCATCACAGTGGCTAAAAACATGAGCCCCAAGGTTTCTATTTTAAATTACACCTCAGTCACAGCCACATTAGGCAGTTTTAGGCAAACCACCATTCTTCTTGCACTCAACTTCCCATCTGCAATATAGGAATAAAATATAATGCTATCCTACTTAGTCCAGTACTTCCTACTCTAGTCTGCCTACCAGCTGTTCCTTGCTACTGTATAAGGCATAGGTTTTTCTAAGCCATACTATGATTCATGTTTAAATGAAAATCCTAGGAACTGAATCTACAACTTTCTGCACACATGAACATGGACCTTCCCTATAACATTAGCCTATTTTACAAAACTTTAGTAAAAAATACTGAAATAACATTCATGATGTGTACACAAAGACCCAAAGGCTTTATTTTTAGGCAATATGTAGCTGGAACATATCTGTACTCCTTTTTCCAGTACAAAGTGTTACAAATAAATAAATTGAGACACATAGCAAGGCAAGATAAATAACCAAATATGAACACAATATTTGCTTTTATTGTTAAGGTTCTCATTCCATAGGTATAAGCAGTCTTTCTAAACCACACACATTTCCCAGAGCCACAAATAACTAAAGAGTACCACACACTTTTGCAGATGATTTATACCACAGGTAGAGAACTTGTGGCCCTCTAAATGTTACTAGTTTCTAAATCCCATTAGTACCTGCAAGCATAGCCAATGTTTAGGGAAGGCAGGAGAGTCAATGTAGCAGCATTCAGAAGGCCACAGGTTTTTCAACCAATTCACATGTATGTTCCTTACCTCCATGCGATTTTCCTGCTCTAAGGGCTTTATCCCAGCAAATATGTCTTGCTCCTCTTCCGTCCCTCCCTCAGCCTTCTCATCCTCTTCTTTAGTCACCTCCTGAGGATTCAGATAATACACTTGGTAGTCATCTTCCTCTTCTTCTCCTCCAGCTGCACCGTTCTCTTCAATTTCTTTTGGCTTCAAACACAGCCCACCAGTACTTTCATCTGGGCAAGGGATATCATCATCTCCACTGCACACTTCTCCTACTGGATCCTTGGAGGTTTTCTTGGTGGAAGGGCTGCTCCTGAGGGTGGGCTCAGTTGCCTCAGAGAAATACACTCCACCGTCGTCTTCATACGTATCCCTGTAGCTTCTGTTCAAGGGGCTATCTGGGAAACTGAATGTGTTACTAGCCTCTGCCCCAAGAGCCAAACTGCTGTCATCTAAAGTCAATTCAGCCAAGTCTGGCTCCAGAGAGCTGTCCTCACTGCTCATACGACGCTTCCCACTGTGCTTGCTGGCCAAGTTTTTTCCAACTGGAAGCTTGCCCTTGTTCACTGCTGTTTTGTACGTAGCTTTATCAACTTCTGCTGAGAGACGTCTCAGAGCACGCTGTGGCCCTTCAGATACAATTTTCCGCTTCCCAATGAGTTCTTTGGGACGCACTGCTGGCTCCTGGGAAGCAAGGCGGGACCTTTCCCCTAGCTGTAAGCATGTACCTGCAGCATCTGTCCCATGAGATCTCCCTGCGTCACACATTTCAGCACACTGTGGCCTACAGTTCCTCTGCTGAATGGCCTTCACCCAACAAAAGGAGTTCTTCTTGTCTGTACTGCTATAGGTGATGCCTGGAATGGGATAGGCCTCCTCCCAGTTGAAGTAGCAAGCTTCCACAGCTGGCTTGAAGCCATGAAACAGTTTCTCAAGGGATTTTTTATGCTGCCCCCTTTTGACATTGTCTATTACCTTCAACTGCCACTGCCTTAGTTGTGTGCACAAATCCCTTCGCCTTGGCATAATGGAAAAGAAGAAATATGTGATTGAAGGATGCATGAGCTACTAAAACAAGCAAGCTGATTCAAAATTTGCTCTCCATGCAATATTTTATTACTCTCATATTATCATCATACATTGTCTTTACTGCTAAGTTTTGGTGACAGTAGAAGAGTTATTTAATGCTTTGTCTCATTTTTATTCCTCAGCATATAGTCAGATAATAGTCAGTCAAATATAGGGCCTGAACAGATAGGCCAAAATAAAGTTGCTTCGGGGCACTTTAGAGATAGGCTGTTTAAATGATGCATGTGTCCTATGGGGCTGGAAACCATGCCAAAGCCACACTTCAGTCTTAAGGACTGGAGCATAGCTTTGTACAGTTTCCAGAGTCTTAAGATGCATGTGTCATTTAAACAGCATACCTCCAAAGTGACCCAAAGCAGCTTTATTTTGGCCTGTCTGTTTGGGCCCATAGTCAGTCAGATAAGCAGAAACTATACTCTAGCTTTAAGATAAACTGCCATGTGCTTGGCTTAATTATCTGCCTGGAAGCAACTCTCCAAGGTCTCACATAGCGGGGCAGGGTCTCCTTCCTAGCTATACTACTTGAGATGCTATAATAGAAGAAGCTAGCCAACATGTGCACTCCCTTATAGAGTTAATATAGATTACCAAGTGCTATAAATTATATCCTACTGACCCTCTGCTACTCTGGTACACAGAAGTCTCTTAAGTGAGATTGTTTTTTTAATTAGAATCACAAAGACCCAGAGCCATGTATTAATATAACCTATTCCTTGATTATTTAACTAAAACTAAATATAATCCACATTATCTTTGTTTCTGAAGGACAGTTACAAAATAGTAGACAACCAAGAGAGCCTAGGATATAATGTAATTATAGTAAATCAATTGTTGGCAGCTTTTCTGTATCCATATTATGGATAAGCAACCACCTCAAAGATATAAGGCATAAATATTTACAATTAAAAATTGCAGATAAATAACAATTAATGAATGGTCTGTTGTCAAAATGGAACACTTTATAGATGTATCTAACACTATCTGACCCTATTGCCTACCGATGAGGGCTGATGGTTGGATCCAAGACAGCAAGCCTCCAGAGAACCACCATCTCATCACACATACTTGCACAAGCATGAGCAGCTACTTCTGATTGGCCATTGCTACGGCCAGTGTGTCCACTTGCACTGCTATGGGATGCAGATGTCCTTACACTGTACCACCAGCCAGTTATCTGTAGAGACAGGATGAAGACATGTCATATGTCCACATTTCCATATTGAACATGCACTAACAGATGTGTTTCACCTTGCTTAATAATTCTCTACTCTAATACACCTATGACACTACTTTCCAGATCTATGACCATATGTCTCAGAATACATCTACTGTATTACCAGATTTCTCAGCAGCTCCCTGGTTTCTTTCATAACTGCCATCCCCCTCTAACGTTCCCACAACACAGAAGTAAAGCAATCATTCTCATAACCTACTTTAATGTTGAGTTAAGCAGATTCTAAGTGTCTTTAATAAAAATAAAATAATACCTGTTCATATGTCAAACACTGGTCTGTTAGGATCTCCAGAAGAGGAGCTGCATTGGTGTCCCGTCTCTTGAACATCTCCCGAACAATAGAAAGCAAGTTCCAGATGCCCTCGGGTTCTCTTCCTCTCAGGGGACGTAAGAGACAAGCCCATTCAGCAGCAGCTGGAGGCTCCGTGGAGGAGAGATACATCGAATTCACATCACTGTGAAGTATGAAAAGAGGGGGGGGGAGAGATGGGTGGAACACCATCATGGTAATACAGTCACTGAATAAGCAATTCCACAACTCCCCATGCTACAATCTAACAAAGAAGAGCTCAATATGCACATGAAGAAATTAAGATTAACACCATCACCTTGTGTACAGTTGATAACTATACAACTCAGAACATGCATGACCAACATATTAATCCTTTCATTATGGAGTATGGTGGCACAGTGGTTAAATGTCTGTATTTCAGCCATTCACTCCAAACCATAAGGTTGCGAGTTCAATCCCAGCTAAGGGGGCTCAAGCTTTACTCAGGCTTGCATCCTTCTGAGGTCGCTAAAACAGCTTGTTGGGGGGCAATTAGATTACAGTTACAATCTGCTTAGACACTGTTAGTTCAGTATGAAGCAGTATATAAATGAAGCTGTTTGTTTCACAGTAAGAATTTTTACTGAAAAGAAAATACTGTTTGTAGCTTTGCTAGTGAGTTAAGACAAACATCAAAATATGATATAAACTTAAGTGTACTATCTTGTACTAGTTAATGAGGAGTTCTAGTTGTTTAGACTATAATTATAAAGAGCTCTTCAGGCTGAATATTTTGTCTGCATTACATACACCAATATTAATTAAAAATATATTGTTTTCTATAGGCATCAGGCTTTTCTGATTATAAGTGAACTCTAACCTAAGATGTGCATCCTACTAAAAATGAGTTTAAATTTAAGAGCTTTTGTTCAGTTAAACCACTGGCTTCAAAACTAACTTTGAAGAAACGCTTTGTACCTTGCTTTCCAAGGAAATCTCTGATCCATTGCATAAAATTTTCAGTAATGTTCTAAGTGTACAGACAATCATATGCAACATTAAGCAGGCTTCACACTTTTCCAAGGGAACTAATAATGCATTGCAGAATATACAACACTCCAACCAAGTTACGCTCCACAGGAAAAAATCAGTCAAGATGAGCAATCTGTCTTTTAAAGTAAGCTTGTCCACACTTACTCATCTTTTAGACCCAGGTCACAATTTCCTCACAATGAAAGGTGGGCAACTTCAACATGTTCAGGGGCCTTTTTTCTGACTTCTGGACTAACAAATTGGAGGGGGAAGGGGGCATGCTAATAAATAAATAAATATCACCAAAAGAATGAGAATTGAAGTGGAGATTGCATGCAGCATGTGCATTGCCTGCTCAGCAAGCTGCAGATGGTTTACTCAACAGCTGTTTAGTTCTTGAAATAGAGATTTTGATTCACCTGAACAGAGAGGTCTGAAGGATTCTCCCCCTATATTCTGCACAGACCCACTTAAGGGTCCTCTAAAATGTAGTCATTCTTTCTCCTTCCATAACACTGAAAGCAGGAAAAGAGGTAAAGAGAAAGGTAGGTCCCCTCTCAGAACAGAAGTGGGAATTAACTTTAGGGATAAGAAGATTCAAGCTAAAGGATCACCCTATCATTTCCCCATCACTACAGGAAATCCAACATGCTGTTTTAGCTGATAAAAGCTATTAATTCCAATAATGTCCATGCTAAAGTGATGGTCACAAAGAACCTCCCCTCTTAAGCTAAGAGAAGAGGGGAAACCGCTCTTAAAACGCTTTTCAACATAATGAGGAGGGATAGAGGGAGAGATGCTTTACAAATGGGATGAGAGACCAAAAAATAATAGGGACCAGGCTCATGACAGGATGAGAACCCTTGATCTGGCATCAAATAGTAGTTCATGAACATACTTTTGCAAGTATGTCCAAGCCTCTGAACGTTAAAAGCCTCCTTGCCCTGCTCCACAGCCTCAAAGTGAAAAACTTAAAAGAGGCCTGTATACAATAACATCCAAAAGCCACAAACCAATGATACCTTTACTGGACCAAGCAAAATGCACAAAATACATGATGCATGTTTTCAAAGCTCCACTGGCTTCTTCATCAGGCAACAGGGTTAAAAATAATACAGGAGAAAAAATATGATGGTGTTAGAGACACAGGCCTACATTTTGCAAAGATGTTATTATGGCTCTCGGATAAGATGGCCACGTGGGATCTGGGAGAGAAAGAGTCTTGAAGTCCAGGAAATAAAATTTAAACTCAAAAACACAAAAAGATACTTCCTTTGAGATCTAGGATACAGATCCTACAGGCCAAGTAACACACATGCTGGCTTGCCCAGCATAATTTATCATGTGAGGAGGAGATAAATTATTTAGTAGAAATGCTATTCTACTAGTAGTAATGATGGAATCAACAGGGATGAATCTGGACACCCCTGAGTCTTTAAGGTCCAAAACAGACTGCAGAAATAATCCATCTTGAGACCACTTTAACTGACCTTGTTCAGTGCTAGGGAATTTTGGGAACTGAAGTCTGCTGTGGTACCAGAGCTCTCTAACAGAGAAAGCGCAATGTCTCGCAAAACTACAGTACCCAGAATTCCCTAGCATTGAGCCAGGGCAGTTAAAGTGGTCTCAAGATGGCTTATTTCTGCAGTCTGTTTTGGCCCTAGATCCCTAGATCCCTAGTTTTTATCACTGTTTCCTTGGTGAAAGATATAACACAGGAAACTGGAACAAGGGAAATATGTCATCCCCTAGATGCAAAAGCAAAAAAATCAGAACTGAAAATCTGTTTTTGAGCAAATTACTGTATGAAAAGAGAACTGTCATTAATGTCTGTAGAATTCATCCGAAGCCACAACACAAAAACAGTTTGGAATTTCAACAGTGAACCAATGTATTAACTCTTAAGGTTGAGATTGGCTCTTACAATTCCTGTTTTCTTGAGAACAAGAACAAAGAGAGTACAGACATTGGCTTCTCTGTTAGGAGGACACCAGATTAATAAATTCAATCTCCAGCAGTTTTTAGACCATCTCTTTACTTCCACTTGCTAAGCTACAGAAAGACAAATGTGCTATAGCAGGACAAATATTCCAGGAATACCTCCCAGAATTCTACTGATTACCCGAGATGATTCTTTTCCAACAGCCAACTGGCCAAATCCAAGATGAGAAAAAAGTTTTGCACTAATGGGTTTGGGCAGCGATTTAGATTTTGAAATCAGTGGATTTATTAGATCCTCCTTTCTGTGGTGAACCATGGAGAATTTCCTGATTCTTTAGATATTGGCCCCTCCAGTGTCTAAGGTCTGAAGAGCTTCTCCTAAGATTCTGGCTGCCATAAAATCATAGAGTTGGAAGAGACTGCAAGGGCCATCCAGTCCAACCCCCTGCCATGCAGGAAATCTCAATCAAAGCATCCCCCTTTGACAGATGGCCAGCCTCTGTTTAAAGACCTCTAAGAAAAGAGACTCCATCACTATCCGAGAAAGTGTATTCCACTGTCGAACAGCCTTTACTGTCAGGAAGTTCCTCCTAATGTTGAGGTGGAATCTTTTCCTGGAGCTTGCATCCATTGCTCAGTGTCCTAGTCTGTGGAGCAGCAGAAAACAAGCTAGCTCCCTCCTCAATATGACATCCCTTCAAGTATTTAAACAGGGCTATCATATCACCTCTTAACCTTCTCTTCTCCAGGCTAAACATACTCAACTCCCCAAGTCGTTCCTCATAGGACATGGTTTCCAGACCTTTCATCATTTTAGTCGCATTTTAGTCCTTTGTGCATGCTCGAGTTTCTCAACGTCCTTTTTAAATTGTGGTGCCCAGAACTGGACACAATATTCCAGATGGGGCCTGACCAAAGCAGAATAGAGTGGCACTATTACTTCCCTTGATCTAGACACTATACTTCTATTGATGCAGCCTACAATCGCATTGGCCTTGTTAGCTGCCACATCGTACTGTTGACTCATGTTCAATTTGTAGTCTACTTGGACTCCGAGATCTCTTTCACATGTAGTCTTGTTCAGTCAGGTGTCACCCATCCTATATCTGTTCATTTCATTTTTCCAGCCTAAGTGCAGTACCTTACATTTCTCCATGTTGAAATTCATTTTGTTAGCTTTGGCCCAGCTTTCTAATCTATTAAGGTCATTTTGAATTTTGATCCTGTCCTCTGGAATATTAGCTACTCCTCCTAATTTGGTGTCATCTGCAAATTTGATAAGTACGCCCCCAATTCTGTCATCCAAGCCATTGATAAAGATGCTGAATAGCACTGAGCCCAGGACAGATCCCTGTGAGACCACACTGGTCACTTCTCTCCAGGATGAAAAGGAGCCATTGTTGAACACCCTTTGGGGTCGGCCAGTCAACCCACAAATCCATGTAACAGTTACCTTGTCTAGAAGGTATAATGACAACTACAATCATGTACAAGATGAAAAGGAGAACACTCTCCTGGATGATACCATGAAAGTTATGGTCTTTCCTGCATATCACAACATATGAATAAAGGCATTGGTCAAGGAAGAGCATGTAGTTGTACAAAGGCCTGAGCGTCTGGGCTTCCACCTCTTTTTTTTTTCATTGTACCTACTGACAAAACATAGAAACACTGAATTAAATGTATAAAGGACAATACATTGTCCTTAATTATGTATTGTGAATTGCTGAAGCTCAGTGTGGTTCAACATAGAAAAATGATTTCAAATGCAGCCATTTTGGAAACTACAGACCAAGAACAAACTACAAGCCAAGAACAAAATAATAATAATATCCTCAGGCACAGAAGCTCACATCATGAATTCAGTCTGGTCCTAGGTCTTTGCTGGTGGAACGCCTTCAAGACCTTGAAATGGAAGATGGGGAATGTAGCAGCTTAGGCAAAAATATGTTGAGGTGTTTCCTCATCTCCAGAAGACAGAGAATAAACACAAGTCAATAGATATGTAATAAACCAGAAAGCTAACTGACAGAGATTGGTGCATCCATCTGCATTAAAATTCAGCAGCTGACCTCAGGCCATGACTCTTTTTCATGTCCTTTCTGATGATTGATGATAAGTAGAAAGCTACTGGGAGAGCATTCTAATCACTTGTGCTTGAAATGAGATTCAGCACTAATTCTATGAAGATAGTATCTGTGAGAAGCAATTCTACATGAAGAGATAGGATGGGCAAACTGGCTGCAAAACCTTTTACTACCCATATATTTTTGCATAAATTTCTCTGTTTCTGAGTACAGCAAGAAGAAAAGGAACAATTAAGACAAGGGGACAATCTGTAACCCTTATCAAGAATCTGGACTGAATTCCCTTTTGTAAGTGTTAACACTATGAGCCCACACTGATCTCGGCTGTCTTGTTGTGAGGTCTCACAGGCTGATTTCCCAACTTGATTTTGTTTTGTCCAAATGCCCTCAGACAATGTTGTCTCCATAACAATAGTCTTAAGAAAGACATTTTAAAATAAATTAAGTAACAAGTTAACCATCCCACAGCTTCCCTCATAAGATGAAGGCAAGGTAGCATGGGATCTTAGCCATGACTCCTAAAGTGATACAGTTGGCTAAAGGATGGGAAAGCACTGAGAGATCGGTGTGTGTGTGTGTGTGTGATAAATATGTCCCTTCATTATAACAAGGTCACCTACATACCACATAGGCAAAGACCATGTATCAATATTATACACCAAAGCAGTATGACACCACTTTAACCAGTATGTTTCCATCATATGGAATGCTGAGATTTGTAGCCTGGCATGGTACTTAAGATTTCTCCACCAGAAAACTCTGGTGTGCTAGAGCACTCTACTAGCGCATATACAGTATAAATGCACTACTTCAGTTGGCAAACCAACTTAAACCTGCACAATACGGTTCAAGCCACCCACAGCCAAATGCATCCCTGCACTGCAGTATCTTGGCTGTCTCCTCATCTACTTCAAATCTAAGCCAAAACACTATCTCATGCCTTTGTGGTTGTTTGGGGGTGGAAGGTAGCCGACATGGTTTCCAATGACTGTGGTAATCTTTGGGGCATTGTCAACTTCTGATGGTGAGGGGTGATTATTATTCCTGAGATGATAGCAAGAGATTATTTTTTACACCACAAAAAAGTTTTGCCATTGCTTCAACTGCTTGACCCAGATAAAAGGAAAAGCCCAAGGGAGAGAGGGTAAAAAATATAGAATGGTGGAATTCTTTGTGCTGAAACAATGTTCCTAAACTCAAGGTTAGTGCAACAAGAGGATCCTCTTCTTTACAAACTCCAGACAGGAGAGAAAGGTATTCAAGTGCAGAGTTGCCCAAGGGCAGAATGCAGATTTTGGAGAAAGGAAATTTAATCCCAATCTTTGGTTAGCTGAACAATCTATTTTTTCTGCCATCCTAAACTGCAATAACAGAGGACTATCAAACACTTAGCAGGTAATGGCAAAAGCCTAGAGGCTATATTAACCTTAGTGAATTATCACAAGTTGTAGAGGAAAAAGAAAAGAGTTTACCTAAAGACAACAGGAGAAGGACCACAAAATTTGTGAAGGGTTTTCTTTATGTTGTCACTTAACGTAGATTCATCCAAGTACCAGGTGCTTTGATCTGAAGCAGAGGGACCCGCAGTGGGATCTTAAGAAAAGAAACAGATAAATTTTTGGAGGTGCAAAAGTTTATCTTTCTCACTACTCATGGTTGCAGGCAAAACAAACAAGGAGCCTTAGTTTCATTCCAGAAAGGAAGCACTTGTCCTAATCTCCAGAAGTTATCTTTAGAAGTTACATACATTGTGATCTTCCACTTAATTCACTACACAGTGAATTAAGGCAACTCTCAATAATGCTTTGCCTCTCATCACTTATAAGCCAACAACTTAACCAGATTCTCACAGTGTACGTGGCTTGTTTGTGACTTCATGGTGTCTTTCCCTTGCAAAACCTGGCATATAGAAACACAGCCATTTCAAAACCAAAGTAATCTTTCCAAATCTGAAGCCTATTTATTTACTGATTTTACTGCATTTATATCCTCCTTTTCTCTCCAATGGATTTATACATTAAAATTAAGATGTCTATTAAGGTTACCTGGAGCTCCACATACAGTGTTGATAGCTGTAGACTGAGAAGACAGTAGTTCATCCAGTAGACGCTGAGCAGTAGGAAGTATCTAAATGTGAGAAAGACATTTTAGTGCTGATTTAATAGTGGGATGATTTAAAATCAACAACCAATGAATTGATTATAGTCAGGCTTCACACTGGCACTTCACCTATTTCACAAACAATGATGCATATCACCTCGTTACCTCACTAAATATGTTAATATATAGAGCACAAAAACTATTTATTATGAGATAATTTTAAAAATGTGTATAACTTGGTTTCTTCATGAATTTCAGAAGTGATAGCATGATACAGTGCATAACGATAATTCTGGTCATTAAGTGGGGGTGAGACTGGTAGTTCCTAGCAAAAAAAGCTTTATGTATACAACATGAAAAAGACCTTCTTGTTTAGAGTAAAAATATTTACAAGCAAAGAAATTAGCAAAATATGCAGTTCTTACTGTTAAATTAAAGTCAGCTGGTTCGGAACAATTGCTAGGCTGTAAACTAGCACCTCTACAATCGTACTGATCTTGTCAATATTTCAATATATCTATTATAAACAACTGTATGTTTTCTTTCTAATACATAAGTATTATTTAAGATAGCATAAAACAAGTAAAATCACAATGGTGGGTTACAGACCGCCCGTTTGGGGAGGCCTGCACCTGCCCCTTTCCCCGCTGTATCGGGGCCTCAGCTGCCAGACCGGCAGCCTCTGAGGCCCCGATCTGCCGCTTTGCAGGCTGCGGGGAGGCGGCAAAAGGCCGCTTCCCCGTAGCCTGGAAAGGGGTGTCCTTGGGACTTTAAGCCCCAAGGACACCCCAACAGCAGCGGGGACTCCCAGAAAGGTGCCGCTCGGCCCCTTTCTGATTTGCGTCACTGGTGCAGCCTTCACACGGCTGCACCAGCGACACAAACCAGGAAGGAGCTCCGTTTCGAAGCTCCTTCCTGCTCCGTCGAAAGGACACATTAAGCACCCTTGTGCGGAGTGATGGCGTCACGTCTGCACTGCCTCGTTTGGAGGCTGCGCGTTCGTGACGCCACCATGGCAGCAGCCGTGTGGAATGGCCGCTGCCATTTAGTGTGCATGGAGCGCGTACTAGGGTTAGGGGGTGCGGAAGCACCGCCCCTTCCTAATCCTAGTACACGCTCCGTGCGTACTTTCTGGCGGTGTGTAACCCACCAATATTAAAAAACAATCCCACAGAATGTAAATTCTAGATAGTGCTTGGAATATTGTTTTGTTAAAGTAACACATTCATACTGCCTTTTACTTTAGAAAAAGCTTTTGCTTAGAACTTTAAAAAATGGCATATTACTTTTTCATCACTGTATATACTCGACTATGTTGACCTCAAGGGCAGTTTGGGGACCACCCTGTTAATGCATAAATCTGTGGAATACAATAAGCAGTTGTGTGTTCTGAGACTCTCCCTCTGCATTTTTCCAGGTTCTTTAGTACGTTTCAACTGTCTATAATGTTTAAAACCATAATTTTGTGGGTGGACACCCTAGTGTAATAGCCATTTGTGATGCTACCCATGATACACTCAAAATATTTAAAATACCCATTAGTGTAAACCATTGGGAATTCCCATAAGACCCAAAATGATTTAAAGTACATCTTCCTCATAACAATCCCACAGTAGATGTGTTACATCAGTTGGTCATTATTGAATGCTATTCTCATCTTCTAGTCTGTTTTTTTGGGATATACAATTATTCTGAGCCCCATATTTCTGGTGGCAGTTTTATATTTGTGCTGCCTGAAAAGGACTTTTTTATTATATTAATTCAAGTTGTCCCAATTTCAATGTATTTAGAAGGTTCCTTCCACTGAATACAACATTATAAACAGGGTAGCGACAATGCAGTGGCTTAATGGTTAAGATGCTAATTCTGATGACTGGAAGATAACAAGGTTGGCAGTTCAAGGCCTGGGTGCTGCATGATGGGGTGAGCTCCTGTCACTAGTCCCAGCTTCTGCCAACCCAGCAGTTCGAAAGCATGCAGATGCAAGTAGATAGGTAGGTACCACTTCTCAGTGGGAAGATAACAGTGTTCGGTGCAGACATGACCACCAAGAGCAGTCCTTGGACAACGCTGGCTCTTCGGCTTAGAAACAGAGATGAGCACCGCCCCCTACAATTGGTTACAACTAGACATTCATGTCAAGGGACTACCTCTACCTTCAGACATAATAAACTGGTAGGTGCCACAAGAGCTCTGAGTATACTCAACCCCCCCCCCCGGGATAATGATTAAAAAATGCACGGATGGAGCATTCTACTTAAATGCCTGAGGCCAAAGCTATACAGCTTTATCCAAATAAAATGGACTAGAAAAAACTCTTCACCTCATTTTCAAGACAGCCAGTCACACTATTTATCAAAGAGAATTAAATAAAAGTGCACACACTGGGTAATTCATGCATAGCACAAATTGGGATTGCCTCCTATAGAGTCTCCATTTACCTGTTGAGGGAGTTCACTGATGAGGTACTGTGCAAATTTCTGCAACTGATCTCTCTGAAGTCGAGACAATGATTCTGAGACAGGCGCTCTCAAACACACTGCAGATGCCTAAAGAAGGAAGGCAGGACATAAACAACAGGGTTTAAGTTGAAGGCCTACTTCTTATTGTGTGCCTTCATCAAGTCTTTGCACCAGCCTGGGCATGTAGTAAGGTTGCCCGAGGGTGGAACAACCACACGCCCTGCAACCCTACTACATAGCGGCGGCATAACAATGGCGGCACTCCATGGCCGTTTGGGGGCTGCGCCATCCCTAAGGAGCAAAAACGGGCACCGGCAGACTGACATGTCTTGGTGGTTTGTCCCATGCCATTGTCAATTTCCCCCCTTCTCTCTCCTGTATCATTTTAAACACCGTAGTCAGAAGAAGCCACAGGAGTTTCAAAAGCTTGCAACATGTATAATGCACATTTTGATTGGCCTAATAAAGGTATCACTGTTTTGTGGATTTTGGATGATATAATCAACATAGCTACCCTTGGATATGTATACAATAGTGTTAGTGTAGTAACATAATGTCTACAAACAGAAACTGGGAATTCACAAGCTACTAAACATCAAGCTCATCTCCATTGACAGCAAAGCTATTGTAGATGGGAACCTGAACCTTTTTAGCTAGCATCCAGTTAAATCAGTTATATAGGAAACTATAGAAGATTACCATTTCCAGTGACTAAACATTTACCTTTGATTATTCTGTCCTTATTATTGCTTAAAAGCCTGTTCTTATGGTATAACTTCTCTAAACAAGTCAGGCCCATCATCATTGTGGTCACCCTCCTCTGGACATGCTCCAGGTTCTCAACATCCTTTTTGAATTGTGGTGCCTAGAACTGGACACAGTATCCCGGTGAGGCATGAACAAAGTAGAATACAGTGGCACTATTACTTCTCTTGATCTAGATGCCATACTTCTACTGATGCAGCCTAGAATCACATTGGCCTTTTTAGCTGCCACATCACACTGTTGACTCATGTTTAACTTGTGGTCTACCAATAATCTATTCCAATCATGTAGCCATCACTCTAATTTAGAAAGTTGGTCCTGAAATGCCCAAAACTAAAATTTGGAGATATAACCCAATTTTCCTGGCAGATGACAAATTTTAAAAATGCATACAAGAGACTATTAAATTGTTCTATCAGGAGAACAAACACTCATACACTTCAGGTGATCTCCTCTGTGACACGCTGAAAGCATTCCTAAATGGACTCTTCATTCAGGAATGAGCGATTAAACAACAAACAAACAAACAAACAGCTTCATTTATATACCACTTTACACTGAACTAACAGTGTCTAATCGGTTTACAACTGAAAGCTAATTGCCCCCAACAAGCTGGGTACTCATTTTAGCAATCTTGGAAGGATGCAAGCCTGAGTTGAGCTTGAACCCTGGCTAGTATTGGTGTCTGAATTTTGACCTCCTTCGGCACAGCTGCATAGATCAAGGATTATATTCATTCCAAAAGCAACAGAAGACAACCCAGGCCAATTGCCTAAATAAACCAAGACACTAAAATCTTCATGTCAGTTCTAGCCAACAAGATCAGTACATTCATCCTGGACTATATAAACCCAGACTAAGGTGCAGTACAGTCCGCCCTTTTGCACCATGTTGGCGCCGATTTTAGGGTTAGGGACTGCACAGCAACCGCACGGTCCCTAATCCTAGCACAGCGCGACAGTGTAACAATGGCCATTGTGACATAAGTGCCGTGCAGCATCCGCACGATACCGCGCATCACTTACGTCATTGGCACATTCACGACATCTGCCCTGCAGCGCTAAAAGAACCCAGTTTTTCCGGGTTCTTTTTCCTCCGAAGGGAAGCCACGCGGTTTGGCGGCTGCGGCTTCCCTCCAGAGGGAATTACACTGCTGGCAGGCTGCCCTTTTGGTGGTCTGTCCCACACCCAAGTTGCTTCATGTCAACACACTGCTTAGAAGATCCAGTTCACCAAGTTTTCAGTATCTTCCACCATTCCACCCTTCCACTCCACCAATGGCACTTTTATCTTTAGATGAACTCAAAACTTTTGACTGGGTGGAGTAGCAGTACTGTATCTTTTTGGGATACTTCATGAATGAACTTCAAATATTCATCGATAAATATTATCTTGGCCCTGACACAACTCTTATCAGGACTCAACTGACATAATCTTGATCAATGACATAGACTCTCCCCAGATCAAATTGCACTGTGGCACCAGACAAGGTTGGCCACTATCATCTCTTTCGTTTGCCTTATCCATAGAACCACTAGCTAATCTAATTTCACTTAACCTTGAAATCATAGATGTCCACCTTCATGACAGCCACCATACAACTGCTTTATATGCTTTGGTCAGGCCCCACCTGGAATATTGTGTCCAGTTCTGGGCACCAGTATTCAAAAAGGACACTGAGAAACTGGAGCGTATCCAAAGGAGGGTGGCTAAAATGGTGAAGGGTCTGGAAACATGTCCTATGAGGAATGACTTAGGGAGCTGGGGATGTTTAGCCTGGAGGAAAAAAGGTTAAGAGGTGATATGATAGCCCTGCTTAAATATTTGAAGGGATGTCATATTGAAGAGGGAGCAAGCTTGTTTTCTGCTGCTCCAGAGAACTACAGGAAAAGAGAATCTACCTCAACATTAGGTGGAACGTCCTGACAGTAAGAGCTGTTCGACAGTGGAACACACTCCCTTGGAATGTGGTGGAGTCTCCTTCTTTGGAGGTCTTTAAGCAGAGGCTGGATGGCCATCTGTCATGGATGCTTTGATTGAGATTTCCTGCATGGCAGGGGGTTGGACTAGATGGTCCTTGTGGCCTCTTCCAACTCTACGATTCTATGATTCTATGCAATGATACCTTGATTTGTTTAAACAATCCTGAGAGATCTTTCCCAATTCTAAAACATCTATTAGAACTGTCTTGACACTTATTCAGGCCTTAGAAATAACTTTCAAAAATCCTCTCTTATGTGCATAAATGTACATCTACAACAAGAATACTGGCGGTGGCTGACTCGCTTGTAATTACGCCCCTCAGGATTCCACTAGTTAGGAATACTAATTACCAAAGTTATCTCACAGTTTATTCTTTATAATTATAATCCCCTCACCAAGTGGATGAAGTACAAATTGCAATCATGATGCTCTCTTAAATTGTGCATTTCAGGCTGGATTGCATTAATTAAAAGGTTCTTAGCACCTACTTTTTTCTTTCTCTTTCAAGCCATCCTTCACCATCTAAATTTAAATTGTGGCAGATGTTCATTAACAATTTCATTTTTTGACAACAAGCAGTCTATATCTCCTAAATCAATCAGACATATCCACTCTAATCTTGGGAGACTGGCAATCCCAGATATCAAACACTACCTTTATGCTTTCCAATTGGTCTAATTTACCCAGATTATTAAACATACAGCCTCATCCAGATGGGTCAGGACAGAGTTAAAGTCTGCTTTTTCAGCCAAATTTAAATTCATCTTCTCCACAATCTCAAGAAAATCACTCATTACAAAACCCATTTCTCTGTCACTTATTAACTATATGGAAAAACTGGACATGTTTTGGCTCCTGATCTTTCCCCCTAAATAATGGAGAGATCAATCAAACACAGTGAAGACCAATTTATGTGTGGAAAAACTAAAACTAAGAAACCACTTTTCATTCAACTACAATAATATTAAAGCTGTGTGTGTATGTTGTGTTCTTTAAAACTGTTCCTGACTTATGGCAACCCCAAAGCAAACCTATTATGAGGTTTTCTTGGGAAGATATGTTCAGAGGAAGTTTGTCATTGCCTTCCCCTGGGGGTGAGACAGTGTGACTTGCCCAAGGTCACACAGTAGATTTCATGGCTGAGCCAGGAATTGAACCCTGGTCTCCAGAATCATAGTCCAATACTCAAACCACTACATCACAATTTCAAATCCATCAAGTCTACTCTTTTACCATCTGCCTGGCAGTGAAAGGAGAAATTCCACATCCACTGACTCCCTATGAGTCACTATGCGCTGACAACAATCCAAAATAAAGGGGAGGCTGCAATTGTTTCTTGTATATGGGAATAGCCTCTTTCCTAGACCAGTGGCGTCCCTAGGGTTGGTGTCCCCCAGTGTGATCACTCATGGTGTCAGCCCCCCCCCCCATTAACCTCCTCCCATTTCACACCATACAGAATCCTTGCTCATTTTTTTTTGCACTAATGTTATTCATAAATCATAATTCCCATATATCACTGAATGTAATGTACCACAGTTGTAACACAAACTATCAAAATTATAATTATACCTTCAAATTACAATAGCATACACAAAACCTACATAGTGAAGATTTGGTTAAAATGAAATGGTTTTTAAATAAAATTTTAAAACAATTGTTTTTTTAAAAAACAATATCAAAATGTTTTTTTAGATTTAAAATTTTGACATTTGAAATTTTAATTTTTAAAAAATTGGGGGGGGG
The DNA here is from genome assembly GCF_019175285.1 of Sceloporus undulatus. Lineage (NCBI taxonomy): Eukaryota > Metazoa > Chordata > Lepidosauria > Squamata > Phrynosomatidae > Sceloporus > Sceloporus undulatus. The sequence continues at coordinate 149,308,267 of NC_056524.1, read as the reverse complement.
GTCCTTTTCTTCTTCCACTGAGCTTCACCTCACTCCCATCATGTCTTAAAGCATTTCAAAGAGATACAGGCAACTGCACAATGTTTCTGCCATAATACAGGTATTTGAGCAGCAATGGTTCACAACCCTCCCCCCCTTTTTTAGGATGTCACCTGGTGCACCTAGCACCCCCCGGTGTCCTAGACTGTCCTAGACTTACTTGGCAATCAGACCTTGGGGTGAACTGACTCAAACAGGTTCCATATTTGTTCCTCTCTCCCTTATAAGTGGGGATCAGCTAACACAAGAGAAGGAATACTTAAAACAATTCACATAACTGTATTTAACTATCATCTAGTTATCAAGAACAGCTTCAAATGCCCCACCATAATGCTGGAGGGGATGCAAACAAACTGTCTCCTATCTCCATATATGGATAGAATGTCCTAAAACTAAAACCTTTTGGACAGCGGTCATAAACCAGATCTCACTTATCACCAAACCAACAATCCATTGCCTGAAAAACCCACAAAAAACAACAATCCATTGTTGTCCTGCACTTTTGTTATTCCATTTGTATACCAAAGAAAACAGTGCTTTGAAACATAGAACCTTATTTCCTTCCTTCTGACTGCTACAAGAACTTAAATAACTGCTCACTGAAAGATAGGAGGCTTAATTCTGGAAAAACGGTGGACTAAAGTTAATACACGGTTACTGGAAAAAGTTTCCTACACCGTCAATTTTTGTAATGGACAAAAGAAATCACACTTCTTTTATGAGGACTGGTTAACTCGTTCATTATGTTAGCTTTACTTCACATTTGCCCAGACCACCATCAGGAATTGCTGACTTATGGAGAAACACTTTCTGCTTGAACACAACCCTCAGTGAACTTTTATTAGAATGTGGACAGAGTCTCTCTCTATATATATAACTTGAAACAGTCCTACTGGTAAGTCATCTTTTTGGAGTGATTTGTTTCCTCCAAGTGCTTTGAGAGCAGTGTCTTGTTTGCACTCTTCTCTGATAATGCCCCTGGTTTCAGTCCAGAATTCTGACTGTGCCACAATTCACTCTCAATTTCACTTTTGAATAAAAAAATGGAACATTTCATCTTCTGCTTTCATTGTTTTCTGGATTATTATAAAAGTAAAACTTTTGATTTTATTTTTCTTATCAATCAGTCAGTCAGTCATAATTTATTATAGTCCACAGACCCAAAATTTACACATTCAATCAAAATATACATATCATCAAATATCCCAAATTAAAATTGTCCACAATAATACAAGAGTCGCAGAAGTTGCTAAACCTTACTCTAACTCAATTCTATTTTTCTTCTTATTCATTTTAGCTCTCACTGGGCATAAAACTCTGAAATTTTAAATTGAGTGTTTTATCAGCAACTTACAGGTACAGACTACTCCTTGCTTCCTTCAGCCTGCCTTGCCACAGGAGAGCAATTTACAGAGCCTCACTGTCACAGATGCAATGAACGCCACAGAGCCAAACACAAAATTTTGCTTAATATACAAGTACTCGTGGAAGTCAGAAATACTGCTGAAAAATGAAAAATAAACCTACAATTGCTTAAAGCTAATTTCTGGGAGTTATACAAAACAGGTAGTCAGAGAACAAAAAAATGAAAAGCTATATTTTCATATTACTATATAAACCTTTCAGGAACGTACCTATCTCTTTCTGTTTGATATGATGTGGCTCTCAGAATTCAAGAGAAGAACACCCCAAGTCCATTAAATTACCACAAAGTGCAACAAAATACAAAAAATACAAAAGAGCTATGCTTTTATTGGCCAACAAAATGCAGAAAATATGTCATGGAAGCTTTTGAAGCTTCACTAAACTCATTCATTTAATGTGTGTAATCTAGTTGGGACTAGCAATCTGATATATAATATAAACCATTATTTCTAAACTCAAAAATTGGATGTCAGACACAACATCTGATGGCATGGACTAGTGGCCAGTTTTAGAAGGTAACATGTAAGCAAATGTGTAGTAGCCTTGATGCTTTCAGATTTTGCAGCCATTCAACTGTTCATAGAAAAATGCTAAATATTTCTAAATAAATACAGACGAGTGAAATATGGAATACCCTTTAGTTTCCAATATGAGCTCATAAAGTGCCACATACTAAAACACAAAGAAATTACAGGTCCGGAACCTGGCATTCCTGAATATTTTGATTCTAAGATTATTTGTGTAATACAGCGGCAGTCATAACTGAAGGCTTACATTGTGTATCCGGAAAAGACAGAGGGCTACAACATGGGCACACCATTTGGCCCCAGCTCCACAAGTGCAGCTACACGAGGTGATCCTGCATCTGTCAAACATCACTGCCACGTTGTATGCTCCTTTTGGCGGCACCATCTGGGGAGGAACCACTGTAGCACTCAGGTGGAAACCTGTTGGAGATCAGGCCAAAGGTTACTATCTAGCATGCAAACAAGGGGATACAGTGTTCTATAATCACAAAAGGAGAGCTACTACAACTCAAACCTATGACGAACAGACCAATTATACCAAAACACCACCATCTACAATAGTAAAACCTCATTGTTTCAATCAAAGTTTAAGTCCCATATTTTAGTGGGCTACAACAGGTTCAAATCAGTAAAAATAACCTTTCAAGAAAAGAATGTTTAACAGGATAGGTTTGTATTTTGTCTAGGAGATCCCCATTAGAGTTTAAAATTAGATAGCTTCTTACTGACCATTCTTTATACATTCTTGAAGGCACTTTAAGACTGTATACACATTCACTGGACAGGTTTGCGTGAGGGGACTGTAACTTAATACAAACTTTGGCCTGTTTCTACACAACCCTATTTCAACAGTACTATTTATAAGATGGCCAGAGTTCCTTCTACAGAAGGATGTCTGGTTTTTACCTAAGGACAAATCAGGATTTGTGCAAAAAGAAATTAAACAGAGTTTAAGTTCTACTTTCATCTACAAGGGAAGAGTTGAGAGAGAGGAGGCAGTTTTGCTCATGCACACAGTGCTAAACTTGGGCTGGGAAATCCACAGCGTTCCAGATGCTGATGAATTAAACCATGCTACTTGGCAGTCCTGGGCAACTTCAGTGAATTTGCTGCAAGTTGCAATAATACTCCTCTAGTTGCTGACAAAATTCAGGAGCAGGCTACGGCAACAGGTATGAGAATTGTGCAGCCCTAAGAAAACCCTATGAAATTAATAGAGTCATCATAAGTAGACAGGCAACATGAAGGCACATACATATTCCTGCCAGATGCTGGTGGACCACAATTCCCAGCATTCCTTACCTTTGATACGGTTGGCAAAAACTGCTAGGTGCAATTCTACATCTGGAGGGCTGCATCACATTGACCCTCTCACTGTACCGAAATCATTATAAACCATTTAAATGCTTGCTTTGAGTGGGTGTTTTCCAGGTTGTCAATGAAATGAGGTGGCATATATTGCCACTGAAGTTTGGTGGCAAGGTTTTTCAAGACACCTTGAGGGAATATAAAAATGGCCTTGGGAACTGAATGCAGCCCACTGACGATGCATTTTCCACCCCTGATTTAGCAGTCAAATATATGCAAATCAAGCCATTCTCTCAACAGCTCTGGTGAATTTGAACAGGGCAGACACTCAGGCTGGCAGAATTTGAAAGTTTTTCCAAGTTGCCTGATAAATCCAGAAATGACATTTTCTCCCACTGTCATGCAATGGCTTACACTGCTCATTGTCCAATTCACACCTAGTATTTACAGGAAGCAGCTATTTTCCATCCCTAGAAGATTCTTTCCTCACTAAATAAGGCTATTAAGAACTCAATATGTGTAATTTCCAGAATGCCATGATAAGTATAACAAGCTCTAATTCTAGGGATATCAGGTTTCTAGATAGTCCAATGTAAAGCAACAGAACAATTTTTGCCTGTAAACGTGAGAAGCAATTGTACTCATACCACTGTGGGATTTTTGAGAAAAAATGTAACTACTAGTATAGTGCACAAACAGGACTCCAACCATTGCCTTCTATGGTTCCAAGTATCATACCAAAACATATCTTTTAGATTGTAAGTCTGAGGGCAAAATAATAATTGTAAGCCACTCTGATAGCCTTTAGGGCTGAAGGGCAGGGTATAAATGCCATAAATAAATAGATAAATAAATAATATCTGAAATAGGACTTTCCACTTCCACCTTTCAGCTAGAGTATCATACTTTTGAGAGTTCCCCTACTAGACTGCAATCCAGTAAGTGTCATATGCTCCCATGAATGGTAATCCTCATTGTTCCTTACTATGGAGAACTGAGTAGTAGAAATGAGAGGCCCTCCATGCTTCTATTGGAAGCAGTTTCCCTCTCAGACTAGGACTAAGTTTAACACATTTTTGAAGGCTCCACATGCGACAGTGAAGGAACATGGCAAAGAGGCTGCTGATACAAAAGGCAAACAGGAAAACAAAATATCAGTATATTTTGTCTTTTAGTAGTGCTTTCTTAAGAATGGACAGCTGATACCTGGGTAACTAAACATTATTTTGAATATTCTTGTGTTTATTTAAAATATCTACATCCCCATCTCTTATTTGTAGTTACTTAAATCATGGCTAAAACCAATATGAAACAGAATAAATACAATATAAAAATGCATCACTAACACTGCAATAAAACGAGCAAGAAAAAACAACAACAAAGATTGAAACACATCAGCAGAAATTCAGATCCCCATTTTTAAAGCTGTACAAATAGTTGTGTCTTCAAAAGATGTCTACAAGCCAGAGATGAGATCTTAGAAAATCCTCTCTCACTAGAAAACAAGAGATACTTTCAATGGTAGGTTGGCCATACCACCCTAACCTATGAAACAAAGGGCTTGAATGGAAAATAATTGTACTGATGAATAGAATCAACGACTGTATGGAAAATATATGAAAGAAATAGAAAATTTATTAGTACATTGTAATGGTGGACAGTTCCAAGTTATGTGAGAACACTACTACATTCAGACAACTATGTTTGGCATAATGTCTGAGCTGAGAAGCCTCAGTTAAGAGCAGTCTCGTCTTCTGAAGGCTACAGCATCAAGAGACAACTTTACATATGCCATTATTCTTCTGTATGCTTGAAGCTCAAACAGCTATTTGGATTACAAAACACAATTAGTGAACAAACAAATATATGGCAAATATCAATACATTAATGTTATTATACAATAACTGTAATATGTGTACTAAGGTAATAATGAAGCTATACATGCAGGTATAAGATAACAAATAACAACAATGAAAGGGCTGGTAAGTACCTGTTTTTTGAGAATACTGTAATAACAAAACTGTTTTTAAAAATTCCAAAGCTATTGGTAGTAATTTTTTAGTTATAGCAAAGCTTCCTTTCTAGATCCAGCCATCAACTGATACCTGTAGTGATTTCACTTTTCTGCCAAACTGGGAGAAGATCTCTAGAGGATCCAGCCCTTCATACCACTGTGTGACAGACACAGGTAAATGAGTCTTTCCCCAGCTCCTTCCCACCAGACCCTGCAATTCCAAATGGGTGCTGCAACATGCATCTCCAAGCAGCTGAAACAGGGTAAATACTAAGGCAGTACAGTTGCACAGAAACCTCAACTCAAAAACCTTTCATCCTAAACTTTTTTCCCAAGAGGAATTTTAATATCTGAGCGAAAATGTCGTTCAGCTTGAATTCAAGGTTGTCAGATGAAAAGTTCATACCTATCTGCAAGGGGTCCTTAACAGCCCTCATCCGGAAGAGCTGTTCACCTCTCTGGAACTCATCTGCACTGCCATTTGCCAGGCAGGAGTATAGCCTAAGAAAAGCAAATCACTCTGTTATAAAAGCATTCCTCAGTGGAAGCAAGTAGCAATGCATTTTTCTTAAAATAGCGAACCAGGGTACGCCAATCTAAATCAACCATGTTGTGTGTATGTGTGTGTATGTGTGTGTGCAGATTCGAGAGGTGCATGTTCATTTCTTTAAATAGAAAGACAGTGCTAGGATGACATGAAAGGGGGAATAGGCCAGCTGTGACTTTTAACAGATCAGATGAAGACAGAATTTCATCAGATGCCACTTGTCAAAGCCTGCATGACAAGAGGCATCTACCCAAACTCCTTCCTCAACTGAAGAAAAGGAGGCCTATCCTCTCTTTTATCTTGTCAATCTACTGACAAATATAGATGGGCATGTATGGTTAAAAAGTAAGACCAGTGTTCCAAATTGTAAATGTTTGTAGACAGTGAGAATTCTTGCACAAAGAAATGTACCAAGAATCAACCCAAATCTGAAATCTCAGCATTTTCCATTCCACTTGTAGGAGGATGGATTCACATTGCAAATTTGTTTATGCTGTATCTCACAAGAAACTGACTGGGCACTTGTGAAAACCAGACACATTAACATACAGTTGTGTGTGTGTGTATCACTTTTTCTAAAATGTTTGTCTCAATAAAGTCAAAAGAATACAATGAAACAATCAATAAACTCGGACTGCATCTATACTGTACTACATTTGCACTGCACCTGAAGAAGTGGGTTTATATCCATGAAAGCCCATGCTAAAATAAAACCTAATCAGTTTTAAAGGTACTGTTACATTCCTTTCCCCCCTCCCTCTCCCATACCCCCTTTTAAAAATGGAAGTTTTAACAACGTGGCATAAGGTTGCTGAGGAATGAGTTAAGCTGAAATCCCTAGGCAAAAAATTATAGAGTTTGGATGTCACCATGGAAGAGATCTTTTCCCAACCAGATAGTGGTTTGACAGAGACAGGAAAGCTACTATCATATGAACATACCAGAAGGCACTGGCATGAGAGAAGGCATTCCTTCTGTTATCCTAACCCCTGATATAGTTTTAAAGACAATGGTTTAGAATTAGCTACAAAATAAACTAGGATGCCAATGCAACTGTTTCAGCAGAAGAATTACATGATTTCAGTACACAATCTATTCAGCAATCTAGCCTGTCCATTTTGAACATGCTACATTTTTGGACAGTTTTTAAAAGCAGCTCCACAAAAAGCATATTCAAGTAGTTGGCCCTCCAAATTTGCAACTTTGACTTTTGCAGGTTTGATTATTCACAGATTTGATTCTTATGTTCTCTCTAGGTCCTCCAATGCAAACTCTATGGACAACTTCATGCTGGAGGACCTAGAGATTCCAAGAGAGAATACTTATCTAGGCATTTGCTCTCCAGTGCGATTCTCTGCCCAACTTCTGGCAGAGGTTATCCACTGAGTTGCACTGGAGGACCTGGAGATTCCTTGAGAGATGTTCTCTTAGGTTTAAAAAATCAGTGTTTTTTTATTTGTAGTTTTTCCACATTGACAGGTGTGCTGCATGGTTAGCCCCAGCAAATGTGGAGGGCCCACTGTACTTCACTAATGCTATAACTAAGATGTCACTATGCCTACATCTTACTTTTCTAAAAATTGGCATAGCTAGTGCATCAGCCTCAGTTCAACAGAGCAACAATTGGATTTAATGATTGTTAACACTTGGTCTTTGACACCAGAGGTCCATGATGCACACCCAACCAGCATTTTCAAAGAGAACACTCTGCTGTTTCATCCAGCATATGCTGAAAAGAGTATGTTCCTTTGGAACCACTGGACCTGTCACCACCTTTTAATATCAGCAAACATGATATTCTTCTGGACTATCTCTCTTGGATGGACTTGGAGGCAGTATTCTAAAGTAGTTCTGTCTAGAACTATTACAGGTCTAGAAAGTGGTTCTAGGAGATTCTTGTTCAATGCCCAGATCATAACATCCCTCTGAGCTCTATTGTGTATCCCAAGCTCTTAAATATTTACTTGAAACCACTAGAAATGTTTATTCAGAGATTTGAAGTATGTTGATGACACCCAACTCTTCTACTCCTTTTCATCCAAATCTAAGGAAACTGTTTCAGTTCTAAACCGCTGCCTGGAATCAATAGTGAACTGGAGAAGAACAAACAAACTGAAACTTAACAAGCCCTGGTGGCACAGTGGTTAAATGCCTGTACTGCAGCCACTCACTCAAACCATAAGGTTGCGAGTTCAATACCAGCGAAAGGGCTCAAGCTTGACTCAGGCTTGCATCCTTCCGAAGAGGTCGCTAAAATGAGTACCCAGATTATTAGGGGCAATAAGCTTACACTTTGTAAACTGCTTAGACACTGTTAGTTCAGTATGAAGCGGTATATAAATGAAGCTGTTTGTTTGCTTTGTTTGTTTTAATCCAAACAAGAGAGCAGTAGTCTTGCCCAGTCAAAAGAAAAATAAAGTAACAGGGATTCAAATCCTGAATGGGATTACACTTCCTCTGGAGCTTGGGTGTATTGCTGGAGTCAGCCCTGAGCCTAGATTCCCAGTGGTGGTTGTGAGGCCATTCTTCAAGATGTATGATCTGGCCTTTTGGGTTACTGTAACACATTCTACACCTGGCTGCATCTGAAGAAAGTTCAAATACGCTGAAAGCATACGCTGAAAGATGCACCGGAAGAAGGCTCCATTTGTCCCAGAAGGAATAATGTTGCACACACCTGTGGCATGCGTGCTCCATGCCACCACACACTGCCACGTGCACAAGCCCCATTCATTCTAATGGGACGCAAGCATACACGGGATTCCCCTTACACAGGGAGGTCCGGAACGGATCCCGCATAAGGGAAGGGATCACTGTACTAAAGAAAAAAACAATAGTAGTTGAGTGCAGAAAGAAAATACATAATAAATAATAAAGAAAGTTTAAGAAACAAGAGCTAGTTCTGTTAGGTAGTGAGGAAGTTAGAATGGAAAATCAAGGACAGGGAGAGTTAAAGAGGAAAAGTAGGAAGAATGTTAGAAGAATGCAGAAGAGGGTTTGAGTAAGTGGAAGAAGGTATGAGGAAGTTGGTAAAGGAGGGAGATGTGGGTGGATGAGTGGACGGAGAAGGAAAGGAGGTGAAGGAGGAGGGGAGTATGTAGGGAACAATATGGAAGAGGTAATATATATGGAGTGTGTATGTGTATGGAAATAAATTTGAGGATAAGAGAATATGAGACTGTAAACAAGTATATCAACAAGAGTGTACTCATGTACAAGTTGAAATCATGTATAGGTCAAGGGTTTCAGGGTCAAAATCCTGGGTTTTGATATGACCCGGTAAAACTTAGGGGGCAAGGGTAAAACTTAGGGGGCTATAAGGAAGGATGGAAAGGGGGAAATACCACTTCCGTCCCGCCCTCTCCTTCTCTGAACCTCTCCCAACTAATTCTCAGGTGCTGGAGGAGAAGTTTTAACATTGGATTGAGAAAGGAAGCAAGTGGATTTAAATGGAGAGTTGTTTCCATAGGAAGCAAGGTCTTGCAAAATGGACTGGAGAGATGGTTTTATATGGATAAATTTTTTGATAGGAAGCCAGGTCTGTGAAAAGGGACCAGAGAGAGAAGCAAGTGGATTTAAATGTGGAGATTTTTCCACAGGAAGCCAGGTCTTCCTAACCTCTCATGGGGTTTTCTTTGCAAGATTTGTTCAGAGGGGGTTGGCCTTTTGCCTTCCTCTGTGGCTAAGAGAATGTGACTTGTCACCCAGTGGGTTTCCATGGCTGAGTGGAGATTTGAATTCTGGTCTCCAGAGTTGTTGTCCAACACTCAAACAAATATACCATGCTGGGACCCAAAAATCACACAAAAAACTACCCAGTATTACTGCTATTTAACATGCAAGTTCCCTTGCTGCAGCCCAGCTACATCAATTTTGTCATGAGACAAAATAGTAATAATTTCCAGCATTCTGCATAGTACTGGGATAGAGGTACCAGTGGTACAAAACAACTTAACCTACCTTGGCTAGGTATTTTTCTATTTATGACCAACCAGACACAGAAGCATGCTGAGTGAAATGATACACCATCAGATCACTATCTAATCAGTTTTTAAAAATCACACATTTATAAATGTTGGAAAGCTGGGGTTCAAGAATAAACTTTTTATTATATCTGGAGGTCTTGTGATAAAGCGAAAAGGTGCTGGAGATTAATACAAATGACAATGCACTCTCTTTCTAAGTAAAAGTGAACTAAGATCAGAGTTGTTTTTGTTGGGCATATGAAAGAAGAAATTACAGGATGTAAATTATAAAGTGATGTATTATATAATAATAGTACCAGAAATGTTGTTTGTTTACTGGAAGGAGAGTGGATTGCTAAAAGTGTTTGAATTGGCTGAGAAGGATAAAATAGCAACTTTAATCAAAGGAAAAACCTTTGGACAAGTTTTAAAAAGACTGGAACTCATTTTTGTCCTACATGAAGAAGAAACATGGGAAGATTATGACTACGGATACTGGGAAATAAAGCGATTTTATTTTATTTTTTAGGTCAAAAGCAATATATATAATTTAATATTAGTTGAGAATTGATACAGACTAAGTGTATTATTTTCAGGCTTGGAATGTGGGAAGTCAATATAGTTTTTGTAAGTTTTGTTAAGTAGGCTTATGTCTTGGGAGTTTTTTAGTTTAGTTTATAGTAAGAGAGGTTTTAGGAGGGTTGGGAGATAAAGAAGATTAATTGGTTTTATGCTTTTAGTATAGTTTAAGAAGGTGCTTTTGTATTACACATTATAGCCTGTGTGTAATTGAGTTACTGTTCTATTTGATAATGTATTCTTATGTTTTAAAGCATAATTTTTTTAAAAAAAATAATTAATTAAAAAAATTCCCATTAACTTAAAATTAGCCTGTTCCTGCTTAGCTCTGAGCAATGAAATACTAGCCTAAACAGGAAAATCTAACTGCTCTGGATTTTTTTTAAAATCTAAATGTACTTACACTATTTGTTACTGTTATAGGCCTTCAAGTCAGCTCCAATTTATGGCGACCCTATCAGAGTGTTTTCTTGGCAAACTTTCTTCATAAGAGATTTGTCATTGCCTTCCTGTAAGGAAGGCTGTGAGGTGTGATTTTCCCCATAGTCACCCAAGGGATTTTCACGGCTGTGTGAGGAGTCAGACCTTTGTCTCAAAATCCTAATCCAACACTCAAACCACTATACCATGTGGGTTCACATTTAAATCATATCAGATTGCCAATTTCACTAACCGTAAACATAAGATACTGCAAGCAGATTACCAGGCTTGTAAGATAAGTAAAAATGATTTTAAAGAGAGGAGAAATGCCAAACTAAGAAGATACTACCTGATGTCTTCTTCATTCTCGGGAAAGCTCCAAAAAGCAATACGAAGCTGCAGCTGTTCAGGAACTGGTGGGTAAACTTTCTCCACCACTTCAAATGGAATGTGAAATGCCACCTGTTTTGCAGAAAGCTCCACCAATGGAATCACCAGCCCATCTAAAACAATATAGAATATTATATAAAGTTATCTGAATTGTTAAAACAGCATTCAATCATAATATGAATTATGCTCTTAGAAGGACTTTCCTAGTTCTCTTCAAAATGCACAAAGCTCTTTGGAGCCTAGCTAGTTTATGGCTAATATCTAGAATCAATTCAGTAATATACCAAGCCCATAACTCCCAAAAGATGGCACCATATTTGCCCCCCTTTGTATTTAATAACTACTTAGCTCAGAAAAGATTCAGCCAGTGTAGTTTCTTCCAACATCACTATCAGGGAGTCACACTTGACAGATTTTGCGTACCCACTAAAGACTAGGCCCCACTTTTTTGTCCAAATTGCAAGACATGCCAAAGTGATGAAAGGAGGAAACAAATAAAAACCTATCAGTCAGAAGACAAGCAGCTGTAGCTAATTCAGTATGTATGAATGTGAGAGAGAAAACATTCATTTTTATGAGAGAGAAAACATTCATTTTTATGAGGTTACACAGATTTTACCTAGAAAGTTTTTGGATAAAAAACTTAATTTTGATTAAAAAAATCATTTTTTTAAAAAAAATTAAAAATGGCTATCTAATTTTGAAAAATCTGTTTTTAATGTGAATATCATCAGTTTTATCTACTCTGCATAACATATCAAGTACAAAAAAGTAATGAGTAAAATGGAGATGAATAATATGGCTGCTAATTTCCAGGTCAGAGACAATATTTTGTATGTTACTACTTTTTAAAAAACTGAAATGTAATACTAATGCTCTATGAGAAACATGAAAATGACCATAACTGAATTGTTGGCGAACTAACAATTAAATGTTAATAATCTGATGAAGGGGACTATTATGAAGTTTTCCCCTCAAGACATTTTCATTTAGAAAACACAGAACTACTAGTACTCTGTAAAACTAATGTTCATATATGTCACCAATCTTTGTTTGCAAATGCAGTTTTGTCCCAGTTGAATTCCACAGTGATGCAACAAAGACAAAGAAAATTCTTCAAATAAACTGTTGTCGTTTTTAAAGGACACTATGCTTGTGTAACAAATTCAGTATCTAACATACTTCCAAATACATACAGATCAGTTTAGAGATGTAATTCCTGGATATATAATAAATAATAATAAATAAAAGTTTTATTTATATGCCGCCCTTCCTCCGATCAGGGCGGCTCACAACATACTAAAACATACAAAGTTAAAAACACAGCTAAAACAAAACAGCAGTAAAATGCCCCATAGCCCAGCCTCTTGGCCACGGAAGAGGAGGGAGGCCCACAGGATATTTATTTATTCGGGGAATGCCTGCTGGAATAGGAAGGTTTTGAGATCCTTCCTAAATTGGGCCAGGGTAGAGGACGAGCGGAGCTCGGTGGGCAGCGCGTTCCAAAGGGCTGGGGCAGCTATGGAGTAGGTCCTCCGAGTCGTGGAGACTAACCTAGCCCCAGGCACCTTCAGTAGCTGCTGCCCAGACGTTCTGAGGGTGCGAGGCGGAATGTACGGGCTCCTCCAAAGTGGGTCCTACGTCTTGATTCTTGGCTCCTCCAAAGTGGGTCCTACGTCTGCTTCAGGCTTTCCATTTTTTGGCACAACTTTGTGCTGGTAAGTGTGTGGGACTAGGACTTAAAAGATTCAAGTTTCAGTCCCCTATAAGATATTAAACTCATTGGGTGACTTTGCACTAGTCTCTCTCAGCTTGATTTAGTGGGAGTATTGTGAAGATAAAGGGAGGATGAGATTGCAAATATGTGCACTGGTCTGAGCTCCTTGGAGAAAAGGGACGATATAAATATATGTAATTGTTGAGTTTGCATGAACAGCCATGCCTAATGAGTAGGGAAACCGATGCTGTTTATAAAGCTTTATTTGTTCAGAATTTGTTTAGTATTTGTATAAATCAGTGCTGAGACCTGAGGAAAAGCAGCAACCTATTCAGAATAGCTTTAAGAAATCTCAATACAGGTTGAGCCTCCCTTACCCAGAATTCCAAAACACTTCAAAAACCAAAACTGTTTTCATGGGTGGCTGAAATAGTGAAACCTTTGCTTTCTGATGGTTCAGTGTTCACTAACTTTGTTTCATACACAAAATTATTTAAAATATTGTATGAAATTACCATCAGAATATGTGTATAAGGTATATATGAAACAAATGAATTTGGTGTTCAGACTTGGGTCCCATCTCCAAGATACCTCAGTGTGTGTGTGTGTGTATGCAAATATAGGTATTACCAAAAAAAAATCCCAAGCCCCTCTGGTCCCAAACATTTTAGATATAGGAGACTCAACCTATACCCTATGTTTTACCTAGAACTGCAACATTTTGCTATTCTGCAGGGCCATTCAGACTACCTTTTGTACTAAATTGTAACCCGGATTAAAAGTGGGAAGTTCCCATTCCCTGTTTTAACACATCAGGATCAGGGTCTTGCACACCGGATCAAGGGGAAATTCCCCTTAGAGCGGATTTTCCAAAAGTAGATTATTTCCTGTTCTTTTTGGAAAACCCATTTCTTCCCGGCTGCTGGAAAATGTGAACTTGGCCCTAGTCATGATCGGGTCACGTTAGGGGAGGAATTTAGGTCAGAGGGTGGGCAGTGGGCAGAACTTGCCTCCCCTCTCGCAAGCAACTTTCTCTCTCTCTCTCTCTCTCTCTCTCTCTCTCTCTCTCTCCATCTCTCTCTCTTTTTTGTAATTTTTATTTTGACAGATTATGCGAATGCTTGTGCTACAGGTTCATACATATTGATAGAATGTCTGCTTGTGCTACATTTCCCTTTCGTTTGCTTGCTGCCTGCACGGCACTTTGCAAGTACTGTATCATTTTTTAAAAATTATTTTGTGTGTGTGTGTGACAGAATATGCGAATGCTTGTGCTACATATGTTTCCCTGTCAATTTGGCAAATTGATACAATGTGTGAATGCTTCTGATACATATGTGTGGGAAAAGGAGGGAAAGCAAGAGGATGCAAAACAGGAGAGATTGCATTCTGGGATGGGAAACAGAGGGAAAGTAAGAGGATACAAAGGAGGAGAGGAGAGATTGCATTGTGGGATGGGAAATGGAGGGAAAGCAAGAGGATGCAAAGAAGGAGAGATTGCATGCTGGGATGGGAAACAGAGGGAAAGTAAGAGGATACAAAGGAGGAGAGGAGAGATTGCATTGTGGGATGGGAAATGGAGGGAAAGCAAGAGGATGCAAAGAAGGAGAGATTGCATGCTGGGATGGGAAACAGAGGGAAAGTAAGAGGTTGCAAAGGAGGAAAGAAGGAGAGATTGCATTGTAGGATGGGAAATGGAGGGAAAGCAAGAGGATGCAAAGGAGGAGAGAAGGAGAAATTGCATTGTAGGATGGGAAATGGAGGGGAAGCTAGAGGATGCAAAGGAGAAGGAGAGATTGCATTCTGGGATGGC